>NC_090938.1:571834067-572142107 GCF_040938575.1 Ambystoma mexicanum | reverse complement strand
CGAAGTGCCAGGAATGAATGGTGGAACTGCTGTACTAATGAATCAGTATTGGGCGTGTGGAACCAAAGCTTATATGCAGCTGCCAAGGAATAGGTGAGGAATGTAGTCATTCATGTTCCTGTGTTAGTAATTACCCAAAGTGATCTTCAGATTGAAAGATTTCCAAAAATTGATGAACACCAGAGAAAGAAGAGGTCATTCACCCTCCTTTGGCTGAAAAGAGATAACTATTTCTCAGCAAAATTAATAAAAGCTTATGACAGTATTCCAGATGAGCATAAACTATTTGGCAAGACAGCAATGATACTTACATCTATATTTATGCCACAACTCCAGACTGCAGTGAATGCCAAGTGGTTACAAATCACCAGATGCGAGCTGCTACAGATAATCAACACAACTATAAAAGGATTTAATGCAACCAGAGAAGAACTGAGGGCCATTAGGCACATGACCCTCCAGAACAGGCATGTCCTGGACTCGATTACACCAATGGAAGGTGGCATTTGGCCAAGATTGGGCCTTCTTGCTATACATTCTCACCTGCCAATGATGGAGAAAATGGAACCCTGACAGAAGCAATAACTATGCTGACAACCTTGCATACGAAAATGGAAGAAGTGGAAGAGTCTGAAGGAGATGCCTAGTTCTTGTCCCCGTTTTCATGGATTTCCACCTGGATGGCGATGGCTTTCAAAGTACTAGGAGCAATACTAGTGTTGATGTTGCTGGGATTCTGCGTTGTGAGAATTGTCATTGGACAATGTCAAAAGGCAGCAAAGAAAGCTATTGGGATGAAGATAATGATCAATATAAATGCTGAAACTGGTGAACACACGCAAAACAAGAGCAGCACCTCTGAGAACATAAAAGGTAGTCCTCTGACAGCCACAGGAACAACGTTCCATTACCCTAAGGATCACAAGAAACATGTAGGACGTTGGTATTCTGTCCACCATCCGGTGAGTGCTTTTATATGACTTGGGGTGTGGATGAACATATAAAGAATGCAGGTCACTTACCAGGGGTGATGAATATATGGATCTCAAAGAAACCACAGTGTGAGGAGAAGGTGGAGAAGACTGAGGAGGTGGTTGAGGACTCAACCAGAAGTGGGAATGTAGAGGTGCAGATGACGTCATCTCCAGTGTCTGCCCCCTCACCTCTATCATACTGGAAGCAAAGCAGGAAGGCCCTGTGCATGGTGCCACGTATTGTCCCAATACCACAATGAAGATGTGATAGACTTTATGCACTTAGACAACCGTATCAAATGTATCTTTGCACTGAAGTGGTGGAAGGATGTCGGCATACACCATCAGACATAGAAGAGCTATAAGTGCGAACAAATGAGAGTATAGTGATGTCATAAAGGGAAAACACAATGACGCACAGAAACAATATAAGAATGCATAAAGAATGAAGGTGTAAGCCAAGTAACAAAGTAATTAAGTATAAAGAGATGAAGAAATCATCTATGCCAAGACAACAAGTGAGATAAAGCTCAACAAATGTATATATGCAGAAATGGAAGGTAGCTGAATTACATAGAAGCTTGCTGCAGTAGAAAATATAATGTGAGGAAAACGGCTGTGATGGAAAGATAGACGCTGGATCATGTCAAAACTACCTCAGGGACAAACCAGGGCAGTAGATCAGAACTGCTGCAGAAAACAGCTTCCTGCGAGCAAGAAAGAATATCTGTTTTAGCAAGACTAAGGATGACACAGCAAGACATAATTGGAAAGTACAAAGGGAGTTAACCAGGACAAGCTGTGAATGAAGGGCACATTTCTCTTAGATTAAGCAGAAGCGAAAGCCTCTGCAGGTGCCAAGTATTGGACAATCAAGAGTGCAGATAGCAAAAGTAGGACAAAGCAACCATGTCTCCAGAGCCCTAGAGGAGTAATAGCACCCAGGACAATTGAATCAAATAGCAGTAAATAACAGGTAGAAATTCACAAAATCGTGGTCTCCTCCCATGTGACTCAGAAGTCGAAAACAAGGTCTATTCATTAAGCGTCAGACGAAGCTAGTTGTGTACCCTGACTCCCTTAAAAATCCCAGAGAAGAAAACAGCCAGCAAGGTCAACTACAAAGGAGAAGCCTTTGCTCATAGTCTAGTTGATGAGAGATGGTGGGCTAACTGACCAATGTGGGCAGTGGTCTGACGTTGTTCTCTGCACCTGGATTTCGTTCAGTTCACATTCTGCTACTGAGCAGAATATCCATAGTTGAGAGAGTATGCCAACCTATCATGAGTGGCTATGTAGAGACATGCTATACAATGTTGCAGAAGCCTATCCGCTGTTATTATTTTTATAATCAGTATTATACATATTTCGAGGCATGCCTACTAGATAAGGGGCATCCACTCATGTTATTAACAATTACACATACTATCAGGATATATGTTCCCCTAACCAATCCCTCCCCTCGATAGGTTTTACTGTTTGCCACGTGGGAGGATGTCATAGCTGACGTTCATCGAAATATAAAGTATGTGTGTAAGAGAAAAGTAACCAAGAGTGTGTGAGCTGCATTTTGTATGGTCACCAGATTTCCCTACTTTATTTGAGCTGACAATAAAGTAGTACTGTGCCATATTCTTTGAGTCTGTGCTGTTATTTGGCTCTGCAGTCATTAACTATGGTAATTCTATTCTGTGCATGAGATATGCTCCAAGGTGCTACTGCACAACTGCCTACTGAGTAATGTGAGGCCACCCTCATGGAATACCACACATTTACCCACCAAAAGCTGCCTTCCTTCTCAGATCTCCAGGATCTAGTTCCACACACACCCACATTATCACAAGCAAAATCCCTTTCCTTCACCTTGTCTCCTCTCTCACACAACACTTGATATTCATTCAAATCTGTAGCCCGCTTCCCATTCCTCTCCACCTGCCCCTTTGCACTCTCCTCGTCAGACCAAGATCTGGACACCCGGGTTGGGGGCGTAATGCCCCGCTTCAGTCAAGCATCGGCACTGTGAGGCCACTCCAGTGGAGAATTGGTGCAGCACACAAGCATTTGAAAGTACTTGCCAATGAAGACTGATCTAGGGCACTGTAAAGTGAAATGAGGGTGGTACCTGTTATTGGACACTCATTTGGGGGCAATGGAAAGTCGCATGGGCCAAGTCTGCGGGCAATGTGAAGTGGCATGAGGAACTGCTGGGCGGAATGTGACGTGGCATGGGGCTATCTAAAGTAGGAAGGCCACTTCGGGCAGTACTGTAAAGTGCTGTGGCATTCTGCTAAGGGCAAGATCGCAGAAGCCTCTGGGGCAAAATGTCGGGGGCAGTTTGACTTGGAACACTGTAAAGTGAAATGGGGAATTTCCAGGGCAATGTATTATGGAAGGAGTCACATTTGGGGGCAAAAGACTAAAGATCCTATTTTTAGGGCAATTTGGAATGGCATGACGCTCTTCTGTGGGCGATGTGACTTTGGGCTTTTCCTATGGGCCTTGTTGTGTGGCAAGTAGAAATTCTGTAGAGAATGGAGAGTACCATGTGGTGCTTCTAGAGTCAATGCAAAGTGGCAAGGGGCATTTTTTATGGTAAGAAAAAGTGTTGTGTGGAATCTCTGGGGGAATGTAAAGTGGTACAGGGCAAACTCGGTGCAATATAAACTTGCATAGGCCTTTCCTGAGAGCAGGGTGAAAATCCCATCACAATTTTTGGAGGGGCGTTTTTGCTTGAACAATGGTTCGGTTGAGTGTCACCCCTGCGAACTTGGCACATTGAGCATTCTAACATTCGCAGCGCCCTAGAATATTGGAACAATGCTATATAATTATTGACAGAACCTGGAAAATGTGTGCAAAACTAGAATATACTTTGAAAAAAACACCTTTTAGAGCTCTTGTCAGCAAAGAAGGGGAGGTAAAAAGCCTTCACTAAATGCCCCAGGCTCACTTTTAGGTAGCGTGGCCGAGCTATAGTCTCATCTCCGCCAGAGATGGTGATGAATGCATGGAAGAAACCAGGGATCAAGTCCTAAAAACAAAGTGGGGCCCTCATTAACATACCAATGGCATCACTAGAACTGAGCATATCAAGGTGCCCTCTGAAAAAAGTGGGGGGACTCGGTCCACCCGCGTGTCCCCTCGACGTTAGCCCTGGATTAAACAACCACTGAGTAATAGAGATAAGAGCTGACAAAAATAGGTTACAAACAATTCTATGAATGAGAAATGTGCAGCTAAACTAGTGAGCTCTAAATAGGTTAGGGAAAAAATGAAAATAATCAGAATCATTGGGGATATCCCTCGCAACCTCAAAAAGAGTGTCCCAGACAAGAACAGGAGGGGTTTGTATAGCAGAATCTCAACTGCAACTCACACCTGGTTGTTGTACCCCTATAGAATATCTGTTTAAAACCACACAATTCTTTCATTGGTATCTGTCTTTCACGTCTCAGATACAACGAAATAGGCATTGTCCGGCCTCCGCTGGAAGTCCACAGACCATAGAAGCAGAATAATCACCTCTGTAGAACAGTGGTATTCAAACTTGTTCATACCGATCCCCCACTCCCCCTGAGTAAAAATATTATATCTGGGCCCTCCCATCCAGGTTTGGGCCCCCAAAGAAAATCCATGGGGGCCATAGGGTCTTTAAAATATAAGCATATTTTCTACTGCTTATATTCTATTAAAAGCAATCACCTTAATCCTTTTTTGAATGAAAAACTGTCTTCATAATCCCTTTTTAAAGGGTCTGGGCCCCTGCCCAGGACACCCTTCGGGCCAGCGCCCCCCCCCCCACCCCCAGTTTGGAGACCACTGCTGTAGAAGAAGCTGGAGAGTATAATGGAGCCATTGCTTAGCAACTGACTGGCAGGAGGTTCCTCCTGCTTCGTTTCAGCATCATGACCCTTCTTCAGTGCACCTGATCTGTCCTTTACTACCCAATTCCAATAGATCTATGGGAATGACTGTTTCCCTTATTGCAGACTCTCTCACGGACACCAGTTTGTTGGATGTTGGTTTCTCTCAGCAAAGATCATTCTGGGGCCACTTGAGGGGATTACAGTTGCAGTGATCTTCCCCTGCCACAGTCTTCTAGACTTCATTAAGGATGGAATATCATTGGAGGTAAGTACCACTCCAGCCAGCGTTTTTCCTGACAAGCTGGCCAGTCCAGAGTCACTGCACAGCGGTGATGCACAGGCTGAAGGTCAGAGGGACGTTACTCTCCCCCCCCATCCCCCAATGCGTAAAAATATTGTTTCAGGTCCCCCCAGATGCCTTATCTGCTTATATGTTCTATTAAAAGCAGTCACCTTTTTGAAGAGCCTTGCACCCCCATCTGGGCATCCTTCGGGCCCCGTAGTGGGGCCAGCTCACAGTTTGAAGACCACTGTTTAAGGTAAATGTTGAAGTTGTCTTTTTATTTAGATTTCCCAGTGACAGTGAACAAAATGCAGCTCAGTTTTGACGATCATGGAAGTGAATACTCGCTGCTGCTGTGCAAGTCTTTGCATGCCAACCTGGCTCGTGTAAGATTGGAGTTCCACAGTCTCTTAATGCAAAGTGGAGGGTTCTCAGCACTCTTCTAATTATAACTGGTTATTTATGAGGCGCTTAATACCCAGAGGTTTCTAAGCGCGGACCCGGGGATCAAACCTGCGTTGCTCCACATCGTCTTGCTTCCAAGGAGAGCGCGTTACCCTTGAACTATCTACGGGACACTCTACTAAGGGCCCGGACTAAGAACCACGGAAACCTTTCTGTTGCACAACACGGCGGTGCTAATGTCCAGTTCCCACTGCATTCTGGTCACATTACCTTAGGTCCAGGGCTCTCATTGGCTGTGAATGCCCGCCGGTGGCACCCAGAGACCTTGCAAGTGGTCCGCTCTAACCCTCTTGACCCATCTCTTCTAAAAGAACTGGTTTCTCATGGCTTCCATTCACTCTGGGCTCAAACAGCAAAGCATGCATCGGCTGTCGTCACATATAATGCAAGGTTAATCACTGTGGCGGGGGGGGGTGAGGGGGGACAGGGAACTGGCTTCCCACATCATGCAAATAATCTGCTCAGAAGAACACAGCAAACAGAACAGCTTCGCCCTGCAGGGAGAGAGAGGTTCTCCAAAGGTCTTCTGGGGATGTCAGTGGGTAGCACTCTAGCTGTGAATAATGTTGGCAGTCAAAGCTATGTGATTAAGGAGTATGCAGTTATAAAACAAACTACAAAGAAGACATAAATTCGATGGAAAAAAGTCAATCAAAATCATAACGAAATAAACAACTGAAAGGATGAAGTGAAGAACATTGATGCAGAAAGCAATTAACAGGAATACATGAAAGGTGCTGTATCACTTATGACCACGAGAGGGCTCTAATCCCAAATAAATAAATGAGACTATTTTAAGCTATTATATTAGAATACATTGATACAAATAAGGTAGGGTGGTCCAGGGTAACTATAGAAACCCAGATGGAAGAAAAAAATAAAATAAGACACCATTAAAACAAAATAAATATTAACTTTAACCACCACTTGCACACCTCAAAGCAAACTGATAGAATTTGAATAGAACTTGGTCAAGTTTGGTTTCTTCAACTTAATTTCATCCTAAATAACACTTACACACACTAAGGACGCTCAGGTTAATTTCAGTGAGTTCATTACCTTAGGCTACGCCCTCATACTTTTTTTCTCCCTCAGATGCCCATAGACCCATATGATTATGCCTCTGGCAGAGGCAAGGACCTCACTGCTTGCGGGAGAGAGTGGACTTTGCGACCCTCAAGTTATTTACCCAGTGGAACTCCATATGCCAAATGTCACTTCTTGTAAGGCCACAATTGTGGCTGTGTGATTTCCCGTGAGGGGCATCTGTTCCTCAAGTGAAGCCCCCGGTGGAGAGGGGAGGGTGGGGGGTGGTGGGGTTGCTGCTGGTAGATATTGACAGCGAGTATTCTGCTCGCTCTGTGTTAATACCGTTCACTTTAATATTCTTCGAACCTTAATTCATCAGAGGAAGGCTTTTAAATGTTATGTACGTGTATTATCGCTTACAGCATTACACATTGCGCCCCCCCACCCCCACACCGTTTTGTATTGTGTCTTAGCTCCCTCTCTCTCTTCCATGGGCTGCTTTCTGAAATGGAATCAATGAAACTTGACCACCCACCGTTGCCTCCATCTTGGGCATCGGGCTGCATCCTTCCCCTGCATGAGGTGATTAACCCCCTCTCCTCCCTTGCCAGCACATGTTCCCTAGGCTATTAAGAAGGCTTGCCACATACAGGGAAATCCCATTGGAAAACGCTTTCTAAACCAGCTCCCTGACATTCAACAGCAGGGGTTGAATGACAGTGATGGATGTATATTGGCCCCTTCACCCGGATTTCATAGGGTCAAGGTCTAAATAAAATAGTGGGGGAGCTCATTAACATACCAATTGAATGTGGTGTCACCAGAAATGAGCATATCTGGGTGCCTCTGGAAAAAATGGGGGACTTCTGAAAAAAGTTGGGGGACTCAGTCCACCTGCATGTACCCTCGACTTGAACCCTGATAAAAGATCCACTCCACTTTTCCACACTGGTCCCTCAGTCTGGGCCAGAGAGCCTTCATAGAAGGGGGAGACAGACACACACACCAACGCGGCCCTACGCGCACACTTTCCTCTGAGCGCTCTGTGTATTCATGGATTCCAAAGCGCGTTTCAACCCGACCTACAAAGAAAACCGAGCTGCCCACAACACACCGGAACGCAAACTAAAAATATAGCAATAGACCAACCTTCGCGCAAACCTCTGCGTCCACCCCTGACCCATCATCCAGCACCCCTGCAAAACCGTGCGAGCTCCATCATAAGTCAAGGCTGCGCCCCTGTAAAACTGCACGAGTTCCCTCATAAGTCAAAGCTGCACCCCAGCGAAAACGTGCAAGCCCCCCCTCGTAAATCAAGAATGTACCACTGCGAAACCGCACACACTCCCTCATTAGTCAAGGCTGCACAAATACGAAAACACTCAATCCCCCTCGTAAGTCAACACTGCACCCCTGTCAAAACACAGGAGCTTCCTAGTAAGTCAAGACTGCACCCCTGCTAAACCATGCAAGCTCCCTCATAAGTCAAGGCTGCACCCCTGCAAAAATGCGTGAGCCCCCCTCGTAAGTCAAGACTGCACCCCTGTGAAAATGCACAAGCTCCCTAGTAAGTCAAAACTCCACCCCTGTTAAAACTGCGGATCCTCCCCCCTACTCCCAAGGAACCCAAACTGCCAGCATATACCCCTACTGCACATGAGCAACCTCAAGCCCCGACACCACCCACCAGCCCCCTCACTTCTGCCACCACCCCAGTCAGCCCCCTCAAGTCCTAACACCAGCCCCCCTCATCTCTGCCACCACCCTAGTCAGCCCCCTCAAGTCCTGACACCACAGACAAGCCCCCCTCATCTCTGCCGCTACCCCCAGGCAGCACCCTGACAGAACACCCTCCACCCCACACACCCCTGTCCTCTGCCACCACACCCAGGAACCCCCTTCAAATCCTGACACCACCCACCAGCCCCCCTCACCTCCACCACTACCCCAGTCAGCCCCCTCAAGTCTTGACATCACTCATCAGCCCCCTCACCTTTGCCACTACCCCAGTCAGCCCCCTCAAGTCCTGACACCACCCACCAGCCGCCATCACCTCCGCCACTACCCCCAGGCAGCATCCTGACAGTCTGCCACCCTACCAGTCAAATGTATAGCTGAAACTCACCTGAATCTCTGTGGTCTGCCTTCAACATGAAGCAGACCTCCAACATGTCCACCACCAACACAAACAACTGGAAGCACTGAAGATCAATCCAGGACCGCAGCATCCGCTGTCACTCCCTGGCAGACCTGAATCTGCAGCACCACAACTGAACAGCACAATATTGCACCACCAACACTTAGGCCACCCCATCCACATGTGACATGTGAATACAATGCAAGGTGGTATGTGCATATTGGCCATGGGTCATTGCAAAGGCATCAAAGCACAGCAGCTGAATTGTTTTATTTTATTTTTCACTGTGCAGTTGTAAGGCACTAATACATCAAGTAAATTGTGTTTCAAAGCACCCACAGGGCAACAGGGAGGGAACATGGAAATGAAAAGCAAATATAACAATGAAAGATAGAGACAGTCCTACTAGGTCCTGTGAACATTAAGAACGTGCAAGTGCAGTGAGAGAGAGGGCATGAGGGAGAGGGGGGAAGTGCTAGGAGTACCACGGTGGGGAGTGCTAGGGAGTAAGGTGCAGGCAGCTGTTAAGTGACTGGCAGAGATCATTTGGTAGGAGTGGTCAACTGCCAAAAGATGACTGCAGGCCTGTGATAGCAAAGGCCAGTGGGCACCAAGGCAAGTGTTGGGGCCGGGCAGAGGCTGAAGGCAATTGGGGGTGGGAGGCCAGGACCCAGGTGGACACATAAAGGCCCTGTTCACCAATCTCAGTGACTGTGGGGTTTAGCAATGGAGGGAGGGGGAAGGAGGAGGTGAAAATGAAAGTCTTGAGGAACTTCCGGAATTTGAGGAGATCCGGCTCACAATGAAGAAGAAGGAGGAGGCTGTTACATAGGAGGGAGCCAGCCGAGGAAAGACATCGCCACCAGCTCGCTGCTTAGAGAAGCGCTTGACACACAGAGAGTTGGTGCCGGAGGAGCATAAAGATCTGAAGGGAGAGTATTTGGTGAGAGGAAGTTGTAGATTGTGTGCTCCCTGGCCCCAGACATCCGTATTGATGATGCATATGTGTTTGAATTTGATCCTTGCAGCAACCTGGAGCCAGTGGAGAGATTTTAGGGCTGGACAGATGCGGTCCCTGGGCTTCAGGCCAAGGATACGTCATGCAGCCTTATTATGTATTAGCTGGGGAGGACGTAGAGAGGAATAGGGTAGGTTAAGGAAAAAGCTATTGCTGTAGTCTAGCCTAGTGTGTGTGATGAGGACAGAAACAAGCAGAATCAAACATTGGGTAGATCCACGATTAATTACTAGGCGCCTTACAGACTGAGCATAATTAACCTGGGTGGTAGGAGTGGCAAAGTCCCTATCAGGGACGACAATATGACAGACCTGTGCATGGGTGATGGGAGGTCAGTCAGAGAATGCATGACTCAGTGAGAAAGGACATGTGTGCTGCCACACAGAAACAGCAAACATGGGCAACAACTATATTTCAGAGGCAGAGGTGGAGCAAGACATGAGAGCAGGCAGTGTGTGACTGCACATGCTGGTGGGTGTGTGAGTATGACATGGGAGTGACACAGCAATGAAATAACAAATGCACAAGTGATGTGTCCAGGCCACCCATGCACAGTGTGCTGGCCTCCGAACGCAGCACGTGCAATGCTAAATAAACACTACAGTGAATAGAGTGTGGGCACATACACAATCACAAGCATGTGCAAAGGGGACACATGAACAACAGTGGACCTGAAATTAAAACAATGCAAAAGCATGCTAATAGACATCCATCCACAATGATAGTCAACCAGAAAATACATAGCACATCCACACATCATTGCAACCATATCTGCATGTACATCATCACACACACAACAGAAGTCTCCACGCCAACCACACTACCACACTGATGCAAAACACGCAGTGATGCTGCACATGTAATGAAAATGAAAATCCTCCAGTGCAGCCTCCAGTCGTCTGATGAACTCACCCCACCTGTCAGGCACATGTGCATCCCTCCACCCGCAAACATCACAGCATCAACATGACACACACACGCACGCCAAAATACACATGACCTATAATGAAGAGATGCACAGGGTGAAATTTAAACAATCGAATGTGCAGACAGACAAATGAACTGCAGGAAGCATGGAATGTACTCATATGAAACCTATACTCTAAAAGGGTACCTGGTACAATTTTGATCACCCAGGTAGCCACCGTACTATAATCAACACAAAGATCAAGACCAAAAGAGGTAGACAGAACTAATACCTTTACTTATAATTATACAACTTAACACTTAACAGCATTAAAACAACATCTTCATACCACTATTACCTCATGCCTCTATTACACAAGTGCATGCATACAAAAATGAGCATACAAACTCATTTCCACCTGTTCTCATCATAGCAACCAATTACAAACAATACATACAGGCCCTTTGAATTGATGGGGGCTTCACGAAAATGTAATTAGTTCTGTCTACCTCTTTTGGCTTATACAAAACCTGTATAGAAATAAACTATATACACAAAAAACTGGGAAGACATGTTCAAGAAGTCTGGGGTAAAAGAAGAAAACTGAAATGAACCCTATTCCAAAACAACTAAATACATGAAAAAAACAGGAAGATAAGTCACTCAAGCCTGGGGTAAAAGAAAAAATCATTAATGAAACCTATACCTAAAGAACTATATACAAAGGCAGCGGGCTAGTACTCCTCACAAATTTCTGACAACCTGTCGATCAGGGCTGATTCACAGACCACGTCCTCCTCCCTCAGGCGGGCCTGTGTAGTTCCCTGGAGGGTTTGCAGGGTGGACAACTGATGTTCTGTGTCCTGTGCCGACCTGCAAGTCACCTCCAAGATGGCAGCCCACCACGTTCCCGATGCAGCCCCACCTCAGCCCTCACCACCATCACCTGTGCCTCCCATGCTCGCATCATCTCTGCCATTGCCTGAACACGGAAGAACTGGTTGTGAAGCTGTGAAGTCCTCCCTATGGTCCTCCTGCCTCATTGTTGCCACCTGCATCCTCTGGGTGGTTTTCCCTGTGACAGTCTGCCTCCTTATATTTGCCACTTGCTGACGCCGTGCCCAGTGCACTCTCTGTCAGAATGCCCTCCGACGTGATGAAATTTCTTGGGGGCGTATGGCACCTGCACTGCTCCAAGGTGCCTGCTAACCCTCCATTGCCTGTGTTGGTGCATGGGGCGGCACAGTGACCACCTCAGCTGACGTAGATGGGACTCACACCTCGGGCGGGGACGTTAGCTCCACCAGATGGGGTATTGGTGGTGGGACTGGTGCATAGGGGTCTGTGCTCATATGTGGCCCAGAGGGCACACTGGAGGACGACTGATGCACAGAGGAGGAAGCCGAGGAGGGGGTTGTGGCAGTTAACATCCCATGCAGCCCCCCAGAGAACATGCCTGTTGCCAGCAAGGCCATGAGGTGACACAGCTCATTGTGATGATGGGCAAGCATACCAAGAGTAGCCTGTCCATCTTCACAAATGACTGCGGTTCACCTCGTGAGGCCGGCCAGCAGGGGCAGCATCTGATCCGTGATGGACACATCAGCTGGTAAGGGGATGCTGGTCTGGGTCGAGGCATTCTGGAAGGTGCGCCCAGCTGCATCCGATGGCTCATTAACAAGAATTTTAACAGGAACCCCCACAGTGGCTTGCACAGCGTCATGCCCCTGAGACAGGGTTGCAGTATGGACACCCACCTCCACAACCCCCACATGACCCCATGGGTTGGGCTGCAACAGCCAGCTTCTCCACCTCCACCTCCGCCAACCTGGATAACTCATGTTGTCTTCCCCGTGGATGGTCCCTGTGTGGCATCACCCTGTCCCACCACTGCTGAGGAGTCCCCTGCCACTTTCACCTCCTGGGACTTAACCCCAGCAGCCACGCCCGATGGTTCTGGCACTACGTCAGCAACATCACTCCCCAAAGATGAGCTGTCACGGGGAGTGGCTGGAGCCTGCGCCTTGGTCTGGTGGAATGGTCCCCGCTTCCATGCTCCACAGCACTGCTTTGCCCTCTTCTCCAGCTGCAGCAACTAAGGTAAAGGAGACACAGAACAGCAACATCAATGTACAGTGTCAAAGCCTGTGTGGCATACACAACATTTACAGTAACATGAAGTGTACATGGTGCAACCAGCAACATCCACAATAACACACATGGACATGCGATTCCCATTCAAACAGACATAACCATTCAGGCTCAATGAAGACCACAGTCATGACACATTCACATGCAAAGACAGCACAAAGAGGGCAGCGAGCAGACACATACGAGCAAATATGACATGGCACAATGGCAAATGCAACGTGACCCAACTGCAACCTCCTGCGTTGCTATGGGAGACATACCACAGGGGCACAGGGGTGGACACGGAGTCAACTGGAAGCATGGCCAAACATGTAATGCATGGAAGCACAGATGGGCTGTGGTACCGCTGTGAACACGTTGGTGGCAAGACACACAGTGGAATGTTGTCTCCCAGTAGACACTTGTGATTGCACACTCACAGCCTGGCCATGCCAACACCTGCTTGGGCATCTGTCCACACAATCACATCAAACAACATGTCTCTCTCACAGCCTGACCTGTGAACATGCAAAACATACATCCATCAATTGCACAGGCATACGTGAGTATGCCATAGCCACAAGCACAAACACATTGCATGCACATGCATCAACTCGGAGTACACATGCAGCACGATGACAGATCACATCAAAGTCCCCGAAATGACAATGCTACAACTTGTCGCTGCCAAACATCAATTTGCACGTATCTCCTCCAGATATTGAGAGTGGATAGCGAAACATTGCAATTGTCCGCACAACATCATGTCCATCATGCACCTCCCATGGGCTCCACATCCTCATCTGGCACCCTTGCCATCCAAGTTTCTCTAACCATCAAGTGACATTGCATGGGCACGTTTTGAGCAAGTGTACAACTACGCACAGTGCAAATACCAGCTCATGTCCAAAGAACAGATGTCATACTTCACATATGGGCATCATTGTCTTCGGATTGCATGCGACTGTGGATCGCTCAAACATGCTGCATACATAAGGGTGCAACTACAAACATGCAGGCACATGCACAACACACATGCATTGTAGAGCAGTGCACCACATGGCTACTCACCAGCAGCCTACAGACGCTGTTTCCAATCGCAGATCTGGGCATACAGCTCTGGGTAGAACCTCAACCAGGACCCGCATTTTGTTAGTTGAAAACCTGCACCTGCCCGCATGGTGCACCTCCACGGTTGCACCGGCCTTTAGAGCCTTGGTGTGGGTCCTTGTCATGATTCCTGCCCCTCATGTCCCGAGCCCTCCAAGATGTCAGGCTGGAGCCAGGCCACGATCACCTACATGGCCCTCAAGGGCCTCTCCATCCCTCCAAAGACCCACTTGGAGTCAGACTTGGTGCTTGTCTCACTCACTCCCATATGATAACATTGGGGATTGGACTTGTAGTGCATTGATGGGGACAAGATGGATGCCCCCACATATTTTGGTTCCCAGAACTGCATGTGCAGTCTAGTCTTTTGGGTGTGGTTCAGCCCAGAGACACCTGGGAATCCCAGAGACTATTTAAGCCACACCCAGGCTGAGAAGCATGCTTTGTGTTTTCTGCACCTGCAGCGTGACACTCACCTATTCGGATCGGTCTCCAGTAGGCATGCATCTTTCTTCTGCGCTCAGTTCCTGCAAGAACAAGTACACCATAAGAAACAGCCTTACCTTGCAGCGCTTCTGCCCATCATTCGTCGCTCCTTCTTTTCTGCGGGCATCTTTGGCTGTGTCATTCCCATCCCGGCACGCCGCTTCCTAAGGAAAAGGGAAAAGAACAGAAAAAAGGCATTAGTAAAAATTCAGCAAATCTTCACTTATTTTTAAAGACTGTACGAGCTTCAAACGCTTACCTGAATCCCAGCCGCTCTGGGGGAACTCTGTCTCCGGAACATCTCATCCATCTGCAAGAGGGAAAAGACACTCCAGGTTAGCGTGGAAACATCTAGAGACGCTGCATACCGCGCTTACTCACCGCATTTCTTCTTCATAACCGGGATCCACGCTGAAAACGTCGCAGCACCTAAAAGACACAGAAAAAGAACTCAGTTCAATAATGATAAATATGAAAGGGCCGCATCGCGCATCGCGCTCTCACTCACCTTCAGCGCTACTCATCTCAGCAGCACGTCGCCATCCCCGGACGCCGGCCATCATCTAAGGAAGGAAAGGAACGAAGTTAGAGAACTGTTCAAAAGACTCATTATACTTACCTGTCGGACTCTTGCCAGTGAAGTAACTAGGCAGCAACGAGCCTGCATCAGTCAACGCGCCCCTGCGCTGAAAGCAGGACAGAGAGCACACTTTTCAAGAAAACAAGGTGAGCTGTGGATCAAAGGGAAGGGTTGGACCCCGGGGAAGAAGGGGTTCAAGCTCACAGAGACAATAGGAGTTAAACTCTACCAATCCTGTGTTTCAGGCCCAGTCTCCAGTCGAGTAGACTCCAGGGAAGGGTTTCGAGGTCGTAAGAGGTCAGAAAAGGCTGAGTGACATCCCCGTGGACATCAGGTGAGCGTTACAGTCCTGGATTTCAGATCCTCCCATCTCTTATGGATGCTCTAACGCCAGCAGACTGCCACCCTGTCTGCATTAATGGCAGCTGTTATGTCCTCCCTGATCTGTTTGTGTCCTTCCTTGCTGCATTGCTTCGCTGGGTGGAAGAGAGCATCATAGTTCTCCAGGACCTGATCCACCAGGATGCCAACTTCCGTGGAGCTCAAGTTGTTAGCCATCTGCCTCACTGCTGTGGGGTTGCCACTCTGTTCAGAGGAATATGGTGCAGACATGGCAACCCCCGATTAGGTGTGGGTGGACAAAGTGGTCCCGGAGATGGGCTGTGGAGCAGTGGCGTTGAAATGGAGAGTTGGGAGTCTGACACAGCAGCTGAGGTGGTCACAGGGCCAGACACAGGAGCACAGGCAAAGGCAAGTCAGCAGGCACTCCCAACACAGTGCAGGTGGGCAGCAGGCACTCACACTGGACAGAAAGCAGCAGATAGCAAGGTGGGAGGCAGCACAGGGCAGGAAGAGGCAGGTAAACTGACATGGAGGTAGGAGAGAGGTATTTTCCGTGTCTAGCTACGAAGGGAGCTGAAAACAGAGTGAAGGCCCTTAGCGCATAAGTTACATGACACGCACTGCATGCCGCGTGCCTATGCAGCTCACAGCATTAACAAGGATATTTAAGATCATGGATGCGTGACACTGTTTGTGCGTGAAGGAACAAAGATGGACAAATATCGTTTACACATATTTGGGGGTGCTACGCAACCCGTTCTATATTTTACTTTTTGGGGGTTGCCTCTGCGCATACACGCACGTATTTGTGTTCATTTTGAGGCCTACGGTGTGTGGCACATGCAATTTTTTAGTTTTGGGGTGCCTCTGTGTATCGTGTACTGCTTTTTTCACTTTTTGGAAGCTTTCCGGGAATTGCGTATACAATTATTGAGTTTAGGGGTGCCTCTGTGTATCACTTACTGTATTTTTTGCTTTTGGGATACATTAGAGCCTTGTTGGACTACACATCTATGTCGTACATCACATAGACTGTCCCCTTCCTCATTTTGCCCAGAACAATATCTTGGTATGCCTTCCATTTATCCTTTACACCTGAAACATGAGTGGAAAGGGAGCAGACTGAGTAGGGGGGCTCAGTGAGGACAGCCCCAGAAGGATGTGGCAGGCCTCAGGCCACAGGTGACAGGGCACCTGGATGCCAACGTGGTCGCAGACAGACAGGTGAAGCATCACCACCTAGGGCCCCTCATGTCAAGAAGGGAATCCCGGCAGAGCAGGAAGAGGCTTCATCCCAAGACACAGCACAGGAGACGGGACCGCAGAGAAAGAGGCGCTTCACTGATGAGGAGCTCCGGATCCACATTGACTACCTAACTACTCACTGTTTTGAAATGTTCCAGTATTTCGGGAGCCCCCATATACACCCACACAATGGATGGTGCATTGGCAGCGGGTCACAGACCATATCAATGCCATAGGTGTAGATATGCGCACTGCTAAACAGGTACAGAAGTGGTGGAATGGTCTCACATGTAGGACCAAGCACAAACTCAGTGTCAACCTGGCTGCTGCACTGGCCACTGGAGGGGGGCCACCACAGGAGAAGCAGCTGACACTGCATGAAAAGACCACAAGTCAGTTCATCACACTTGAGCAGGTGCAATGCATGGGAGGCCTGGAGAACTATGAGGACACATCTGGTGAGTGTCTTTTCTTGTGCAGCATATGTTTTGCCAATCATGGATGACCCACCATATATGTGTAGTGGTACATCTGGCTGCAGTTGTATAACTTCCTTTAGGATTGCATTTTTGCTGATGTTTAGTCTCATGTCACATGACCTTCATTCTGGGAGTATCCTGTCTGGTGGACATGTGTGGCTCCTGTTCGTGTGACAGTACACATCACTGTCTGCTGGCCTACACAGCAGTGACAGTGCAAACATGCAGGGTATCAATGCCAAGAACATGTGCAATTTGCCAGACCCCATGACCTACGCCCCTGACAGGCACACATGACCCACAGGGTACTCTTCTGTACCATGGCCAATTAATGACATGTCTAGATGGTGTGAGTTTAGGGCCCTTTTAGAAACGTGCATGCAATGGATGGGTTTCCACAAAATAACTGTGAGTCCAAATAAGCGAACCAACTCAGGAAGATGACAAAGTACTGTTTTATTAACAATTATCTAAAACAGGGAGTTACAACGAACATCAACTGATGTATGCTCGATTTCTCTCAGCGATCTTTTCACAAAACAGAGGTAATGTATAAAAAATATGTCAGAGGTGATATCATACTATGTGGCAAATAATGAAAAACCTACTACGGATCGGGATTGGCTTAAGGGAACATCTGAATATATTATCTATAGGAACTAGGATGTCCTGTCAGGGCTGTCACAAGATGTGGTGAGGCACGGGGCAAAACATTTTGTGAGGCCCCCTTTTGATGTTACGCACTGGGCCAGCAGCAGCACCTTCGCAAACAGGGGACTCGAGAAATCTCCCCTTGAGTTTGTATGGGGGAACCCAAATATGGTTTATTACTACAACTGCAAATCAACTACAGCAAAGTTAGATTTCTCTACTGAAGAAATGTTTTATGCCAGACTAACCTTTGTATCATAGGCATAAACATCTATAGGATGGCATGACGGCATGTGGTGCCTGACGCCAGCATTAAGGAGCACCCTGCCCCTGAGTGCGCATTAAAACACACATCATACACAGTGACAGATGGATGATGTACAGTGGAGGCTGGTGAATTTCTGAACTGAAGAGGCTTAAATGTTTGTGCCAATTATGCAGGATCGGCAGAGCGCAGTGAGGGTGCCCAAACCAAACAGGGGTTATTTGAGGGGGTTTCTTACTCCCAAGAAAGTGTTTGAAACATTTGGTTACAATTATGCATTTTACAGCACTTTCTTTGTAAAATTGGGTAGAAATCCATACAGTTTGTAATTGGTTTTGTATGGAAGCACATGGAAAACACCAATAGTTGCAAGTCACCAACTGTGCACAGGAACATTTTCCAATACTTTCTATGCCGCCGTTGCACACAACTTATGCTAGTATAAAAATATATTCATGCTGGTTATTCCCATGTGGTCCTTGCAGGCTGCACCAATATATACCATTATTACCATGTACACCCTCCCAGCCAGTAAGCATGCCATGCCACAGAAATTATGTCCAGGTTAACTGTGCACCATAATGTTATTACTGGCTCGATTGGCCTAAATTCAATATGGGCCAATTTAGCCAAGTATTATTTTTGCTTTAACCTTGATGCACAGTCCTATGCCACATGGGTAAAGCAAAACAAGCACTGGCAATCCTAACAGTTTGGGCTTTCATGTAGGCATGGTAAAGGCACTGCTGTATTGGTATTAACTGGCTGTTGATGGTAGCAGATGCAAACTGGTTTGAGTACCTGAGCATCTAATAGCAGTGCTGGCAAATGCCTAATACTTATGCACAAGCCAAAACTGTTGGCTTTGCCAATGTTTGTTTTTAACAGGACTTCAGTGAAAGGCACGCAGGGTGCAACACCATTGATCGGATCGGACTCTATCCCCCTCCCGAAATGTTCGGTTTTGTTGACTCGACCTGGCTAATTGGGCGGAGCCAGCCCCTGGGTAGGGAGGGCTGAAGCCCTCCCACTTTGAGGCAGAAGGCCTCTCTCGAAGTGTCGCCAGCCCATAGCTCTCATTATGGAGTGCCAGCAAGCATCAAATACCTATCCATGCGATATCAACAGACTAACTTTGATAAAGCCAAAGTCTTAACTTCTGGTCTCAGCTTTTAGATGGCCCACCTCTCAGAGATTAGCATAGCATTATGAAAGTAAAGAGCCTTTGAATTGGGGTGAAAGGTACGACTAGTGACCAAAAGGGAATGTGAAATAGCTATTCAGCTTCCTAGCTGGGCTCAGGGTGTTGGGAGGGAGGTGGGAGCAGGGCTAGTTGAAGATGTGTAAGGGCTGGTGGGGGCCCATTTCTTTGTGATGTGTGTGTGGCACCCCGGGCCTTACACATTGGAAAAATAAACTAAGGCACCAGTGGGGTGCTTAAATCAATAATTAAGTCAAAATAATACAGTGAGGTGGTTAAAAGCTGCAGATTATCAGTAGGTGTCTGTGTCATAAGACTGCCAACATGGGGGCAGCTGCTTGGGGGCCCATTTCAACTGCAAAAGCTTAAAGACCCAGACGCCATCCCTCAGTGGGGAGACCGACAGCGCAATGGGTTTATTGGCCCCCTCATTGGACTCACTCACTATCCGCTTTCAAAACTGTCATCCAGCCCCTGCCGGGCTGACCAACAGAGCTGTGGCCAGATGGAACAAGACACAGACATTAAACGGGGCCTGGGCTTCGCTGTTAAAAGGCCCTGAAATTACTAGCATAAAACATTTCGCTGTTAGCACCTGCATTCATAAACATACATTTTTAGGTAATTGAAATTGTGATGTGGGGTTAGCACTTGCATGCCAGGGTAGTGATTGGAAGGGAAGTGGTTACATGAGATAGCTAATTCTCACAGCAGTCCTTAAGTCTGGCGGTTCAGGAATGAGGGTGAGAGTTAGCTGCCTGTAACATTGAAGCTTCATCAGAATAGTCCCATTCGAAAGTGGAAAGATATTAGATGTGCCCCCACAAGTAAGTTTGCCCCTCCCCCACAGGCTCAGAATTTAGGGTCCCTCCCAACATTTGAAATGTTAGTCCCACTCCGTCGCCCCCCTGAAAATTTTGCCTAGGTGCACCTCTGATGCCATGACCCCACCCCTTAATTAAGTGGCCCGCAGGTCTGCTAAATTTTGGGGTGGGGGCTGGCGCACACACTCACATACAACACTTTCACCCATGCATTCATCCACCAGTCACACAACTCCTTGCATGCACGCAAACATAAAACCAAACACAGCATTGACACCAACATAAACATACAAGCACACATTCATGCACATATACATACTCATTTAATTTAAATACACATATATACTACACATGTACACATTTAAATTAAAATAAAATACACCTTACCTCCATGCACCCTTGAAAAGCCCCCGCGCAGCCACGGGGGACCGGATAGCACTCACTCCGACACGTGGCCATGCTGCCTGACAAGAGAGAACTCCTCTCCTATCAGTCAGCGTGGTCACGCTGAGCAACGTGAAAACACTGACTGACAGGAGAGGAGTCCTCTCCTGTTAGGCAACATGTCCACGTTGTCAGCTGAATAACGGGAGGCGGCAGAGCTCACTTCTGAGTCTACTGTCTCCCATTATTTTGCTGTTTGTTGCGGAGCCAAACGGCTTTGCAACAAACAGCAAAATGATTTCAGGGGCAGAGAGAAGACAGCACAGTCCTGCATGTGAACAATGGACACGGGTGGACTGTGCTGCCTTTTATTTAGGAGAGGGGGTCGTGAGGCCCACTGCAAGCGTGAGGCCCGGGGCACCTTGCCCCCCCCGCACCCCCCTCGTGACGGCCCTGTGTCCTGTTGTCCTCTCAAAGGAATGATGACTGCATTAGTGGACATGCAGCTATGCACAGTGGTGTCAACTGCCATGGTTGCATTGAGGGCGACAGGGTGGCATGTGCAGGTAACAATTGATTGCTAGAATATTGACACATACGTACTGTATACTTAATTAGCGACTATGTCTGGTCCCATTTTTTTGCAGTGATCCTGATTCATCTGGTGACTGAACTCCATGGGAGTTCTGCCATGCATCTTTTACGTCCCTAGTTCCCATGCCCTCCTTTCACGAATTTGGAGGTACAGTTTCCGGTGAAGGTGATGATGGAATCACATCAGGCCAGCTCGGTCAGCAGGTAAGGATGTGCACTGTCTCTTTTGCTATTTGTGTATTATTGGTCACCACAGTCTTTGCATGCACTTCACATAATTGCTAGCTGGGGGTGTATTATTCATTGAGTCACAGTAAATGTCACTGAAGCTGTGTGTCTGTCCACATGCATCTGTGTGTATGTGTACTTCCACTTTGATGCGTGTGCATTGTTTTGGAGGATGCACTTACACGATTGACTTCAAAAATGGGAGGGATTGTGCATCGCTTGTCACACTTTAGCCAATGGCAGTATTTCCCACATTGTGGAGGTACATGCTAATTTCGACAAGCATTCTCTGTGCATCTGTACTTTGTGTATTTTGTTTCTCCAACACTTGCCTCAGTGACCGTGATTATGTCTCCTTACTGACACTCTTCTACACCCCCTGCCTCATGTTTCCTATGGAGCCATGCAGGTGTACTCCCTGTCCACTCTACTCCTTGACCTGTGCCACTGCCCACCCCACTCCGTTATCGGCTCACCTGACCTGTCATGCTACTACTCCACATCTGACACACATGTACATTGTTAGGTCTACAGGTCCACGGCTGCTCCGCTTCATGGTGTTGCCTCTGGTGACACAGCTCTAGGCATTTGTGTACATTGACTCCACAGGACAGGTTTGTCACACCTGCTGCCTATAGGGTTGTACAGATATGCGCATGTGTTCCTCTGATGGATGCTCCTGTGTTCCCCAATCAGGTCAAATGTTGTTTATTGTTCATTTCTGTATGCTCTCTACACCTAGATGTATTGCATCGCTTTTTTACTTGACTTGGTGATTTAATCCAGCACTGTGAGTGACTGCACAGTGTGGTTGCACATGGAGCCCCATGCATGTGGTACATCATCTACTCCCCCCAGCTTATGTTCATCTGTTGTCCCTGTAGGTGTTGCCTGTGCACCCTGGGATCTATGCACACTTACTGAGACTGTCTCACACAGGGTGTGTGGTATATTGGAGGGTGCGTGAACAGCTGCATATTGTCCTGAGGTCCATTTACAATGGTGTCCAACCAGAGGTTGGTGGTTGGTGGTTGGTGCAAGGAACGGGTGTATGGTTGTAAGCAATAGTTTGTGGGGATGTTGCAGTCATGGGTGTCTTTCTGCCTTGCATGCCATGGTGGGTTGTGCACATTGTTTCTTTGATGTGAAGCTGCTGATTGAACTTTCTCAGGTGCCCTTGCTTTGATGGTCTGCCCTTCTCCATCACCCACTTTTGTCCTTCCTCGCCCACTACATGTGTTACTTTTCCATGTATGTTCCTCCCAGGCTCTGTGACCAGGCAGCTTCTTTTACAAGTGTTCATGACTCTGTCTTCCTCTCTTGGCCACCTTCTCTCTGCCCTCATCTACTGTGATATCAGACATATGCATCCTCATCTCGCCACCAGCCAAACTCCTTCTTACACCACTTTTGTCAATTTCCTACCCTGTATCCATGGTTGACCCAAATGCACATTTGAGACCTGACAGTGTATGTGCAGAACTTGTATGCTTGCAATCAATGTCTCCTCTTGGGCCCACATCCCAGGGCTGAGTGACACCTGTTTCCAGGGTGCATGTTATGCTGTGCTTGTAATGTGTTTGCTTTGATGCCAGTGATGTATTTTGTGGTCGGTTTTACAGTTGCTCATGCTTGCTTGTTTGTACTGCCAGATGTTGGGTTGGTGTTGTTGTTTGCCATGGTGAACATGTACCATTCATAGTAAACTAGAAGATATTTTGAAGCCTGTTGACAGCTGCTTAGTGTATGTCAACGCTCCCTTCAGTTCCAATCACATTATTTACCATTCAATCCAGTCCCTGGGAAGTCTGGCTTCCCTTCCTCTTGCCTGCTGCCTGCACCCTTTTGTGTGGCAAAGTCCTTGGCCTCTGTTTCTCATTCATTTCTCATGTCTGCTCGTCTCTTTCATGCCAGTTGCCTCTGTGCCCTGCCTTCCTAAATGACTGCTGCCTCTGTGAACAGCTGCCTTCTGCCAGATCCTGTCTTCGATGCAATTGCTGATATGTTTGCATCCCATCCTCTTGGGCTTTACTGCACTGTCCAGCTGCCACATTAATCAGGGGATGCCATTTTGTGGCATTGGGAGTACTTCCAAGGAGATCCATGGTTTCCAACCTATCAGTGATCTTTTTTTGGGAGTCCTCTCAGTGTCATGCTGACTCTGGCTGGATCACTGTGCTCACAATGTCCCATCGCCATGACAAGGGGTAAGTGGTACATGGTCCTTCACTGCAGGGCACTCTGGGGGGGGGCAGGCAGTGTAGGTGTTGTGGGTGGGCAAGGTATCACTGTGTGGGTTGTTTTCATTGAATTGGCGTGAGGTGGGTGGATCTGGCTGCATGGGTGCAGGGAGACATGATGATAAGTGGCTGGTGAGTTCTGGTTTGCATTTGTTGCATGGTACTCAGGGATGGGGGGTGCACATATTGCAGTGTTACTGGGTGCATCAATGTGTTACCTACCCTGACCTGGTGTTGTTTTTCTCTATAGTGGCATTCTGCTGGGGGAAGATGGTTGCTCAGATTGAAGGGGCATTGCTGTTGTATGCATGTACACGACACATCATCAGAGTTGGATGGTTTGCAGGCCTACAGAGGGGGACATCCATGCATTCCAAGGTACAGCTGGTGCAGGCACACAAGGTAAAAGGTGTGAGGTGAGATGTGCTTCTTTATTGCAGTGCACTTGCATTTCCCAAAGTCTGCATCAATATTGTGATTTGAAAGTGTATTGTGAGCATACTTGTTGTCAGGGAATGAGTTGGCCACTCAACCTGTATATTGTTATGGAACATGCATGGGGTGTCCAGACCACTCCTCACATGTGTTAGTTGCTCATTAGCATTTTGTACAGTGTTTTCCTACTTGTGTTCTTGTGTAGGTAGTTTGGGGGCTACATGCAGGATAGTGGTTGGTGTCCATGTGACAGTGGTCAGGGAGTTTGTTGTTTGTGTTGTGTGCTTTTGGGTATACTACATGGACACTGTTGATTCCAGTTGCTATGACTGTGTTGGTGATTTGTGCACAGCCCTACATATAAGGGGTGTGTCAGACACTTTTGCTCCCTAGAAATTGGAACATACTCACATAAATTGATAATACGGAGTAAAAAAACTCCCAACAAAATGCACGAGAAAGACATGTGGAATCTTGCGCCCCAGCTTTCACCCTCACAGCAACATGGATATGTTTGGCCAGTGGTGCATGTTGTACCACGGGTGTACTATACTATTTTAACTACCAGGTATCTTTTGATGGGCATATATGACTAGGTGCAAAGGAATGTATATTACCAGATCAATGCAGTTTTTCTGTTAAAACATGTTTTCACTCGCTTCTGAATTCCTCTCATTATGAGTTGGACTTACATTTGTACTCCCTATTAAAACATTTTACTCCCAACTTTAATTAATAGGGAGTAAAACACTCCCACATAAAATTCTTATCAGGAACACTGTACATGTTCTTTTATGTCTAATGGACGCACATAATTTTCCTCTCCCAGACACAACTTCTCAGGGTGTTGTTATGGGCACGGAGGATAGGCCCCAATTCATCATTGAATGGCACCTTGCCTCACTGTGTATGCTCCACAGGGCCAGGTTTTTAGGTGAAGTATGTTTGCACCAGTTGGGTGCATGCAGCCTTTCCACGTGCCCTTTGGCCAACCAAGGGCAAGGGTGGTGCCTGTGGCTGAGGGTGGTGTCCCACCTGCATTTCCACTGATATGTCACGCCGTGTGGTGACATTGTGCAGTACACATAATGCCACTATGATTTTACAGACTACTGGTGGGGCATATAGCAAAACCCCACCAGAGTAGTCAAGAGAGCTGAAACGTGACTTCAGCATCCCGAATGTGCACTCCACTATGGCCCTGGTGGCTACATATGCTGAATTGTATCTTGCCTCAGCTGATTTGGCAGGATTCTAGAATGGCGTCATCATGAATGGTGATGGCAGGCAGGCACTGTCCCCTGAAAATGTGTACATGATTGTTCTTGGCATTTATTGTCATGGTCTGTTGTTCAGTGTGTCACGTGCATGCATGTGCAAGGCAGTTCATACTCACCGATGAGCCAGGTGTTGCCATATTTTCCAGATGCCAGGGCCTGGTGGAGTGGTGACTGGTGGTAGATGGAAATTTGCACAGACTTCCATGAACAGTCCATTAGCGTCACAGACTACCTGCACTTTAATGGAATGCCAGTGCTTGCGATTGCAGTATATGTGCTCCGTCAATCGGGGGAGCCATAGCGCAACATGTGTGCAGTCAATTGCATCAAGTACATGTGGAAAGTGTGCTACCACGTAGAATTCCTGATGCCCTCTCTGCCTTTCTTCCAGTGTTTTGAGCATATATATGTGCCTGCACATACACGCACATGCTGTTGTGCAGGCCAATAACTGGTGGAGACAGCAGGATTGTGTGGCCTGCAATATACCACCAACTATGGCTATGGCCATGGTACGCTGGAAGGAGCCAGAGGCCAGGGAATGTAGTGCAGTCAGCACTTTTTCAAGAGTGGTAAGGGCCTGGGAGCAGATGGTGGGTGATGCTAGGCCTTGCTCCCACGCCCTGGCAATGTCTAGGATAACATGTGGGGGGAACCGGTACCTAGCATACACTCGGTCATCAGGCATCACAAACAGCATGGTGCCTTGTGCGAAAATCCGTGCCCTCAGCATCCTCCTCCTCCTTCTGTGTCCATGTACGATCGCTCCTGCTATTGCAGGGTTCATCATAGCTGCCAACATTAGTTTGGTGTACATTGCGTGCTTTATACAGATTGGATCCTTTGCATGTTCACCTCTATGCCTGCTATCATGTGGTGGATAAATCACAGAGTTTGCATGTAACTTTTCCCGATGCAAGGTTATGCGTTGAAATCCATGAATTTGGTTGGTTTTGCGGTGGACTGGGCATGCAATAATGAAACGTCCACCGTCCCTCAACACGCCATTTTCCCTTGTTCTTCCTCATTCTGCATTTTCCGTCCCCTATTTGGGTCTCTGTGTAGGCCCGGCCCGCACTCTTCTAAGTGTCTTGTGCAAGGCGCTCAACTACTCGCAGAGAAATGTGAGGCCTGCGCGAAGTCCCCACAGAGCCAGGAAATGTCCCGCAAAGTCCATTCCATGAATCGATGATGGGGGTTTGCACGCAGAATGGCACGTGAAGTCCCTATTCCATGAGTATTGTGATTTTTTATATGTTTATGAGTTTTGTTATGGCTGAAACATGATTTTAACCGATAAACAATTAAAACAAAAAATTTGAAAATGAATAAAATGTGAACAAAATTAAGAATGTAAACTCGTTTTTGTTAATTTCTTCCCTGCTATAACTGTTTACATAAGCTTAACAAAACAATTCAGCATCTCCGACTTAGTTTATTGGAGAAAACATATTATTTCGTTAAAAAAAATCGGAAAGGTTCTAATCGGAAAAGTATAATAGCCATCATTTACATACTAAGAAAACAATGATAAAACATGAGACGCTGTTCAACAGCGGCTATTTCCGGAGCTTTTTACATACATCAAGGGCAGGCCTGTGAACATCTCACTTCCATGACACAACCAGGCACTCACTATCCACAGTGCTACTCCGCACTTTGCCAGAATCAGCTGTCACAGAAAATCAGCAGCTTTGCGAGCAGGGTCTATCGCCTCCCTTCTGATCAGCCCTCGGGCAGGTCCATCAGCGGCATCCCTGCTCCCGCATCCCCACTCACTCGCTCCTTTTCAGACAAGCTTTGGAGCCGTAGGACCACCACAGGAGTGCTGGGTGCAGAATAGATGCTTTTTAACATAACATAAAACGCTGGAGATCCTCCATGAAAAGGAAACAGAATCCCTGTCTGGGCGCCTGAGGTGGAAGGAGGATGTGCGAGCAGTGGCAGAGGGATCTGTGCTAATTTGCTGAAATAGATTACTTTGATGTAATTTACTTCGAAGGCATTGCTTCGAAAATGTTACTCAGAAATGTATTTATTTGTAATTTGGGTGGTTCCCAACCCCCATCTTCCCCCTTTTCCTTCACTACCTGTTCCAGTGTGTCTTGGATGTGGTGCTACCCAACCAAGAGATGTGACACTTTGCCTGGAGTGGTTAAGGGCTCTGTCGTGCCCCACCCACTGCTTAAAGACCTCACCAGAATACAGATTACAGAATGGGCAGTAAGGTGCTGTTGGTGCGATTGAAGCGCCTCACTTCTTGGGATGCTCTCCACCTAAAAGGGGAACTTACCCAGAGGTCCCCTCCTATTTTTCATGTATGCCTCACCCTGTTCTTCAAAGGGTTTGGGGTTCACTGTAACAAATTATGGCCAAGTAGGGCAGGGTAGTTATATAGTCACCACTTTCTACTCTTAGTCACTGAGTGCACAGTGCCACACATGCTGTCCCTGTTAAAATGATCTCTGTAACCCTCAATGGCCATGCTTTGAGTGTTAAAATGTGTCATTCTGCACTGTTACAAATCTATCTATTTTATATATATGAAACACTTAGGTATGTTTCCGTACTCAGCTGATGCAATTTATCAGTGCTAGGTTGCCCTCTGCTATCCAAATGGCAAAGTGCACCTCTGTGTGCCCTTCCAATTCAACAACAGCTATAATTTTACCAAGCAGAATGAGCACGGTTCTATGCAGTCACCTTCACCTTCCACTAACGCAAACATTCGGAATAATTTAAAGTTACTTCTTTCCACCCTCACTTCTCTTTACACAGGGCACGGCGGTTCCAGTGTTAATGAACATTTAATTACTGGCTCACTGTTTCATTCTCTAAAGAGCGAGACGCTATAGAACGAATGCATCTTCACAAGCTAAAACTAAAAGTAGGTGCTGCAATTATGCTACTACGCAATCCTATGCCATCACGGGGACTCTGCAATGGAACAAGGTTGACCATTATGTGGCTACAAAGAGACGCCATGGAGGCCAGTGTAATCGATGGAACTTAGGTCCTATTCTTGTACCGCACATACATCTCATTCCGTCTGATACAAATATGCCTTTCAAATTCAAAAGAAGACAGTTACCTATATCCTTTTCAAGGAGCATTCACAAGTCACAGGGGCCTACTCCCCCTTCCTGGAAGTGATCGATAGTTATCAATAATAAGTCACTGGGACCTACGTCCCCTTTCTGGAAGTGGTTGGTGGTAATTCCGATATTTAAGAAGGGGGACAGAAGTGACCCTACGAATTACCGACCGATATTGACCTTTAACATATACTAGAATGGCGTATCTTACGCAGAGAACGCCAAGTTGATTTTTAATTTTCTTCTGTCACATTTCACTTAAAGGATTGCTTTAGTAGATGGTAGCAGTTATGAGGCTGGAGACACAGCACTTTTCCAATACAAATCAGCCATGTGTAACTTTGATAAGACTCCCTATTTCAAGCATACTGAGGGATGTCCTGGCAGTATGCAGACCGCCCCTCAGTGGCACATAGACACGTCTCGAAACAGATGAACGTTTGGAGACATTAACTCCGTCCTAGCTTTCAGCTGAGGCCACAAAGAGACACAGATTGTTTTGAAAGTGCTGGTATGCCTTATAATGTTATAAGGCAAATTAGCACCCTGCCGGGGGTCAGAGGAGGCAGCCAATCAGGTGGCTAGGAACACAGGCTGAAAATGCCGATCTCAGCCCGCATTCCAAGCTGCCTGATTGCAGGTTCGCCCTCCCTCCATCTTCCCCCACCCTCTGTTCCCCTTTTTTTACATTCCCTATGCACTTATCTAATTTCAACGGCTATGATGCAGCCGCCGCAGCTGCTGCCGCTCCTTCCTCTCTGCTCCATAGGTCCACCATGGAAAGGGAAGAGGGTCTCCGTGCGCCTTCCCATTCCATGCTGGCCATCTTTGAGCAGTCTTTTCCATCCATGAATGGGACGCCGCGAGTTGACCCATCCACGGAATGAAAATACTTTGAATTAGCCCTGTCCCAGCCCTTAGGCTGGAGTGGGTGGTAATGTCCCAAGGCCTTTGTTAAAAGTCCTTACTTCGCTCTGTCCTTTAAATTGGGCTCAGGGCTTTGCCACCTGTTCCAGCCCTTGAAACGGGTGGTTAATGCCATATACTAGTTTCCATTATCCCCCACCTTAGTCTACGTGACAGTGTACTTTATTGATAGATAAAGTATGGGTGGACCCAAATTGAGCAACAATGTTGTATTACCTACATGTATATAGAGTTACTTGCTTAATAGTATCCTTAGGTTCTGTGTTGTTTATTAAATAAGTACATGTTTTGTACTCCTATTGCTTGACAAGCAATGTATATTTGAATTGTACTTTATACCATTTTCCCAATTTCCTTAAACTACAGCTTGCTGCTCAGTCACCTACCAGTGAGGGTTTGGATAAATATTGTATAAACCCTTACAGGTTCACTGAGGTGGGCATCCCAGAACCCTACACCATTAGGACTTCAGAAAAACCCTCCATACAGAAACCATCCAAGTTGGGGGAAAAGCTAGTGAGTACCAGGGTGTAAAGTCATTGTGCAGAATAGACAGGAAGCTAGATAAATGTGGAGGTCCTCTGGGAGGGGTTAATGATAATGATAATGATGTGTTATTTATATAGCGCCTTAAACCAAAGCGCTTTACAGAGTACATATTTACATACAATATCACCCAACCGAAATTGGTACTCATTTATCAACCTCGGAAGGATGAAAGGCTGAGTTGGTCTTGCCAGGATTCGAACCTGCGAACTGCAGATCAATCTCAGATCGCAGCAGCGAGCGCTCAACCAGCTGAGCTATTTTACCCCACCTGACCCATCCAGGCAAGATTTTATTTATTTCTCTTGCTGTCATGAGAAGGCAAAGCTTAGCTCTTGTTTTCGGCAGCCAGTAGTTCAAAACATGAGTTGCGCGTGTGCCAGCCATTCGGCCTGAGCAGGCCTGAGTCTCACCTTGCTTGGCCACACCCTCTTCTAGTCTGCATCTATCTATGTGTGTGTGTGTGTGTGTGTGTGTGTGGTGTGTGTGTGCACACAAAAAGGGTATATATAGGAATAAGGGGGAAAAGGCAGGCTTAGGTAAGTGGAGGAGCAGGCAGGTAAGTGGCGGGTAAATATAATTTTGCTGTCATCTCATTGTTACAGAAGAACAAACAAATCTGGGGTCATAGTAGAATGCAGCCAGACTAGTTACAGAGGGCCTCATTATGAGAATGGTGGTTACTATACAAACATGAAGTCAGCCCCACAGATTAGGGGTGTATCAGCCACTTTTACTCCCTAGAAATAGTAAAATGCTCCCAAAAAATTAAAATAGGGAGTAAAAGTACCCCCAACAAAAAATAGGAAATAGACACATAGGACCTTGTGCCCCTGCTTTCACTCACACAGCGAAATGGATATGCTTGGGCCAGTAGTGCACATAGTACCACAGGAAGAAACTCTTAAAACTGCCTGATTGGAAGAAGTAAACATGTATCTCTTAATGTATATGAATAACTATGTAAAGAAATCAATATTACAAAAACTTTCAGTTTTCCAGTTAAAATGTTTTTACTCGCTTATAAAATACTCCCATTGGGAATTGGACTTACATGTTTACTCCCATAAAAATAATTTTACTCCCAACTTTAAAAAATAGGGAGTAAAATTCTCCAACTTCCAAATCTTATCTGGAACACTGCAAGAAGTATTATAAATATCTCTTATTTGTTATGAGTTACCATTGCTTTGGTATTTAAAGCACAGGTCAATGCACGGGGTAAGTACAGGTTTTTTACCACTTGCAGTAATGTATGTGTTTCCATGAAATACATAGTACATGAAGTCCCAACTCATACAGGAGGTATTTTAGCAATAGCACACATTTTTTTTTTAAAAACAGGTTTCTAGCATAACTACTATCTCAATCCTCTCAGAAGCAGTGAAAACCTTAGTCCCACTAGTTCCTCACAAGTTGAAAAAACTCAGACACTCTGACTCTTGGTTTATACCTGACCTTCTAGATCTACGCACCCTAAAACGACAAACCCAGCTAACGTGGCAAAAGAATCCCACTAACACTACTAAACAAGACTTCGACAAAATCTCCAAATGCTACAAATCAGCCATAATCACAGCCAAATAAAATCCCTTAAATACCAGAATCAGCAATGCCAAGTCAGACACTAAAGATATTCTTTCCATCTACAGAGGCGTAGAAACTCTAGCATTACTCGCCACAACCCTCACTAAAGCCGAGACCTGTTGCGCAAGCATCCAAGCTACACTCATAGGTAAAATTGACATCTTGAACTTGAAAATCCTCTTACAACAAGCTGAATCCAAAAAAGACATCACAGCAACTAGCAACCGCTCCCCACCCCCCATGCCCCAACATCTAATTTCTTCTTCAGAGATCTCTCTGAAACCGAAGTCACAAAATTGATAAAATGTTTTAAAACCTCAGAATGCAAAGGCGATATTTGCCCTGCGTGCCTCATCAAAGACTGTACTGACATATTGACCACCATCATCACAGCCAACAAAATGACCTCCTTCATCCATAACTTTGTTCCAGCCAGTCTCCAAGAAGCTTAGGTCCTCCCACTCTTAAAAAAAACTTCCCTTGACTCAGCCATTCCCTCAAACTATAGGCCAATCACCACCGTCCCCTTCCACCTAAAAACTTTGGACCGGACAGCCTACTTGCAAGTCCAACAGTTCTTGCAGCACAATCAAATCCTTGGAATGCGACAATCCAGCTTCCGTCCAGGGCATGGTACTGAATCAGCCCTCCTCGACCTGAAAAATCAGCAAGACGACATCAGGGACGAGGGTAAATCTGCCTTGCTCCTCCTCTTAGACCTATCTGTAGCATTTGACTTGGTCAACCACCGAATCCTGTGCCTTCACCTCTCCACTCACGCTCACTTATAACCCTCAGTGACAGTCTGGATCACTTCCTTCCTGGAAGGAAGAGTCATGAGCGTCTTCTGAGAGATTGATAATGTCGCTCCCTCTCCCATCACTTGTGGTGTACCACAAGGGTGCTTAAATATTAAGAAAATAGAACAGTGAACGACAGGCCAGGTAGGGAGACTAATCACATTCAATATCTAAAAACCACAACAATTTTAATAAATTAGGGCATAGATAAAACAAGTATTAAATCAACATACATATAGTTCAACAATAAACATGCAAGTATTTTCAATGATACTTCATAACATAGGAATATCACAACATGAAGCCTACAAACGGCTAGGATGTAGAGTAGGAAAAATGCAACATGAAAAATCACTGTCTGCACAAGTTAATACAGGAGAAAAAGGGGTGCACATCGAATTCCTATCCCGCATACAGCGTGTGAGTGGGCAATAAACAAGACTTGTCAAAATTAAAAGAAAATAGAGTCTAAGTAAGCTACCAATGCTAATTTCAATCTCAGTACGTTCAAAAAATGAAAATAGAACCCACATTCAAGGATAAAAATTACCTTGAGAAGGTTCTTTTGGGGGGCGTACAATTCTTGCAATGGATTGTAGAAGGATAATTAAGTATTCCTTATGTGTGGCTGCAAGAGAAGCGAATAATTAGCTTTTTGTTCGCTCACAGGGCTGAAAGCTCTCTATAGACAAAGAGAATAGAGTGGGCAGAAGACATAGCTGAAAAATGCATAGTGAACCCACCTGTATAAATAGCTTGGGTTCCAAACTCAGCAGAGGCGGAGTCTAGCCAGAGTGGCACGGGTAGATTCCCATATATTGTGTGGAATCACCAGTGTTAAATAGGAGGTGAGTTCCTATTGATAGCGCAGTGTTTCCTGTAATGAAATAAGTATGGGCTCACAGAAGGTAAAATAAAGCCAAAACGATGATACTACACAACCCCATCCATACTGCACTACATATAGAACAGACTCTTCCGCCTGCAGGAGGAGAGTAAGTAACCCTTAGAGAAGTAAGGGTCGCCCTGTGAGGAGCTTGCCTCCTATTTAACACTGGCTATTCCACACAATATATGGGAATCTACCCATGCCACTCTGGCTAGACTCCGCCTCTGCTGAGTTTGGAACCCAAGCTATTTATACAGGTGGGTTCACTATGCATTTTTCAGCTATGTCTTCTGCCCACTCTATTCTGTATGTCTATAGAGAGCTTTCAGCCCTGTGAGCGAACAAAAAGCTAATTATTCGCTTCTCTTGCAGCTACACATAAGGAATACCTAATTATCCTTCTACAATCCATTGCAAGAATTGTACGCCCCCCAAAAGAACCTTCTCAATGTAATGTTTATCCTTGAATGTGGGTTCTATGTTCATATTTTGAACGTATTGAGATTGAAATTAGCATTGGTAGCTTACTTAGACTCTATTTTCTTTTAATTTTGACAGGTCTTGTTTGCTGCACACTCACACCCTGTATGCGGGATAGGAATTCAATGTGAATCCCTTTTCTTCTGAAGAAAGTTCTGTATATATGACACTCAAGAACTGAAACATGTTGAGACTTTACGTCTCTGTATAACAACAGAGATACTCAACAAGCACTGTGTGTTAATGTATTAACTGGTGCAGACAGTGATTTTTCATGTTGCATTTTTCCTACCCTACATCCTAGCCGTTTGTAGGCTTTATGTTGTGATATTCCTATGTTATGAAGCATCAGTGAAAATACTTGCATGTTTATTGTTGAACTATATGTATGTTGATTTAATACTTGTTTTATCTATGTCCTAATTTATTTAAATTGTTGTGGTTTTCAGATATTGAATGTGATTTGTCCCCTACCTGACCTGTCATTCACTGTTCTATTTTCTTAATATTTAATGTCTATTCCATCCCAGATCAGATAGAATGGACACTCTCTATCTGGTGTTTTTCCAGTGTCCACTGGGATTCCTCTCATATCTTTTGGTACCACAAGGGTCCTGCATCGCCCCTACACTCTACAATATCTTTACCAGGCCACTATTCAACATCCTTGACTCCCTCGCCTAGCTTACAGCATCTATGCCGATGACACTCAAATCCTCATCCCTCCTACAGAAGCAACTACAATAATGACTCCAAATCCTTAACAAGATCTACTCCACAATACGGCCTGGATGGCAGAAAATCATCTGTGTCTCAATAGTGACAGAACTGAAATCTTAATTATCGGACCCTCTAGCACCCTATAAACCCTCAACAAACAATACACTGTCTTCCAAATTGACAATTGTTTCAGCTCCGTATCAAATACTGTTAAGACCCTGGGGGTCTACTTGGACGATTCACTCACTATGAACAGACAAGTAAGAGCTATTGCCTCCTTAATGCCGCCAGACCCTTCCTCTCCAAAAACAACTGCCTAACAATTGCCTGTGCAATCATTGGCACCAAGATCGAATACTGTAATGTCCTATTCAACAGCACCTCATCTAGAAACATTCACAAACTCCAAGTCACGCAGAATAATGCACTCAGAGCAGCCCTGAACATCCCTAAGAGAGAGCACATCTCCACAGCCAAAAGAGAAGCACACTGGCTCCCCACCCAGGAGTGCATCTCCTTCAAAACCCTCTCCATTGCCCACAAGTGCCTCTCCAATACAGCGCCACCCTACCTCTCCCAAAGAATCACCAAAGCCCACTCCTCTAGGCCCACCAGGACCCCTACACTGATCGAGTAATGGTTCTAAAAGTAAAGAGATGTAAAGCCGGAGACTCCAGCTTCCCATACCTTGCTGCCAAACTTTGGAAGGACCTCCCCCACACCTTGAAGGCTGAGAAATCTTATTGGATCCTCCACAAAGCGCTTAAAACTCAGCTTTTCAAGTAAACCTTATCTCCCCTCTACTCATCAGAACTTTCCCCATGCCACACCTAATACCGCTTGTTTCTGCTTGCTGTTCATGTATACACATTGTACCTTTACTACCACTGAACCTGTATGAGGAAAATTATGTCTGTATGACTCTACTCTAGCTTGACTAGTAGTCTCTCACCTGCAACAGCAACTCAATGCCTCTGGGTTGTATGCGCGCTATACAAATGAAATACATAAATAAATAAAACTTCATTATGAGGTCCCCAAGTACTCTCGTGTTTCACCTGCCTACCAACTGGTTTGCCTCCGCTTTCTAGCATGTGAACCCCAGAGAAGCCAGCGGCCTGCCCTGCACGTGGTCTGACAGAAACCTGGGAAGGCCGCTATTCTGCCCTCATGGAATTATTCATCCCTCCCCATTGGGGTATCATTCCATCGCTGCAGGCAACGTCAAATCCCGCAATCAGGCATCTGTGGAAAGAACCACTCAGACGAAATACAGGGAGAGGAGCATTTAAACATGCAAACACACCTGCAGCAGGCTACATCCAGAGGGGCTATGGCAAGCATGCAGCGAACATATATCTAATGTAATGTAAAGTGGCCTTGTATTGCGTAAATCTGACATTTTGTCTCCCTCGTTGCACATCATATAGAGCATCCTACAAGCATAAATGCAACACGTGCCACATATAGAGCCCCTGAAGTGGGCACACATACACGCATGCGCGCGCGTGCGCACACCCACACACACACACACTCTTTTGTAGCAGTCTTAAAAGGGGATGTGGATAATGTGAAAAAAGTTCTCAAAACCCATTTCATAAAACAAAGGGCCATTCCAGGACCTCTAGTGTTGGTGATGCAGGCATGGGTGAAGGATGTTATGTTATGTTGCATCGCTGGGGTTTATAGGCCACACTGCTGCCATTTGAATGGTCTCCAAGCGCCCTGGCAGATTTGAAAGAGATGGAGACGGATGGCTTATGCCAGTGGCAAAAGAGCGAGAATGAATGCAAGATAGCTCTGCGGTTGTGCTGATGTGTGCAGTTTGGAAGTTAGGGTTATGTTACCCGGATACTGTGGGCGCATCTGAAAATAGTTTTCTTAACAGTTGTTATTTAGTGAATGATGTCATTAAATACTCTGAAAGCTCATTGTTCTGGGCTATACTAGGCGGTAAAGTCCAGAGAACAACTTATGACTTGATCAAAGTGAGAGAAACCGTATCTTGGGCTCAGGGCCTTTAACTCCTTTTATTGTCCACTAGACAGGCATTAAGTTTATTAGCAGCCAGGTCATGCGCGTTTGAGTTTTTCTTGCTGTGTACTGCTTTGCTTAATGTGGAAAAGCTTGTCATGCACCAAACACACCATGCTAAGAACAAGAACACATTTTCCTTATTAAAAAATTTAAAAAATTAAAGGGAGCTGGTTCACAAATAAAGTAAACGCCTTCCTATTCCCAATGCAGAGTAGTTCTGTTGTAGAGCTGCCAAAGGCAAAGAGATGCTGGCAAAGAGATGCTGGACGATAGCCGGCTGCAACAAAGGTACCTAAAAAGAGAGATCCAAAATTACTCTGAACTGGTGGCCATTCCAAGCAATCTGATTGGCCAGGTCGTGCCTCACAGATTCTAATAGACATCACACAAAGGGACAGTCTGCAATCCTTACTGGCGATTAGAGTTAATGATGCTTGAATGCAGGCATTTCTTTTCACTAGAAAGCCCTTTCAATAGAGTCCCGGCTATGTGCACTCAGATAGCACTGCTCATAACACAAGCAACTGTGCAATTGAACATATACAGATATGACAAGTTTCCCAATTCCATGCATGACACCTCAAGCCAGTCCTGTTTTTTCCCATTGCATACTGGGACCTGTAGGATTATACTTACAATATGAAAAATAAAATTACTCATCCCAGAATACAATCATGATTATAATTAGTTATTTATTTATAAGGTGCTTAATACCCAGAGGTTTCTAAGCACAGATCCGGGGATCGAACTTGTGTTGCTTCACATTATCTTGCTTCCAAGGCAAGCACGTTGCCCCTGAGCTATCCTCCCGAAACAATGCGAAAAATCAAAAAAGGCTCGAGGTTCTCATGCACCTCCTATGCAACGGACACCCACATTCTATACAGTTACACACCAAAGACTTATACAACTTACACCACACCCTCTTATGCTACACACTTGTGCAGCAGGCTCTTACGCCACACACTCTTATGCCACACAATCTTATGCCACACACTCACAGACACTTTCATCTAATATATTTATGCCACATGCTCTGACAACATTCTCTTGACAAAAAAAATCAATGAAGTAAAATATATATCTTTTTTTACTTAGCTCGTTGGCTCTGGCTCACACATGGCTTAACTGAAATGGCCTATTCTGCTTCATTACGTAAGACTGAGATCAGGCAATATTATTGTCCTATGCTTTACTGGCCTGGTGGCAGATGTCATAACTAAATAATGAGGTCATCATATTTATATTCTAGAAACTTCAAAAGCTAGGAAATATTTCCGACACTGTAATGTTCGAAAGTGTTACCTGGTTTAGTTACCCAAGAAAACCTGTGGATTGGGAGTTATTGTCAATGTATGCAGTTGTGCTGTCCATATACTGCCAAGGGCCAAGACTGGTGACTTTAGGTCAGGTTTGCAAGGAAATGCGACATGCAGGAGTGAGGTTCACACCTCAGTAACTTTGTGCTGTAAAAAAGAGAATGGGCGCGGAGTGAAAGATGGTACCAGGTCATTGAAAGACACGGCAGCCTCACCGAGGCTGGTGTTACTGAGGTCACTGGAAAGACACATGGCGCAGACCGCAAGATGGCGCCCATCATTTGAAAGATTTTGAACTGGACGAATTAAGGTTCTGTCATAATTGCAGGGAAATATCTTACCTGAGAAGTCCTTTTGTTTGATGCAATATTTCCCTTTGATGAGGGTGTGATTGGCTGGCTTGCCTGTGAGCTTCTAAATTGCCCACTATAAAAAGAGGCCTCTTGATGTAGCAATGGGTCATCTCTGGTGAGTTACTTGTCAAGAATGACTTCTGGGATCCACGTTGTCCTGTGCTGGTAGACCATACTTTATATCCATTGTATGTGTTTCGTGTTTTATAATATGCAAAACAAAAGAGGTGATGGCTGGAAGGTTTGGGATTAATCCTAACCTCTGGCATTTCTGTGGGCAATCCTCCAGACCATCGTTCTTCAGCCTGCCAAGCCATTACAGAAAGGGAAAGACCATATGCAAATCAGGCGTTGTATTCATCTGTTAGTGTAAAAATCGAATCTAGGTGTGCCTTCATCCTGCTTTGTATTTTTCTGTTAGTGTAAAAATCTAATTTAGGTTGCCTCCATCCTGCACTGCTTTGTTTTCCACTCTTAATGCCCACTTTGGCCACTGTGTATCAGGTTCAGAACTGTGCATTGCAGCACACACACACCCACCCCCTCTCACTTTATCTCAGCCTCTCACTTCCTCCTCTCACTCGAAGATGGGACTCTCCATCTCCCCAATCTACTCCAATTGCTGTACCATCACTTATCCTCCTTCTCTCACAAAATATGGACGGAAAAAGCATAAAAAGACACCATTGCTGCAAACCCTGGCCTCCCAGTTGCAGAGATCCTCAAATCTTCAGTGACATCCTCTTCTCTGTCCTATCACCAGACCTATGGACCTCTCACCTCACTGCCACTCTCCCATCTTTCTCTTCCACGTCCATTAACGGCGGCACCAAGTGGGAAGTCCTCCTTACTGGCTTCTTCTCATCTCGCTGCTGCATCAATGTCAACCTCACTGGCGCAGTCCTGGTTCTAGGCCCTCAGGCCAACCTCCTTCTCTTTGACCGGATCCTGCTATCTCTCATTAATTTCCTTCCTTCCCCTGCCTCTCCCCCTTCAAACCGCTCTGCTCCACCACTTCTGACGGAAGCCCCACACCCCTACACTCTGCCTCAAAAAACCTTCAAAGCCAGCGATCATCTCCACCTGGCGATCCTCAACTCACGTTCAGCCATCCAACACTCTGCTGACATCTTCCTTCTCCTTGAAGACACTGCCCTGGACATACTTGCACTCACTGAAACTTGATTCAAGTTACCTCCTTTGACTCACTTCTATTCATTGGTATATTTAAGTCTTCTGCTGCCCTAGGCAGTACTAAGATCATTCCCCGCTCACCCTGAAATGTACTCCATCTCTTTGACCCCCCAGTCAAATTACACCCCTTCACCGCCATCTTGTTACAAGCTGGCTCCATAACTTAATTACATTTATAAGACTTCAGGGCTCATAAGGTAAATGCTAGGTCTATTAATTCAAGCATTGAAGCACTCATGTATAGGCGCTTTATAAATGACCAAGAACTATAGCATGTTATCATCTTTGTTATGTTAGCTGACAGTGTGTTTCCAAAGCTCTGATGTCACCAGAGCAACTCGTAGACCCAATTAACTACTTTTTGTTAGGTCAGATGCTCATATTTTAGAGGAAGTTATAGGAACATAAGCTGTCTGTCAACTGGACTCAAGCAAGGGAAGGTTGAAAAGTAGCTTTTCAGTGTCAGTGCTAATACCTGCTTTCTCGTGAGTCACCTGCTGCCACCATATATGCAGCTCTTATACTGGTCTGTAATATGAATGGTTCAGACAACATAACCAACAATGTTTACATGTGATCTTGTCAAATGTCAAATTTACATATGAAATACATGCAGGTGATACAGGCAAATAAAAAAAAGTTGATTAAAGAACAAACCAATTTCTCCTTTTTTAATGAGATGTTACTGCTGTTGTGTTAGCGTCATATAATTTCAAAGGTTTCTTGATGTGCTTGTGCATTTAGATTTTCTGTTTGCCCTCTTTAGTTTTACCCAATCTATTTCATGCTTTCTCCTATTGAGGGCGGCCACAGGCGTTCTGAAATATGGGTCTGCGGAGGGAAATAGTGATTGTTTCTAAACATTTTACTCCGCACCTGTGGGGCATCTACGCTTGACTTACATGTAAGCGTTCATTTAATATTGCTGAATGGTACATCATTTATTATTTGGAGGGAAAATGCCTGATTTATGCAATGGTTTAGAAAAAGCATGTCATGTCGTCTGTTTGAACATTAACAGTATTATGCGAAAATCGATTAACAGAGAGTATGTGCATATTGATTAAAACAATTTCTTAAAAGAGTGAAAATGCATAGGTTGTATGACTGAATCACTGAATAGCTAGTGTAGGCTGTGTTTTGTGCCCATTTCCTTTTTTCTTTTTTTACACAAGTCAAACTAACAATAAGGCTTTTATAAAGATGGGCCACATCTATAAATATATATGTTTGAAAAGCAAATGCTTTGGATGTGAGAACGTATTAATTCAAATAATGTAATCACTTTCATTTGCCCTGCTGCATTCTGAGTATCTGTGGGTTTCCTTCTCCACAAGTGTCCTGAAATGCAGCTGAGGTCAGTGCAGGCCTGTATGCAGAGAGGCTCTCTCGATGGGCCGCTGCCTGTGCTCTGTTTGTGCTGGGAGCTGAAAGGTTATAGTGCGAGAATCACAGTTTCGTGCAGATCAGCATCTCCAAAGAAATAAAATGACCTTCCATTTAAAAGATGACTCTAGTGAATTAATTGTACATAAACATGCTGCTCCAGTGGACATTTGCAGCTCTAGGGAAGGGCCTAGTTGGCCTAATTGTAAATACACCACTGCTCCTACCTGGTGGCTCTAAGATCATCTCAAAGCCTTGACCCTACCGTGATGGCAGTTGGTTGACTTAATCTTCCCAGAGTGGATTCCTTCTTCCATCACACCCAGACAGCCCTACTCATCCTTTGAGAGCCTAGTATGCAAATTGGTAATATCTCCTTCCACCACCTTGACCATTGCTATCATCTGCCGGCCCCCAAGTATCTCTTCTCTGTTTGTCTCTGAGTGGGCTGACTTCTGTTCCTCCCTACTCTCTACCACCTCCAACCTGCTACTACTAGGTGACTTCAATTTCCACCTAGACTCCCCTTGCACCACAACCACCCTCTTCACTGGCCTCTGCTCCTCCCTATCCCTCTCCATTCTCCCCTCCACCCCCGCCCATTCTGCTGGGCACATGCTAGATGCCATCATCCATTCCAACTTCACTCTTTCCACTCGCCTGGTCACACCCTTCTCCTGGTCTGACCACTCTCTCCTCACCACTCATGTGGGTCCCTATGGCCCTGTATCAACTCCTCATAAGGCTCTGCCAACCTTGTTCACAAACCTCCGTCCGATGAAACGAGTATCAGTTGCTGCTTTCTCTTCCAAATTCATTCCCCCTTACCCAACCAACACAGACTCTTCCAGTGATTCTGCCCTCAGCAACCTCTATCTGTCCATTACCAACACCCTTGACATCCTTGCCCCAGTCATGAGGATTCGTCTGAAACCTGCCTCCAACCGTAACACCTGGTACGACTCAGACCTTGCCGACCAAAACGTAAGTGCAGGGCTGCTGAACGCAAGTGGCACTCTTCAGACTCAACCTCTAACCACTGGGCTGCCGTCCGATCCAGAGACAATAGAGACTCTCCGTCTTTGCCAAGAAAAGAGTCCACGTTCAGGCACGAGTGTCCAATGCGTCCAGCAACATGGCTGAACTCTTCAGAATCTGCAGGGAACTTGCCAACCCGTCCGCAGTAACTTCAGCCCCTACTCCTTCCCAGGCCCTTTGCAATGCACTCGCCTCTCACTTCACTTCCAAAACCGAGGACATACCGAACAGCCTTGTCATGCACTCCTCCAAATGAACTCTCCCCCTTTTACCCCCCACCATGCACCGTCCTCTTTCCTCCTTCTGCTCCATTGTTCCTGTCTCACCTAAAGAAGTCACCAGAGTTGTCAACTCCATGAAGGTCTCTTCCAAAGAGGTTGCCCCATGCTCTTTCAGAACCATCAAGGACAACATCTCCTCTCTCGCCTCTGCTCTCGTTGATCTCTGCAACCACTCCTTTGCTACTGGTTCTTTTCCATCCTCCCTCAAGTACTCCCTTGTGCGTCCCCTCCTTAAAAAAAACCTCTGCAGACCCTTCCTACCAAGCCAACTACCAGCCCACTGCTCGAGAAGTTGCCCCCCAACTCAATTCTCATACCGAACTTGTTGGCGCTCTTCACGAACACCAATTTGGATTCTGTGCATCCAGAGGCATGGAAACTGCTCTTCTGAACACCCTTGAAGAATTGCTTGCAGCCCTTGATTCCAACTCCCCTGCTGTCCTCATCCTTCCTGATCTCCCTTCTGCATTTGACACAGTGAACCACTCCATCCTCTTAAAAAGGCTCCATGATATTCTAGTATCCCAGAGCGGGCCCTGGACTGGCTTACCTCCTTCCTAAATGACCGACCCTCCAAAACTATTCTGGGCCCTTTCTCCTCCCCTACTTCCTCCTCCACATGTGGCGTTCCCCAGGGCTCCATTTGTTCACTCTGGCTCTTTAACATATACCTTTCTCTGCTGGCACGCCTCATTTCCTCCTACTCTCCCAACTTCCAGTGCTATGCTGATGACACCCAACTCATCTTCAAACGTCCTAATGATGCCCTTGCACCCTCCTTCATCCCTGACTGCCTCTGTGCCATCCAGGCCTGGTGCACTCCTAATGACCCCTGCCTCAATGCCAGCAAAACAGAGATTCTCCCTACTGGGTTCCCTGCGCCCTACCTCTTCCCCTCACTCTGGCCTTCCTCCATGGGCTCCCCTCCAGCACCCTCCTCTGAAGCTAGAAATATCTGAGTCATCTTCTACTCCTCCCTTTCCTTCATCCTTCATATTCAGACATTGTCAAGAAGTCCCGCTTTCAGCGCTTCCTACTCAAAGGAGCTCTACCCTTCCTCACCTTCCCCGAGAGGCTCAATGTTACCCGTGCTCTGGTTCTATCCAGGCTAAACTATTGCAAAAGCCTCCTCCTCAATCTTCCTTCGTCCACCCTGCAACCCCTCCAGCTTACCCAGAATAGGACAGCAAGACGTATCCTCGCCCTCATGCCCAGGGACTGCATCTCTCCTGCCCTACAAAGCCTTTGCTGGCTCCTGGCCTCAGCACAGATTAAATTCAAATCCCTCTGTATCATCCACAAGTCTATCTGGGGCCGAGGACCACTCTATCTTCAACGTTTCCTGACCAAATACTCCCCTTTTACACTCCTGCATTCCTCTGGCACCAACTCCCTGAATGTGAAGCGGTTTGCTAAACAGAGAACTGGTGGCCGATCACTTTCCTCAGTGGGCTCCCTCCTCTGGAATAGTCTCCCTCTCCCTCTGCATCTTGAGCAGGACCTCTCTTTACCTTTTCCCTTTCCACCTCTCTTCCCTGCTAATCAAACAGTATCATGGCTAATGTGCAGGGCCCTTATGTATCCTCAGGGCCCTGACACCCCACAACTCTCATCCCAGCCGCTGTCTATTTACTGCACTTGCTTAGGCTCACCCTCCCCACAGGAGGTTGCACTTACGTTTTTCTCTTCTTAGCACTTCACCCTGAGCACTTCTCTATGAGCACTACATCACCTTTCCCTTACCCACCTCCCCTCTGCACTTGCTCATTCTGAAACACTCACAAGGCATAGTAGGTTCGTCTCCCCTCCCATTTATATCAGAATTTGTTTGTACTATTAATTCAATTATTTATCTTTGTTGTAATTCATTGTCTACCTTCCCCTGTCCCCACCCTTTTGTCCTGTGGGCACTTTGAAACAGTATTGCTGATTGTATAAGTGCCTTACAAATGGCCAATAAATGAATAAATAAATCCCGAACTGCTGGGTTTAATCCCTTCTGCACAGGAGCACAAGCATCCCCAGACATGTTTTGGGATCATCAGTGAGGAGAAGCTTGGGTATCTAGGCCCATCAGACTCGGGGGACCATATCCCACTCGGGGAGACTTATGCAAAACAAAAGAAGTGATGGCTGGAAGGTTTGAAATTAATCCTAACCTCTGGCATTGCTCTGGGCAAGCCTCCAGGCCATCGTTCTTCAGCCTGCCAAGCCATTACAGAAGGGGAAAGACCAACTGCAAATCAGGCCGCAACCCATCCCGAAAGGCGTATTAAAACAGCACTGTCTTGCTTTCAGAGGCCTTTCTGAATCTGCAGCTCTCTGGAGTACGTTGAACAAGATGTGCCATCTCCCGCCACCCCCTGAATGTGACTTGCACTAGTGTTCACTTCAAGACTGGTGTGCCTGCAAAGGTTATGCTGTGCATTGGCCAACACTGCTGAGCACCACCTACACAACATTTGGGCTTCTGATGTTCATTTGTAGGTCCTTCTGAGGGGGTCTTCTCTAACCGTGGCTGTAGCTGAAAGCCTGACCCACCCACCTTGGATGCTGTCCTTGTGGTGATGACCTCTCTGTTGGTTGGACTCTGTCCAAGAGGTGATGATAGGTGTGCCATGGTGCCAAAGGTGTGCATTGCAGCCCCACATGAGCGAGGAGATGCAACACACCTCATTGGGTTTGGAAACTCTCAATATCAGGAGGTGACGTATGCAGCTTTGTGCTTTCCTTCGTCTTGTGACTGGTGCCTTGGATCATTGACCAGGATGCTGACCACAAATCACAGCAAAGTTTCACAATGGCACAGAGTGTGCGCAAGTGACTGCCTAGCATTTCCAACTACTATTGCTGTGACACCCTTAGTCTCCAAACTACAGGACCTGCTACGACTGCTATTATGCCATGCTTTTTGATTATCCATATCCTAATGTATAACGTGAGATATTTTTCTGTGAATAAATGGTTTTATACATTTTCATCAAAACATAAGACCCTATTTTGATACTGTGATTGCATCTCTGTGCTAAGAGTAAGTCAGAGCCAGTCCCTCTGCTTTCCTCGCAGAACAGCCTAAGCATTCAGCCTCGCTACCAAATGGTAAGTTAGATGTCGTTATCAACCACGCGTTTGTCCCCTGACAAAGAGTTACTTTTATTGGGGCATCAGGGAACATAAAGTGAACCACCTTTAGACTGACGAAAACCCTTCTGTGGTTTATAGACCAACTCCAGGTCTCGCACACATCCCTGTTCATAGGCCGAGGGTTGGGAGTCGAAAGGGGTCTGTGTGGGAATGAAAGCGCATGGATGATATTCTCCACAACCACCAACCTTTCTGGTGCCAATAAAATCATATGAGCACCTCGGTGGTTAAAATTGTTTTGCATCAGTTGCACCAGTCAAAATGAAGACCCTGAATATTATAAAACACCCAGGCAAAATCATGATACGCTGGTGGGAATAAAGCCTGAACATAATCATTTACTAAATGCAAATCATCTCCCACATTCATACAGAGTCCAATACTCGACTATGTCAATATTATGGCAGATGCGTTACACCTGCAAATTCAGATACTGTGTCACATTAGGACAAATTGCTTTTCAATGTTTACTTTGTTGAATCATTCTTAAATAAAAATTGAACCTGTATTGTAAACCTGAATACATTAACTCATAGAATATCTAACAACAGAAGAGTATCATTAAGCATCATCATTTAAAACTTTGAATATCAAAGAATACATGTTAATAGTCAACACGTGTTTCACAGACAAACCACAATTGATAGGTGGATTTAAGTGAGCTTCTTCAGGGCTGATAATATTGCTTCACAGTTTATCAGATATTTTTGTTGGTGGTCATAATATTGACATCATGGAGTATTGGACTGTGTCTTAATGTGAGCGCATGAGGGAGAACTTTGGTTTTTATTAAATGTATTTGCGAGGGGCATGTACAGGTTGATCTCAGGATCCCCCCCCCCTGCGCAGCAGATTAAGCATGAATCAATGTCCTTCCATTATTACGAAGTCTTGAAAAAAGGCAGTGCAACCAGACGCATCATTTCACCTGAACATGACAATTGCAGGCACCAAATATCTGCAGACCGAGCGTGAATGTTTCCTTTTGCATCATGAACTGCTTGCAAAAAGAATAGGAAAATCATTCCATTTAAGCCCCGATGACTGGTCGACACATTGGGCCTCATTACGAGTCCGGCGGTAACCGAGGCGGTAAAACCGCCTGGTTACCGCCGGACTCGTATTACCATTCCGCCTCCGTGATTCCCGGAATTACCGGGGCATTACAACCCCGGTTTTCCGGGAATCACGCAGGCGGAATGGTGTTAATCCCCATTCCCATTGAGTCCTATAGGACTCAATGGGAATGGGGATCATGGAAACACCAGCAGCATCTCGTAATGCTGCCGGTGTTTCCTCATCCGCCTGCAGGCGGGCGGTGTTAAACCCGCCAGGTCAGACCTGGCGGGAACATCGCCTCCCACCTGCAGGAGTTGTGATCGCCCGCCATGGAAACAACGGTGGCGGCGGGTTTACCGCCACCGTTGTTTCCATACCGGGCGATTTGTAATGAGGCCCATTGTATCGTTTATCTGATGACATTCACGTAGTCGCGTCATATATGGAAAATGTCTTGTTTTTTGCACTGCAAGCTGTTTTCATGCGTGTCTTTTTTGGGGTGGTGTGCGTCATTACACAGACTACTTTTGAAGGTGGTAGGTTTGGTCCACTGATTTTGGTCGAGACGATCAAATACATGCCTATATTTGTATATGTATGTATTGTGGTAGCAAAGTTAAGGGGTGGGAGGGTGGGTACCTGGGGTAGGGAGGTGGGGCATGCGCCCTTAGCCACTATAACAAAAAATAAGAAGGGCTGCCGATAGGTTGATCAAAGTAAGATGACCAAACTCATCTAGGGGTGTGGAGTGGATGGTAGCTGTTTCATCAATATTGTTTGGTTTCTCGCTTGTGGTGTTTTTCTTAAGTGATTGATCCTGCGTGAACATTTAGCTCTCAATACCATTGCGGCATGTGCTCACACATTCATCACCAATGAGGTCTGATTCCCACCCCCTCGGTCGTATGGGCTTCAGCCCTTCAGTACGGTAGGCCACCATGAGGATGGATATTGGACAATTACATTTATTTCCCTAATGCCAAGAGCCCTGATCTTATTTCAATGCTTGGTTGCAATATGTGCCAAGAGGCCACCTGAATGGCAGCACTTGCACTATTTAAGACAACTTTGCATTACATCACATCACATTACCAAGAATTTCCTGAACCTTTGTGCTTGGGGACTTATTTCGCTCTCGTCTATTAAATGCCATGGGAGTTGACTTCAGTGGCTCGCTAAGAAAGCTCATTGTTGTGTGTGGTAATATACTTCATCAAATAGGGGGGCCCCTTGTGGGCATGCATGGTTGTGGTCAAGATACTATGATAAATCCTCCACTTGGTCTTTTCCGCCGCATTCGACCTGGTTGACCATAAAGTCCTATGTAACCACCTTAAATCAGCAGCCCATTTTTCCAAGGAAGCTACCACCTGGATAAACTCCTTCTTAGATAACAGATCCATAAGAGTTTTCTCACCTTCCTCAGGAGCAGGCCCAGTACCCATCACATGCAGTGTACCACAAGGCTCATGCTTCTCCTCCACTTTGTATAATATATTCACTAAACCTCTCTTTGACATACTTAACAATCTGGGTGTCTCATATACCAATTACGCTGAGGACACCCAGATTCTCATCCCCATTCAAGGAGACTATGACAAAATAATATTTATTTAATTATACAAACCTCGATGGCCACGCATGGATTATGCCTCAACGATGACAAGACCAAGCTCTTAATCATTGGGTCTACCTATAGACTAAATAAGCTCTCACCCCTATATAGCTCCATCGCTATAGATGGAATCAAGATCAAGGTGCTAGAGAAGTAAAACATTAGGTTTCTACTTGGATTCTGCACTCAGCATTAACAAACAAGTTAATGCAATAGCCTCTGCAACCAGTTACACTTGTAAACTGATTTATGCATGCAAACCATTCCTGACTGCCGATAACTGCACCATGATTGCACGTGCACTAATCTTTTCCACGTTGGATTACTGCAATGCACTATACTTAGGTACCAGTAAACACAACATTAATGAACTCCAGACATTATAAAATAATGCTTTAAGATATGCTTTAGGCATTCCAAGATCACAGCATATCTCCCATGTAAGACGTTCTACAAATTGGCTTGCCATAGATGATAGAATTAAGCTTAAAGCATTTAACCTCACCTACAAATGTCTGACCAACAATGCACCGATATACCTTTCGAACAGATTCACCAAACACTCCCCAGAACGACCCATCAGAAAAGCACAATCCAATAGCCTGAGAATCCCCAACTTCAAACTTAAGAAAACAGGAGGCGTTAGCTTTCCAGTCATGGCTGCACAACTCTGGAACTCTATACCTGATACCTTTAGAGCATTACCATCATTCCACTCCTTTAAGACTAACATTAAGTGCTGGCTGCAATCCTGTGACCGGTGATTGACCTCTGAACTATGATCTTATGATGACCCAGCATAGCACCATATGACTTTGTACCATATACCTTGACTCTAACTAATGTATATATATTTGCAAAATTCTTTCTTATATGTACCTAATTGTTCCTATCTGTATATGTCTTATGCTGATGTACCTATCACATGTAACTATATGAAACTTGTAAAGCGCCCAGGTGCCTGAGGGCCCGGTGCACCCTATAAATAAATAAACAATACAATAAACATAGAGATGTCCATGCTGCAAACAACTTAATATGTTGTAACCATTACAATTATTTATAAAGGTTCATATTGTGCAGAAAAAGTCACAGAGAGTATTTCAAATGTTCGTAATACAGTTTTTATATATGCAATAAAAAAGAGTTTTTGTATTTTTTTTATTTTTAAAGCATACAGACAAAACACAAAAAATATGTCGGCATAAACCAGATGTTGAAACAAATACTGAATCAAAACAGTCATAAGTTCAAAAATAATACAATGACACAAATGACAAGCAAAGAAGAAACCATGAGTGGATCAAAAAATTAAAAGTCATACATTGATTATTTACAATCCAAGATATGAGGTACTTCTGGGTATTATTAGTAATATCCTGAAGGTTGAACACAATTAATTAATAATCATGCCTTGAGTCTGCCTACATGTGCATCTAAAATGTAATGTTTTACAGTGCCCCTTCTTGTGTTGTGGGCAATGATACATGTTTCGGCGTGCCAGCAGTGATGCCATCCATACACACCTTCCTCAGGGCAGGTAAAAATCCCTAGGGTGGGGCAGAAAAAAGATTGTTTTGGAATAGTGTTCTGAAAGGAGTTTGAGATATTGTTGTGTGTGGTAGCATGAAACCAAAAAGAAATAGAAGTGTGGATCATATGTGCACTTGCATGCTATACCTGATATGAAAATCAAGTTTGTTTAAAGGAGACTTCAGTTTACCAAGCCTATCTGCGGTGGACTCACAGATTGTGGCAGGAAGTAACAGTAACATCTCTGATTTTATGACTCTTGTCAGTTCCTGGTGTGCAGTGTGAGTGTTTGTTGAATGACTGCTCCTCCATTCAGTTAGCTCCTGACATTTGCGCAGTATACTTGTGGGAATTGGAAATTACTACTAAAAATTGCTTTTATTTGACAAGTTGTATTGCACCATCTGCTAATTGCAGTTTTGCACTCCTCCACTGCACGAGAATATTTATCCCCTGTTTTGTCACCATTTCATTTGCTACTTTAACATCCTGCCCTATCGGAAGCGTGCTGTAGTACTGCTGAACTGCACTGTTAAACCGTAATCAAAGTGCCTCATTATTATGAATATTGGCCTAAACCCATTCGCGTTGCGCAGAAAACTGCGTTGCAAAGTTCCGATTTTGGGTTAATTTTGCCGCCATTTTAAGACTCATCCGCCATTTTGATTTCGACTCATGTTCCATGTTCTAAAATGGTGGACTGTGTTTTCGACTTGCCGTCGAGCCGAACGACCTTTGAGTTTTGTTAATGTTTAGGTTGACCGAGAGCCGACTGTTTGACCTATGTAAAGAAACCTTGCGCTTCATACAAACTGCCATTAAAGAGTTGTCTGCACTCACAAGCCTCATCCTTGTATAAACACTGAAACGATGAAGAGTAAACTTCGATCGTATGCTCTAACTGAACTGCATTGTAGTGACTCTTGGAATAAGGCTTACCGTGGATCCGAGAACCTACAGAATCATTGTATTTTCATAGACATGTAAACTTGTTTAATCCCTTGTATACTATTGTAACATCTGTCATCTGAACTAGCCACTAACTCTAGGCCACAAATCATTAACTTGGAGAGAGACTGGACAATATTGCAAAAATTGTATAAATATGTCTGTGTTTAGATGTCCAGCACTCTCACTCCTCACTGTGTCTGCTGGTACACACTGTGAGGTGTTGGGAGCCAGATAGCTATCTGTTTTGCTTTGTAAACTGTACAGTAATAAAAGATACTTGTATCTTTTCAGCCCGTGATTGGTGTATTTCATTTGTGGTATTAAGCCTTGATATTTCTTTGGTCTTTCAACACTTCCCAGGCAGATTAGCATTCTTAACTCCCTCTGAAGAGCGTCAGCGCTGACGCGTTATGTAGTCCTGTTAGCGCCGGTTTGAATCCAGATTGTGGATGATTGTGACTGCTCTTGTCTGGCTTCCTCTTGTGTGCTTTCAGCTCCCGTGGACTTAGGTAGGCCCTCTTGGTTCTGTTCCTTTACTTTTTTCATTCCTGTGGTTCTCGTCTTGTGCTGAGATGTGCCCTGGCCCAACGGACATGCTTTGGATTCAGAGGGTGCCTTTATTGACAACACTGCAGGCCCACCACCTCTTGGCAAGGATGTGCCAACGCAATCTTTAGTTGCTTCGCTCCTCAATACACGCTCCTTAGTTTCTCATTGGGTAAAAGTTGAAGATCTGCTGGCACAGTCGGGATATGACCTCATGGCAATCACAGAGTCATGGCTCAGTGATTGCATATCGAACAAGGCCCCCCTGGCAGTTCCCCCAGGCTATGTCCTATTTAGGGCTGATTGCAGGGATATTAAAGGGGTTGGGGGTTGCCCTTCTACTGAAAGACACTTTTCAGTATCATCTTTGTCCACACAAGCCCTTGGAGGAATGTGAATCATTGGTGGTTAAGACAATATTATCCTTATGGTTATTCTCATTTACCGTCCACCTTGTAACCTGCCCATATTCAAGGAACAACTTTTACATCTGCTTAGCAGTGTTATGAGCATTACATCCCCTGTGTCCTGTTGGACGATTTTAACCTCTTGGCAATGTCCCCTCTGACAAGGTCGCTCAATCACTGTTCGCTGGTCTGTCGGCCATTGGCTACATACAACAAGTCTCCGAGCCCACTCATACCCTTGATTGGGTTTTGTTGCATGGAGTCTCTGCCTCTTGTACAGTTAGCACTTTATGCCCCTGATCTGATCCCTCCCTGCTCACTTTTTCCATCATGCTGCCTGCTGTGTCTCCAAGAGTTGATGTTAGACCCAGACATTTTGTCACGGCTAGATCCTTTAAAAAACTCACTCCTTATAGATTGTCTCAGGAGCTGTAACACAGATTAGGAAATATGCAGAACATTGATAGTTCAGCTGCTATCTCAGCGCAAATGAAAACTACACTTGACTCAATCATTGAGGACCTTGCTCTTAACATTACTAGACGTATTAAGCCCAAAACACTCACAAAGCATTGGTTTAATGATGATATTCTCAACCTCGGGCACCATAGGCGAGCAGCAGAGCGTGCCTGGTGGAATATACAGCTGAATACAAATGTGCTGTAAAAAAGTTTTAAACCGCTGTTATTCTGGCAAAATCTGCTTATTATAACAATCACATTGTCCAAGCAAAATCGAGGTCCAAGGAGGTTTTCTCGATCCTCTGGGGCTTCATTTCTAATACTCAGACTAAGCACTGCAAGACTCTACATGGTGTCAAACCATTCATGATGCCTTTTCAGCAAAGATTGCCTCTCACTTGGAGGCCAGTGCCTCATTACAGACCAATGTCACGCAGGTCCACTTACCGCCAGCATCAGCCTTGATGTCTTGAGCCATATCTGAACAGCCGTGCGCTAATCAGCTGCTACTAGCAGCCTCAGAGCGGACAGGCCCTAGCCTGGTGTCACCAGTATCACCACCACTGCCTTCATCTCTGTTGGGCATCGCCGACAACACCCCCACTCCAAAGCTCTCTTTCTCTTTCACCCCCTGCACAGTATCTGAAGTGACCAAGATTATTCTCGACATGAAGCAAGCCACATGTAAGTGCGATGCATGCCCCTCCAGGTTGCTAGTGCAGTGTCTTGACACCATCGGTCCTTGGGTGACCAAACTGATGAATCAGTCCTTTCTTGAGGGTTGGGTACCTACCAATCTTAAGGAAGCTTGGATTACCCCCTTGCTCAAGAAAGCCAATCTCGACCCGCTTCAGCCCAAGCACTATCCCCCGATTACAATTGTCCATTTTTTACTTAAGGTAATGTACCTGGTGGCCTACCTTCAGTTACAAAAATGTATCGAGGACAATGTTATATTGGGGCCTCACCAATCGAGTTACCCTGCCCGTCATGGCACGGAAACTGCCATGCTCGATTTGATTTGATGATTGATTTTTTACGCACACCAAACAAAATAACCTGCATTCGTGCCCATCCAGCACTTCTTATGTTGCTGGATCTCTCGGCCGCTTTCAATTTGGTCGACCACCAACTCTTAGCATCCAGGCTACAATCCCTTGTTGGCTGCACTGAGTTAACCACACAATGCTTGGTCTCCTTTCTGGGCCCCCGTAATGCCTGTGTATCCACGACTCTTCCTCTAGTCCCTCTATACTGACACGGGGCGTCCCTCTGGGATCTTCTTAATCTCCTACAGTTTTCAACATTTATATCCTCCCTCTTCTCTTGCTGCTCGATGACCTGGGTATCTTGTATACTAACTATGCTGATGACACCCAGGTCATCCTTGAACTCTCTGGTTCTTACCCTGTTGACTCAAACACTATTACTATTATTTAGTCTGTTATTCACTCCTGGATGACTCAGAACTCCATGGCCTTGAATACGGACAAAACAGAGATCTTCATAGCCGCCTCCAGTCACATGGTAAAGAAACTTTCTGCTGATTATGCTTAATTTTTGATTGCCAACGTTTCCATTCCTGTTGTCCAAAGCGTAAAAACGCTTGGTGTCACCATTGATGCTGAACTCACCATGAGATCTCATGTTGCCAAAACCTGCGCCTCATGCGTTTGGATCAATAAGCAGCTCTGCTCATTGCGCCCTTTTCTGTCCGTTAAGAATATGTTTATACTTGCCTCTGCTCTTCTCAACTCAAGGCTAGACTATTTTAACAGTCTTCTGGCAGGCACGGCCTGTCCAACATTGCCGCCCTTCAGCTCATGCACAACTGTGTGGTCAGAGGCGTGCTGGGTTTGCCAAAGTGTCATTCCAACACTGAAGCCCGGCAAAAATTGCACTGACTCCCCATTAGGCACAGGGTCTATTTTAAGATCCTCACACTTAATTTTAAGTGTTTGAACGCTGTTGCACCCAGTTACCTCATTTAACGTATTCAGTGATACGTCCCATGATGACCGCTCAGGTCAGTCAAACAGGCTAGGCTCTGCCAGCCTCGTTTTCGTCTTGCCAAATTTGGGAAAACCAAGTTTGATGTTATTGCCCCAGTCATGTGGAACTCTATTCCACTTCACCTTAAGTCTTCACTTCTCTGGTTGACTTTAAAAAGAACTTGAAGACCTTCCTTTTCACCGCTCCTTAGCTTTGCTCTTTTCTGATCTTGGAGCTTTACGTCTGTCTCTGACTGTGTGTCTGTTTTTGGTTGTTGTCTGCCGTGAGGCCCGTGGCCAGTTTTGGCGCTTTATGAGGAATTCAAATAAATTAATTAATTAAGACAGTGGGCCTCATTACAAGTTGGATGGTATTTTGTTGGTAAATTTGTTGGAATACTACCCATTGGAATTACCGTTACCAACACTTGGTCTGGTGGATTTACCACCGGATTACAAGTTTTTGTGGCGGTGTTAGTCTCCATTCATTTTGAGTCCATAGGACTCGATCCGCGATTTTGGTGGAATTACCATTGCAGTAATACCGCTGGCAGTAATTCCACCAATCTTGTCAATGTTTCAGTGGAAAGTGGGAGGGATTACCACCAGCATGATGCTGGAGGTAAATCACCCACTCCAGGGCCAAACTCATAGTATGGCAGAGTGGGAAAAGTGGCGGTAATTCAGTTAGCGACACTTTTATTCCATACCACCATACTTTGTAATGAGCCCCAATAAACAGCCAACATAACTTTGCCTGATGTTTGCCATTGATTTTTTTGTGTTTCATGTTTTATTTTGAATTATTTTGCTTTTACATGGACTTCCACTTGCAAAATCTAAGTACGGAATGCCACCAGAGACAAACCCCATCTTTCACGGAAAGAACTGCGGCGGACTGACTGATGGTCAAGTGCAGCAGCAATAGGACTGAATTAAAGGAGTGATATATCTTGCTTCCCCCCCCATGAATGTGTGCCGAGAGACTCTGCTTTGAAAAATCATGGCTCTTTTAACAAAAGGGTGACATGCACTGAGATCAATCTGCTTAATGCAGGACTTTAAAGTGTGATATGTTTTGGCATAACTCTCTACCTGCACTAATGGACCGCAGAGACATTAATGGACCTGTGATATAGCTGCATATAAAAATATGACCACATACAGAGCATACTACATCATGTGGCCTAGTGGGCCTATAATGTCTATGTGCCTAAAATTAGTGTAAAGTCTGTTGTATCAAAATGCTTGCTCCTCTGTCTCTCTCCCCCTCTCTCCTACTCTCTCTCCCTCTCTCTCTCTTCTCTCACACCCTCTCTCTTTCTCTCTTACCCTCTCCAGCTCTCTCATCTCTCTCGCTCTCACTCTCCCTCCTCTCTCCATCTTGCTCCCCCTCTCTGTCTCTCTCTCCCCTTTCTCGTGCCCCACCTCTCTCTTACTCTCCCTCCTCTCTCCAGCTGCCCTCTCTCTCTCCCCTTCCTCTTGTCTCACCTCTCTCCCTCTATCCCTCTTTCTCTCCCCCTCTCTCGCCTCTCTTCCCCATTTCTCCCTCCTCTCTCCATCTCGCTCTCCCCACTCTCTCTCTCCCCTTCCTCTTGTCTCACCTCTCTCCCTCTATCCCTCTTTCTCTCTCCTCTCTTCCCCATGTCTCTCTCTCCCTCTTCTCTCCCTCTTCTCTCACACCCTCTCTCTTTCTCTCTCACCCTCTCCAGCTCTCTCATCTCTCTTGCTCTCACTCTCCCTCCTTTCTCCATCTCGTTCCCCCTTCTCTCTCTCTCCCCTTCCTCGTGCCCCACCTCTCTCTCTCTCTCTCCCTCTTTCTCTCTCACTCTCCCTCCTCTCTCCATCTCGCTCTCCCCTCTCTCTCTCTCTCTCCCCTTCCTCTTGTCTCACCTCTCTCCCTCTATCCCTCTTTCTCTCCCCCTCTCTCTCCTCTCTTCCCCATGTCTCCCTCCTCTCTCCATCTTGCTCTCCACTCTCTCTCTCTCTCTCTCCCCTTCCTCTTGTCTCACCTCTCTCCCTCTATCCCTCTTTCTCTCGCGCTCTCTCTCCTCTCTTCCCCATGTCTCTCTCTCCCGCTTCTCTCCCTCTCTCTCCCTCTTCTCTCACACCCTCTCTCTTTCTCTCTCACCCTCCCCAGCTCTCTCATCTCTCTCGCTCTCACTCTCCCTCCTCTCTCCATCTCGCTCTCCCCTCTCTCTCTCTCTCCCCTTCCTCATGTCTCACCTCTCTCCCTCTATCCCTCTTTCTCTCTCGCTCTCCCACCTCTCTCCATCTCGCTCTCTCCCCCCTTCCTCGTGTCTCACCTCTCTCCCTCTATCCCTCTTTCTCTCTCGCTCTCTCTCCTCTCTTCCCCATGTCTCCCTCCTCTCTCCATCTCGCTCTCCCCTCTCTCTCTCTCTCCCCTTCCTCTTGTCTCACCTCTCTCCCTCTATCCCTCTTTCTCTCTCGCTCTCTCTCCTCTCTTCCCCATGTCTCCCTCCTCTCTCCATCTCGCTCTCCCCTCTCTCTCTCTCCCCTTCCTCTTGTCTCGCCTCTCTCCCTCTATCCCTCTTTCTCTCTCTCTCTCTCTCCTCTCTTCCCCATGTCTCCCTCCCCTCTCTCTCTCCCCTTCCTCTTGTCTCACCTCTCTCCCTCTATCCCTTTCTCTCTCGCGCTCTCTCCTCTCTTCCCCATGTCTCCCTCCTCTCTCCATCTCGATCTCCCCTCTCTCTATCTCTCCCCCCTTCCTCTTGTCTCACCTCTCTCCCTCCATCCCTCTTTCTCTCTCGCTCTCTCTCCTCTCTTCCCCATGTCTCCCTCCTCTCTCCATCTCGCTCTCCCCTCTATCTCTCTCTCCCCCCTTCCTCTTGTCTCACCTCTCTCCCTCTATCCCTCTTTCTCTCTCTCTCTCTCTCTCCTCTCTTCCCCATGTCTCTCTCTCCCTCTTCTCCCCCTCTCTCTCCCTCTTCTCTCACACCCTCTCTCTTTCTCTCTCACCCTCCCCAGCTCTCTCATCTCTCTCGCTCTCACTCTCCCTCCTCTCTCCATCTCGCTCTCCCCTCTCTCTCTCTCTCCCCTTCCTCATGTCTCACCTCTCTCCCTCTATCCCTCTTTCTCTCTCGCTCTCAAACCTCTCTCCATCTCGCTCTCTCCCCCCTTCCTCGTGTCTCACCTCTCTCCCTCTATCCCTCTTTCTCTCTCGCTCTCTCTCCTCTCTTCCCCATGTCTCCCTCCTCTCTCCATCTCGCTCTCCCCTCTCTCTCTCTCTCCCCTTCCTTTTGTCTCACCTCTCTCCCTCTATCCCTCTTTCTCTCTCGCTCTCTCTCCTCTCTTCCCCATGTCTCCCTCCTCTCTCCATCTCGCTCTCCCCTCTCTCTCTCCCCTTCCTCTTGTCTCGCCTCTCTCCCTCTATCCCTCTTTCTCTCTCTCTCCTCTCTTCCCCATGTCTCCCTCCCCTCTCTCTCTCCCCTTCCTCTTGTCTCACCTCTCTCCCTCTATCCCTTTCTCTCTCGCTCTCTCTCCTCTCTTCCCCATGTCTCCCTCCTCTCTCCATCTCGATCTCCCCTCTCTCTATCTCTCCCCCCTTCCTCTTGTCTCACCTCTCTCCCTCCATCCCTCTTTCTCTCTCGCTCTCTCTCCTCTCTTCCCCATGTCTCCCTCCTCTCTCCATCTCGCTCTCCCCCTCTCTCTCTCCCCTTCCTCTTGTCTCACCTCTCTCCCTCTATCCCTCTTTCTCTCTCGCTCTCTCTCCTCTCTTCCCCATGTCTCTCTCTCCCTCTTCTCTCCCTCTCTCTCCCTCTTCTCTCACACCCTCTCTCTTTCTCTCTCACCCTCCCCAGCTCTCTCATCTCTCTCGCTCTCACTCTCCCTCCTCTGTCCATCTCGCTCTCCCCTCTCTCTCTCTCTCCCCTTCCTCATGTCTCACCTCTCTCCCTCTATCCCTCTTTCTCTCTCGCTCTCCCACCTCTCTCCATCTCGCTCTCTCCCCCCTTCCTCGTGTCTCACCTCTCTCCCTCTATCCCTCTTTCTCTCTCGCTCTCTCTCCTCTCTTCCCCATGTCTCCCTCCTCTCTCCATCTCGCTCTCCCCTCTCTCTCTCTCTCCCCTTCCTCTTGTCTCACCTCTCTCCCTCTATCCCTCTTTCTCTCTCGCTCTCTCTCCTCTCTTCCCCATGTCCCCCTCCTCTCTCTATCTCGCTCTCCCCTCTCTCTCTCTCCCCTTCCTCTTGTCTCGCCTCTCTCCCTCTATCCCTCTTTCTCTCTCTCTCTCTCCTCTCTTCCCCATGTCTCCCTCCCCTCTCTCTCTCCCCTTCCTCTTGTCTCACCTCTCTCCCTCTATCCCTTTCTCTCTCGCGCTCTCTCCTCTCTTCCCCATGTCTCCCTCCTCTCTCCATCTCGATCTCCCCTCTCTCTATCTCTCCCCCCTTCCTCTTGTCTCACCTCTCTCCCTCCATCCCTCTTTCTCTCTCGCTCTCTCTCCTCTCTTCCCCATGTCTCCCTCCTCTCTCCATCTCGCTCTCCCCTCTCTCTCTCTCCCCCCTTCCTCTTGTCTCACCTCTCTCCCTCTATCCCTCTTTCTCTCTCTCTCTCTCTCTCTCCTCTCTTCCCCATGTCTCCCTCCTCTCCCCATCTCGCTCTCCCCTCTCTCTCTCTCCCCTTCCTCTTGTCTCGCCTCTCTCCCTCTATCCCTCTTTCTCTCTCTCTCCTCTCTTCCCCATGTCTCCCTCCCCTCTCTCTCTCCCCTTCCTCTTGTCTCACCTCTCTCCCTCTATCCCTTTCTCTCTCGCTCTCTCTCCTCTCTTCCCCATGTCTCCCTCCTCTCTCCATCTCGATCTCCCCTCTCTCTATCTCTCCCCCCTTCCTCTTGTCTCACCTCTCTCCCTCCATCCCTCTTTCTCTCTCGCTCTCCTCTCTTCCCCATGTCTCCCTCCTCTCTCCATCTCGCTCTCCCCCTCTCTCTCTCCCCTTCCTCTTGTCTCACCTCTCTCCCTCTTTCCCTCTCGCTCTCTCTCCTCTCTTCCCCATGTCTCTCTCCTCTCTCTCTCTCGTTAAGAGAGCGTTAAGACGAACCAATGTATTGCTACAAAACCCGTCTATCAGACTATGCCTTTACTTTTTGACCAATTCAGAAAATAAAGTTGGAGGCAGAACCCCCCAAAGCCCCCTGGATGTATTTGGGCTTCCTTTTTATGCTTGCTCACGTGAGCAAATTCTGAGAAATAAATACACTCCACTCCATTATCAATGCACCAGCTGCTAACGCCAAGAAAGACACAAACCGCGATAGTTAACCCATCTGCCTCTCCTTTTGATTGGTCTGAAGGCCTAAACAGTCCCATCACCTGGCAGAGCGGCAGAACTTCCGACGCCACCCGCCACTCCCTGCCCAAGGGCGCGTCTTTGATGAGGAGGACCATGGCGTGATCTAAGCATAGGCCGGGTCCCGGCAGTGCACGTCTCCCTCATCAATAGGGCGGTGCCGGCTCTGCGGCGGGAGGCTGCCACGCAACACCAATGATTCTGAGGAAATGCCGTACAGAAGATAATGGTGGGACCACACCGTGACCCACTGACCTCCATCGTGTCCAGACACTGGCATCGCCAGGCAGCACATTTGAGCAACCAGGGGACGCATAAAAGGAGACCTGTCAAGTCACCCTCATTTAGAGGGTGTCGTCAGGTTTCACCCACCTTGACTGAGAGGTATGGAAACACCAGGAGAAACTGAGGGAGCGGGTTGATGGAAGAACCGAATAGAAACACAATGTTCGGGTGTTTCTTCCATTCGAGGGGTGCACAGCCGGTTTAGTGCACGGCACTAAGACAGACTTATCTTACAAATGCATAGCATAGGAGCTAGTGAGATAGCCTAGTTGGATGATGGACCTGCTGCAACGAGAGTTCTGCTCCCTCAGTATAGAAACAGCCAAAGCCCCGCACCCTGTTCAAACACTATCCTAATTGGTAGATATAATGATAATGATGTGTTATTTATATAGCACCTTTTTCCAAAGCACTTTACAGAGCACATATTTACATACATTATCACCCAACCGAAATTGGTACTCATTTATCGACCTCGGAAGGATGATGAAAGACTGGGTTTTCCTTGCTGGATACGAACCTGCGACCTACAGATCACGCTCAGATCGAGGCAGCAAGCGCTCAACCCGCTGAGCTATCTTAGCGGCTGCAGACATATTTTTTTAGGGTATTGTGACCACTGAAATGTGCAGACCCAACTTCTATTGCTCAGTCAAAAGGTTTAGCGCTGAATCACTATCACACACAATTCTCAAATAAACTATTGTGAGCCTTCTTTTGTTCTCCAAATGTTCTTTGTGTTTATGCAAATCGCCAGTGTTGGGTTCCATGAAGAAATGCGTGCTTCATGACGCGGCCTAGGCCACTTAGCCCTGATCCCCCCTCACTCTCCTCATAAGGATGAGGGCATTCCCAGAGTAAACCTTGTCTATTTCCAGCCCTGCCCAGCAACCTGTAAGTCACAGTTTACAATCCTCGTGGAATCGACCAAGCCTTATAACAAATAACACCGAGTTGGTTAATAGTAAGATCTATTTTTGATAGCATCATGAACCGTAAAACAAGTGATCATTATGACAAACCAGATGCAGCTGGCGACGCTCAAAAACGAGCACCCACTTTCTTCCAAAACGTCCATGGAGCTGGGGCCCTGTCATATCCACTGCGCTATTTGGAAGGTTTTGAATTGCCTTTGTTTCATTTAATAGACTGCTTGTCACCAGGGCCGGCCTTAGAAGCCACAGCGCCTGGGCAGGAAAACACAAATTTGGCACCCCCCCGCCCTCCCCGCGGGCCCCATGTCATACGGGCGGGGGTGGGGGAGCGCCATATTTTTCAAGAGGCACGGTGGGTGCCCTATTTTTAAAAGCACAACGCCCCCGAGAGCGGAGCTCATTTAATTTCAATTGCGCGCCTGCTGCGCCTCCTCCCACCACGCCAGCTCCAGGGAGCCCCCGAAAGATTCCCCCGACCTGGAACTGCGGCGTCTAATGGCAGAGCGCCATGGGCGGCAGGGCCAGCACTGCTTGACACATAGAACCCCGTTATGGGCTTTATGTGGCAACTACGCATTCTATTGAATAAAAGAACAGCAAACCAAGAGCTACCAAATAGCACAGTAGGTGCCAGATATCTTCTGTTTAATGTAATAGACTGCTTGCCACATTGGACTTAAGTGGCAAGCCATCTATTGAATGAACCAAATGAATTCCAAAACGTACCGAATAGCACAGTAGACTGTGGGCCTCATTACGAGGTATGCCGGTAAGGGAAAAACGATGCCGGTATGTAAATACCGGCATCATTTACCGTTCCGTAGCATTCCGACCCGCAAACCCGGTATTAGCGACATACCAAACAACGGTGCCGCTAATAGCGGCATAGGCACGTACACGCACCCCTCCAGGGAGCAAATACCGGCATGCCGGTAATAGGGGGTAATTCCAACCCACGTATACATGCAAATACCGGCATCGCGAAGCCGGTAATCACGGCCTGCACAATGCCTGCCATACAGGCATCTCAGACCACCCGAAAACAGCAAGCAAGATACAAGGCAGCTGCCACAGGTGCACACAATTCCCACAGGTGGAGTCAAAGGAGGCTGCGCCAGTATGAACTGAGCACACCCACACACCACAACCCCCCCACCCCAGGTGTAGGCAATGCAGAGTTGCCCAGTACAAAAGGAGCACAACTAAACACCACACCCCTTCCTACACCAAAATGCCACCACTAGCATTTGCAAACATGGCGCAGGAGTACCTGCCTAAACTGATACAACTACAGCAACAACAACAACAACAACAGTAGCAAGAACAGGCAGCGCAGAGGAGACACAGGAGGAGAAGGAGGAAGGAGGTTGAGACAGGCCCATCCATTACCACCAGCTCAGCCACCAGAGCCTCGTAGGCAGCCAGCAATACCTCGCACCAGACCCAGCCCATTCAACCCTTCCCCTGAACAGATCCACACCCTGTACCGTTTGGACCGTGACACCATCACCACCATAGTGCACATGATACACAACAACATTGCCAGCCTCATAGAAATACGCACTGCCATCCCCCCACTACTAAAGGTGGTGTCTGTAACACACTTCCTGGCCACAGGCACCTACCAACACACAGTGGGCCAGCTGCATGGCATTTCACAACCACTATTTTCACACATGTTGAACCAAGTGCTGGATGCCCTCCTGAAGCACGCAAGCACCCACATATCCCTACCACGGACTGCCCAGGAGATAGCCGAAACCAAAGTAGGCTCCCATGCACTGGCAGGCATGCCCAATTGTGTCGGTGCCATCGACTGCACCCATGTGGAATTGATAGTCCCCCATGCCATAGAGGCCGTGTACCGCAATCACAAACAATACCACTCCATCAATGTGCAAATGATATGTGACTCCAGGAAGATCATCACCCATTGCTGCGCCCGATTTCCTGGATCAACACATGATGCCATGTTACTGGGTAAATCCACGGTACCCCATCAAATGGAGCGACATGCCGGACCACGTGCCTGGCTGCTTGGTGAGTTGCACAACCGTCCCATGGCAGTGCTTTGGGGTACTGATGTGTGGGGATGCATGAGGGGGGGGCAATACTGCACCTGGGTGGGAATAGCCGGTGATTAGAGAATGCATGCAGAGCCAAACACTCCTGACCTGAACCAGTCAAACGGTACATGACACTTCACTGGGCCACATATCACAAATAATGTATATCAATGAGAACAAGTAAGAGGCACAACCAGGCCACCATGGTTATGGTAAGCAATGCATGAATGAACAGGACGGCAAGTGTGGCTTTGTGGGCAGTGTGACCATGCATAGTAAATAATGAACAGCATGAATTGGAGTCAAAACATTGTTGCACTACCACAGCATATCTGCCTCAGCATGCATGATTACACCCTGCATCATCTATTGAATGCCAACCAGACTACCACACCTCATGACAGTACAGATTGCACCTAGATAACATTTTCTCATGCTTACAGGGACATGTGCATGGCCACACCAAATAGCTGCCGCCATGACTGTGCTCCCTGAATCACGGGAGTTCAGAGTGACACACACCTATTTGAATCTGCTTGCTGGTGATGGAGGATATCCCTTGAGGCCGTGGCTACACACCCCTGTGCCTAACCCGCAGAATGGCCAATCGTGTGCACACCCATAAGCGTGTTGTCATTGAGCAGACCTTTGGCCTGTCGGTGGGGCGGTTCCGCTGCCTCAGCAGGTCTGTTGGGGCACTCCTATACAGGCCTGAGAAGGTTGCAAAGATCACCATGGCCTGTGTCAAGCTGCACAACATGTGCGTCCGGAGAAATGTAACATTGTCACCTGACATTGACATGCATGGGCCGGGTGAGGATGATGAGGACGGAGACGGAGGTGAAGTAGCCCCACTGCCAGTACGTGATGCACGGGATGGCCATGTTGTACGGCAAGCACGAATTCAAGTATACTTCTGAAACACAGGGACTATGAAAGACTTCTGTCAGTCAGACAATGGGCCAATATGAACATGCACACAGGGAATGTTGGGAGTTGGACACAGAACACCGTAACACATTAAATGGATGCACACGAAAAATAACAATGTCCAGCCATGGATTTTTCATCTCACAACTTGTGTATTATTTAAAACTGCAAAAATGTGCCCAATCCTCCCTCCCAGACCCCCCCAACAAACTCCCTCACCCACCCCACAAACCCCAGAAAATACCCCAACAAACTCCCTCACCCACCCCACAAACCCCAGAAAATACCCCAACAAACTCCCTCACCCACCCCACAGATCCCAAATGTCCCCATGTGTGCACCAAACAGTGTTCCCTTCACCAATGTATTTCTTCACATTGTCATTGGTCATACTTTTATTTCTTTGAGACTTTTGGGTCTGGGGGTGCCATGGCCGAGCGCCATGCGCTCCTGCGCGTTAACCGCACAGGGCTCGATTGCACCGAGGTGGAAGGGGTTGTTGTAGTGGAGGTGTCTATTGTCAGTCCCATGGCTGGGCCAAGGTGTTGACGCTGCATTTGCAGGATGTTGGCAAGAAGGGCCTGTGTCAGTGACCCCATGCACTCCCTGAATGCACACGTAGATGCCTCCACAGCAGCTGTATTGGCTGCAATGGCCGTGGCTATGGCCCTCATGGCCTCATTACCAGCATCGACCTGTCGATGCATGATTTGCAGCATTGACTCTTGGCGGGCCTCTACCCTTGCCAGGCGAGCCTCGAAGGAGGTGTCGACCGCAGGTGTACTGGTGGCTGGCAGGGTGGTGGCTGGCAGGGTGGTGGCTGGTAGGGTGGTGGCTGGCAGGGTGGTGGAAGGCACCTGCGTGGGCTCCTCTTCCTGGGCACTGTCCTCCTGGAAGATCCCAATGTCTGATTCTCCAAGGTCAGAGTCATGGAGACATGGATCGTCCAGGCTCTCAGACTCCACAGGTGGGTGGGGGCTGGCAATGGGGCTTGGGGTGGGTATTCCAGACATGATTCCAGCCTCATCATCCACCTCTGTGGACACAACGTCCGTGGTGGCTTGCGGAACGGCTCCCACTGTTGTGGGTGCCTGCTGCGGTTCTGTCGCTGCAGGTGCCCCCTGGAGGGTTGATGCCTTGCGTGGCACACTGGGTGTTGCTGCAGGCATTTTCTTGGACGGGGGGTGGCGGTGGCCATGGTCCCTTTGCGTGCACTGGATGTACTCGCACCCCTGTCCTATGTTCCACCTTCCTCATCGGTGTCTGGGAGATAGAAGAAATGCAGGTCATCAGTGATGTTGTCAAATGGCAGCTATGATGTATTGTGGTGTGATATGTTCATACATTCAGGCATCATTTCATTTCTGGTGTGTGGCATTTGGTGTACTGAGGGGACATGTTGGCAATCAATGCATGGCTGGTGGCATAGAATTGGTTTGGTGTCTGTGTGGTGGGTCCCATGGGCATGGTTGGGTCATGTTGCACCTCTGTTGGGATTGGGATTTTCACTCAGCATGCGTGTGGTGCAGGGTGTGGCACTCATTATTCTATGGATGTGTTGATGTAGCCTTGGAACATGCATTGCCATGCCTAGTCTAACTTCCACATCACTTGTGCCACATTATGTTTTGGTATACGTGGATGTGATGGTTCACTCACCTTCCTCTGTGGTAGTTGCAGCGCCAAACTCCTGGTCTCCTATTTCCTCTATGGATTCCGGGTCAATGAATGCACTTGCGGTCTCCTCCCATGCGGTGAGCTTTACAGGGGAATGAGGGCCACCGCCTGTCGCCATTGCGGCCTTCCAGTTCTCCGCCAGGATCTTCCTGACCCGGAGGCGGAGGTCGTACCAGCGCATCCAGCAGTCACGTACACTCCTTGGGGTGCTCCCCACTGCCGACACCCTCTGAGCGACCTCCTGCCAAACCTGTTTTTTTTTTGGTTTGTGCCGCATGCTTGAGGTCTGTGCTCGTGATTGTGTCTGCATGCTGTTCGAGGGTGTTAGCAAGCATAGTCAGTTCAGCATCAGAAAAACGCTGCTTCCTCTTCCTTTGGGAGGATTTACTGGTGGCCTTCGACATCCTGCTTCAGTTGTGGCACAACAACACGAGTGTAGTGGTGGTTATGGAGGATGGCAATGGATTGTGTTTTTAAAGATGGCCGCCGGCTCATTTCCCGTTCCGACGCGATGACGTAAATTCCGGGTCTTTTTTGCGAGCACGGTAATACCGTGCCAGTATTACCGTACCGGTATTTAGTGGTTGTTATAATGCGGTTACGGAATGGGCGGTACCCGCAATGCCGGTATAGGGGGGTTGGTGGCCCATTACCGGCATGGCGGTTTTGCCACTATGGCATGTGGGGATGCGCTTGCTCGCGCACTCGTAATCACCCGCTATTAGCGGGTTCATAAGAGCACGGACCCGCTCATTCCGGCATGCCAGTAATGAACCCGGTTTTACCGGGCAACTCGTAATGAGGCCCTGTGTCACTCTTTGGATCTCTGGTTCCACCAGCATGGGAAAAGAAAAGAAAAAAGTCTCTTTTCTTGCTGTTGGGAGTGGTGGGTGATTACTTTTAACATGCAGTCTCCCCTTAGGAGGCTGCATAAACCGGCATGTTTTGGGCATAATGACCACTAATGGTGGACATTTACATGCTTTTTCTTCCAGTGCCTTCCACTTCTTTTCGACATGCACAGTACACTCCAGGCCACGCCCACCACTTAGACCACACACCATCAATGCAGCACCCCCCGCCCCCCTTGATTTCTCACCCCACTTAAAGCACTGCATCAACCGCCATTCCAACTTTGTTCCATTCTTGACCATGGGAGTCAAAACCAATCTTTTGGTGGAACCATAAACGGGTGTAGCCAAAGAACATGCCATGTGCACAGTGTGTAGCAACACATCAAGTGTAACCTGCTCCAGTTTATCCCTCTCTCCCCCCAAAAAGTATTGCTGGCTTGGAACTGGCAGTCTCGGTTTCTAATCCCGGCTTCCCCACTACACAATTGAGTGATAATTGACAAAGTATGTCATAACATCGAACCCAAATTCTCCCGCTTGCCAAAATAGAAAGTGCTTTGAAATAAAGTCAACCTGCTCGTGCAGCGCTGTACGTATCTATATTGACATATGTATGTTTATTATATGGAAATGTCTATCCATCGCACCTCCTTGTCTGGTCACTCCATCCTTCCGACGGATCACGCTGGCAAGAGAAAGGAGTGCACACTTGCTCGTGTCTCCTCCAGCTGTGGCCTGCAGCACCATCACGTGGCTTTGTCTTTGTGGAGCAAGGGGACACACGTGGAGTTGATACTGTCTGCACGAGTGGTCAGCTGGCATCACACCAAAAACGCACATGGCACTGTGTGCGATTTAAGCAATCCCCTGCGCGCCCGTCAATAGTGCCACCCTGGGAAGCACCTAGCCTGAGCAGTGCTTACCCCAGCACTGGGAATGGGGTCCTTGGGTCATGCCCATTAAGGCACATGTTGTATGTGGAGTCCATAGGAAGCTTTCAGAAACGATTTCCTTTTCTGAATGCTGTATCCTCCTCCAGTGGTATAATGTCAGAGGGTTTTCAGGACTCATAATCAACTGCTATGACATCACATCCAGGGTATATGGCATTTTCTTTGGCAGGTTTTTTTTTCTTCACTTTTGGGTTGCTGGCATGTGATGAGCAACCAGCTATTTCTATATGTTGTGTATAGCTCCCTCATTCCTTCCCTCTCCGCCCCTGGAAATGCTGGCCCCTGTGGACAGCGCAGGGGCTTGTTTATTCCATCTGAGGGTTCTGAGTGACATCCTGAGATGTGCTCTCGTCTACAGGATGTCACGTGAAACCCCTCGATGGAATATCTCCTCATAGTTGACATGTAATCAATATTATAGGTTATCAGGATCTCCTGGTCACCAACCAGCAGAGCAAGGGAATCAAGATAATCCAAGACCACAAGATGGCGTTGTAAACAATGCATCCCAAATTATGCATTCGTCTATTATTTTCTTTACTATGTTTACATTATGAGGGGCTCGTCCTTTTTGCATAGACTTGCGTAATAGCCTGGCAGTTAAGGGGTTAAAAGCAGTGTAAAAAATGAACTAGAACAAGCAAGTCATACTGTTTGTGTTTGATGGTATTGGGTCTTTTGGCCAACCCCAACAGTTTATACGCTACTACTGCTCGTCAGCGAGCGATCACCAGTTTGGACTGGTAGACTCTTTAAACAGGTCGACCTGCCCCACAGGCCAACCACTTACTGATGAATGGGGACTCCCATCTAGAAAGTAAGGAGGGAGCGACCGTGGGAGGGGGTAGGGAATGCATGGTCGGGGTATGGTTGGTAGGCGGGGTGAGGGCGGGGTGGGGCAAAGCAAGATAGGGGAATGCATGTAAGGTGTGTGGGGGTTGGAGTATGAGGGGCTGGGGAATATATGGCGGGGGTATGTTTGTAATCTGGGGAAGGAGCCAAGGTGGTACATGAGGAGGAGGACTGGGGTTAAGAGTGGAGGTATAAGGGGTGGTTAAGATGGAAGGTCGTCAGGCAGCATAGGGTAGTGGGTGAGGGACCCTAGGTGGCACTAAGGGGCGAGGAAAGGGAGTTAGTTATAGGTGGGTGTCCACCTGAGTCAGAGTGAAAATGTAGAGTATTGCACTGAGGTAGCAATGGGTCATAACATGTCACTTGTGGCCTTTAGAAAACGGCCAGGGAGACAGAACCACAATGTACCTTGTGGTTGTATATGTTCTTGGTGCTCAACAGGATCGAGTCGGTTTCAGGGCACTTTGCAGCTTGTGCGATAGAGTTGAAGATGGGAGACAGCTGCGGGCATCAGGTGGCAGGCAGTTCGGTGGGCGAGGCTTGACAGACGGCTGGCCCCCACAGCGGCTCGGGTCAGAAATCATTGTCTCAGTGCTGGTTGGTGGGTCAGAAGCACTGGTCGAGGCCTCTCGGGTGACGTTAGCGACTACAGCGTGATAACAGTCAGCGGGGCAGTCGGTTACAGCTCGAGGGGCTCAACTGGCTCGAAAAGAAATGTCCTATAAGGTGGACGCTGGTTGATCCTTGTCAATGCACTCCTCCTATCTTCTTCACTGGGCTTGTGTCGTCCTTTAAGATGGACGGCCCAAAGCTGACGAGAGTGTTGCAGACACCGGCCTTCTCCTGGGTTTGGTTCAGAGACTCTCTGGCACTTCCCACCTAGGAAGCTTGCTGCAGAGCCTAGCAGGGCATGCTGTGTGCTGGCTGGGTACTGGTTCTGGAAATGATGGAGAGTCCTCTGGATTCAGCATCTCCATCTGTTCCCTGGGAGATGTTTAGGGGAGTGGTCTTGCTTCCCTCTTGGAGGTCCTGGCCTTTCTTCATTGGTGGAAGCTGTAAGGCAGACTGTACCTTCAGCCAGTTTAAAAATGAGTTCTTCTTGTTACTCCTTGGGAAGTATTCAGATGCTCTGCCAAAAAACAGGTTTAACCCTATTTTAAAGCCAAATGTGTGACAATGATTGGTGTAGGCTAAGCCTACCTTAATGAACCAATCCTTGGTCCCCACCAACAATCTACTGTATGCATAAGGTCATAACCAGAGTGCTTTGCATCAGAAAAGCAAAAGGGGTGAAAACATGTAATACTAAGTCCCACCCATCTTCCTGCCTGTGGTGGATTAACAGTCTATTTAGTTAATAGAGCTCTCTTTGGTTCCTGATTAAAGCAGCAGGTTTCCATTGAAGCTGTGGCAAGACCAGACTTTTGGTCACTGCCCAACCACATACTGGTGCCTTCTAAATGGGGTCCCTCAGCGTGGCTGACTACTGTAAATGCATAGTCCCAGACATGACAGGTCACTCCCCTTGATACTGAGAGGCGGGAGCTGGCTTGAGGTTGATACAGATGCATATCAAATGTGTTGGGGTTTCCTGTATCTATTGTTATCCCTGAGACCAGGCCACCTATGGGCCTGTTTGAATTAACTCTGATTAGTATGCGAAGCTGCCACCAGCAGAGCCAACAAAAGGATAGGGCAGATCCATGGAGCCTTCATTGTTTAATTCGGCTACCCATGGCAGGAGGAAGGTTTTGCAGAGTGGGGTGACAGCAATATAAACCAACTGTAATTGATGGAGCAGGCATTGGCAGAAGCCCAGGTAGAGGATTATGCCAGAGCAGAAAACCTATCTGCCCTCATTATGCAAATCTTAAAAAGCAATGTATTTCGTGTGTTTGAAGGAGCGTGTTGTGAACTTTAAAAGCTCCAATTTGCCTGCATTGACTTCCTTTAGCACAGCACTGCGAGCGGAGCTCTTGCTGTGCTATTTGCTTCCTGAAGGGGGCGGGCCCCTTCGTGGACACGTGAAGGCTCACGTGACTTGCCTCCAAGTGAAATTGCTGGCCCAACCACCCTTGCAGCGTTAAGCCCAGGAGGCAGTAAGGGCTGGAGCTTCTGTTTTGCTGTTTGGCTGTGACCTGTGCTCATGCAGTGGCTCTGTGAGTAACCTAGACTGGGGTCTTAAATTGTCACTTCATCTGCCTTACTACTACCAGTCTTCAGGGTAAGGGGTGGAGAGTCGGACTCTGGCAGCTCCTCAAGCTGTCGGGCGTTCCCTACCCTGAGACTGAGTGCACCTTCTGGTTTACGCTGATTAATGGAACTACTATTATTTTCAATAATTGTTTATTGATGGAATAAAGGACATTTTTTTTATTTAATACATTTTTTTTCATGTACTTACAATTTTTTAATTGTTGGACAGAGATCCATATCTATCTTTATTTTACTCAAGAGTGCTTTTGGGGCAGTGTTTGATGTGCTTTAAACTGCTCCTTGTATTCAGTGCATTTTTAAATATTTGTGCTTGCTGTTTTATAGATTGTATCAAATGTTATTTTTTCTTTTCTGTAATTTTTACATATTAAAACTCAGTCTATGAATTTTCGGCACTGTTTTCACTTTAAGTTTTATTCTGGTGTCATTTCTCCGGTTCCCCTACTCTCTTTCTTATGGGTTCCTGTCACGTTTGAATGACATGTAAGGGACTCCGGTGCCAGGCAGCTATGGAGGCTTCTCTTGATTCTACTCCTTCTGCTGAAGGGGCTTTTTCCTCTGCTTCGACAGTTTGTATCCAACCAGTTAATTCCATCCTTGCCTCCCTGGGTAACCCACAATTTACATCAGTGGATGGTTCCCAGGATTCCTCTCTCCTAAAATCTTTGGCCCAGGCCCAAATTCATTCAAGAGATAGGTCTGAGGTACTTAATATCATGGGTATCACTCCACACACCCTAGTTAATAACAGCTGCATCTTCAATGGAAGACAAGATATTTCCATAGATGCACAGGAAGAGCGTCTAGCAGCCACTGTAGCCTTCAATCTGGAGGAAGGCGGTAGTCTACCAAGGGCAGGGGTACACATGGATCACCTTAACAATAGTATGGTGAACACTGTGTTCCCAACCCCTATTCAATCACAAGCCAAGTTGCCCTTACCGGCCTTGACGATGGATAATTCCATAGCCTATGTTACAGAATCTCCTGTTATCTTAAAAGAGGCTACTGCTCAACAACCTTCCCCTTCAGAGGGCAATAGGAACTATGGTACTCCCCCTATCAAATCTTCACCGGAGGTTTTCTCCTCTAATAGGGGGCCAAACCATACGTCCTCTATTCATGTTAATCTTTCTGTTAACCCTGTTGGTATTCCCAATACTCATACAGTGAAATCTATAGTGTTTAAAACTCCATTTAATAAACCTTTAAATCCTACTCCAAAAATAAAATCCAATATGGGTAACCAAGGTAAACCAATCCAAGGGAAAAATATCTCTAATTTGTTTGGAAAGAGGACTGCCACCAGTACCCTTGTTAAACCTCCACAATCACTTCCAACAGTGGCCATTTTGGATCACACGCATCTGGTAGATGTAGTAAAGAAACTAGAGATTGAAGATCCCCCAGATAATGATATTGACGATATTAGTATCATAGAATGTGCAGATAAGGCAATAGCTGACAGCCACTTAGATCTCAACTCTATCAATACAAATAATGTTACCCAACAAATCTGTGATGAATCCTATTTGGGTTCCCCCTCTGAACTCACACATTTTATTGATGAGTATACAGAAAAACAAAATTGGTTGAGAGAAAGGGGTTTACTCCCAGACTTAAAAAAGGATCATGTAAATTAGTCTATTCTGCATCATACTCTCAAAGAGGCGGATGACAGAATACAACTTACTCAACCGACACTTTCTGCACTGAATATGGTTTTGAGTTATTTTGTGAGCCTGTATGATAATATATGGTCAGAGGTTAGATCACACTCTCTTCTACTTTCTGAAATCTATTCTAGGTTAGAGGGACTAGATAGATTTGAAGAGCTAGTTAAAATTATTAAGGAAGACAATCACATAATGGCAACACAGTGCTCTGATCCTATTTTTTCTAATCAACCGCATGTGAAAGCCCATTTGGCTAAAAAAGTCCTTGATGTGGAAATGCCTACTCTACAAGGGGAAGCTTTAGATATGGGCCTAGGTATCACTGTGCCATGTTGATTGGATAAGGATATTTGTGATCATCCATCCATGACTCCTCTTATGACCTCTGAGGGTTCCCAAGAGGTCCTTGCAATGGAGGTAGAACTCCCTATATAAATGTTACTATTGAATCATTAGAGGAGAAAGTCCAAGAGGGGTCTACTGGCTATCATCTTAATCCTATTCCTCAGGGACTATTCTCTGAAGTTATCACATCAGAAATGGCTGAGTCACTCAAGGGAGATTATGTTGCCTCGTCTGTGGATTCTAAATCTGATTCCAATTCGGAGAAGTCATCTGATCTCACTGACCTTACTAAAGAAATAACACACCAAAAAGGTTTTGTCTGTACAGGGGAAAAAAACGTAATCAGCAAATAAAGAAAACTAAAAATCAGAAGCATATGAAAAAAATTACTTCTTATACTAATCCATTTTTTAAAAATGTATTCTTGGCAAATGCTTCGGCCTCTGTAACTCCTTTTCTCGCTTCTAAGGGGACTGAGAACCCTGTGGAATCAGTGGTTTCTGTGACCCCTATTTCTAATACGGCGGCCATTCCAGGCGTACTTATTTCACTGCCTATTATTCCAGCTATACCCGATCCACCTGATGCTCCGGTAGACAGTTCTATGACCAATAATACTGTCCCTCTTGTAGCAGCGGGCAATACTGTGGGGGTTGAGGACACCTCTGTCTCTTGCCCTCCGATAATAGCCTCAACTCTACTAGAGCCGATTAATATCAACGCTTCAGCTGAACCGAATATTGATACTGTTATTAAGCCGCCGGAATCCTCTTTGGCCGCAGAATCCTTAATTATACCATGTAATTCTATATCTGGGGTAGATCCTTCCCATCCAGAGATCACTATTACTCCAATTTCGGCGAATTTGGTCAATCTCGATATGGTAAAACATCTATTCCAGGAGTTTCTCGGTCCTAAATCTTTTTATGGGGTGGTGTCTAATCTTAACAAAAGCCCATCTCAGGACAAGGCTCCCATTATTTCCTTTTCTTCTATGGATCCCCATCTTTCTTCCCCTCCTGCTGTTCATTATACCAATATTGAGCCTACAATGGGGGAGGATGATACGGGATTTAGACCAGTGGGGGGTATTTATGCCCCTAACTCCCTTAATATAGCTCATCCACTTATGTCAAATACTGGCCCTTTTACTGGCCATGAAGGTGTTCCTTCTGGGCCTGAATCTGCCCAAAACAGGAATTCTTCCAAACTATGTGAAAGATACCCTGTGGGTCCAAGGGCAATCCAAAATAGGACGCAAGGGGTACTGATTTGGAGGCTGACTCTTTAAGTCAGTTTACCAAACAAATTACTGATTCACTACCTCATCCAGCGGAGGCTAAAGATCTTCTTGATATTTTGCAGCTTACTAGCCTCTGGGGTCAAGATATGCCTATTTGTCTTAATCGTGGTAATATTTTAAAAAATGTCCATCAATTACCCTCGCTTTCCCTCATCTCTAGCTATGATATGGAAAGTGTCTTCTTTCCCATTCAGGGTTGGGTAGATGTGAGTAATATTTCTCTCAAATCAAGAGTGGTATAAGAATTGATAATGGGGCAAAGGGAAGGTATAAAGCAGCTTTGATTTGAAGTAAACCTATTAGAATCTAATCAGTTCTTCAGCAATAATGGAGGGTGTGAAGAATATAGGGGAAACCTTACTATGGTATATCATCCGGAAAGAGCCCAACAGTACCAACAGAGGCAATTCACGCCCAGATTCAATGGAAATGCAGGAAACTGGGCCCAGGTTACCTCAGGTCTGTGGAAATGAGTTCTCTTCTAATCATTCTGAAATGATTCGCCTTTCTCTCATGGAATTCCAGGGGAAATTCTCATCTCGTTACGAATCCGGATACTGTAAGTATGATTAGGGCCTCACACTGTTTTTTTCTACAGGAAACCTGGATGCTCTCAATTCCCGTTTTACACGGATTTGAAAACTACTCTCAAAATGCTAAACCTAGCCTGGGCGGGAGGGAGGGCTTCTGGGGGCCTTCTTATAGGAATTAGAACCTCTTTCGGTTTTAGGAATAAGGTTCTTCCGGATATGCCCTTTGGTATCTTGGCTTTGGAGGTTATTTCTCTTGATCAAATGGTTAATCTCCTTTTGATTAATGTATATTGGCACAAGGGTGTTGCTGCACTTGAGCCGTTTCTGGAAAGGCTAACGGGTATGCTACTTCTCTGGAGATCTCTACATCCTAAGGGGAAAGTGATTTTGGCTGGTGATCTTAACTCTGACTGCTCTATTTCCTCTGAATCCAATTATGACGATTTGGGTTTGGTTATGGAGGACGACATTCGCCAAGGTCAGAAATATGCATGGGGTAGACTTTGGAATCTTGCTTTGGATTCGGTTGGTCTAATATGTCTTAATGGTTATTATGATGCTACTTCCTCACCTTGTCCTACATGGCGTAGAACTATGTTAACATCCGCTATAGACTATGTCTATGTAGATCACTCTCTGTCTTCTCTTTCGTCTGAAGTTGAGATTTTCTTTAACCCATGGAGTTACCATGGAATATTGCTGGTTTCATTTCTCTGCCCCTTTCCCATGAAAATTCTGCCCGCTGGGGGGCCATGCCACCTTAAAACCGTGGGACAAGGGACAGGGGTACGTTGGACACCTACAAATATTAACCTACTTAACTGTAAATTGATCTCTTACTTTAATCACACCTCCTTTTCTTGGAAATTAGCAGTTTTTAATACTGTCCATTTTGACAGTTTTCTTAATGCTCTCCATGGCAGTATCTATGGTCTGCTTAGGAAGGGTATCTCTAAAAAATCTCATCCACTTAGGTTTGATTTAGAGCTGGCTAATGAAAAGGACTACACTCGGAAACTTATTAGAGAGGCACAAGCTCTAGACATTGAATGGGATTATAAAAAAATAAAAATTAAAGCTATTCGCCAAAAATATAAAAATAACTGCAAATCAAGAAAATCTATTATGCTACAAAATGACGCGGAGCACATGCTTGAAGTATTAATGAAAAGAGATCTGAGGGCATTTTGGGTTACTCTCTCTAGCCAAGATGATGTGACGGAGGCCGATCAGCTGAATGCTATCCCAGAGGTTCAATGGGTAGAGCACTACACTGAATTGTTTGATATAGGGGGAGAGGGGTTAGAATTATGTAACTTTGGGAAGAATGTGTCAAACGACTCCTGGAAGCATGTAATTGATTATGAGACAATATTTGGTTTTATTTCTAAAGTTAAGAAATCAAGGGCACCAGGGCCTAGTGGCTTAACTAACAACACATTAAAAGCTGAACCAGAACTTTGGGCCAAGCTCCTCTCCCTGTTATTCCAAGATGTTGTTAACTCTGGTAACGTACCAACCAGCCGGCAGACCGCAGATATTGTTCTTATTTTTAAGACAGGTTTACGAACTTTGGTAAAAAATTATAGACCAATCTCTCTTATTGATGCGGACTGCAAGCTTTTTGCATCTATGCTTCTTTCCCACCTTAACGTTTGGATTAAGGAAAATCATATTCTCCCAAAGCAACAAACAGGTTTCAGGGCTGGCCACTCAACAAATCTTAACAGCATTATTTTAACCGCCATACAGAGCACTGTTTGGGGTAAATATGTTGGTTCTCTTTATGTTGCTTCAATCGATTGTCAAATGCTTTCGATTTGGTAATCAGGTCAAGACTCTGGGAAAAGTTAACTAAATGGGGGATCCCGGCTGGTCTTCTTACTCTCATCATGGCAATGTAAGAGAACTCGGGGGTCTATATTAGGATCGATCTGGCAGGAACATTATCTAGAAGGATAAGCACCCGCATTGGGGTTAGACAGGGTTGCTCTTTAGCTCCCTGCCTTTTTATTCTTTATATGGCAGATGTAGGTGAATTTCTGGGAAATACAGGCATGGTGAGAGCAAAATTGGGGGATCTCAGGCTCTCATGGTTGGCATATGCCAATGACTTTCTTCTTTTCGATCATACCAAAGTCGGTCTGCAGAGGCTCATCTGCAAATTTGAAGAATATGCCATTCTTAATGGGTTGAAGATCAACCCGAGTAAAACCCAAACAATGGTCTTCTCTAGGGGGAGAAAAGGGAATAACAAGGTGTGGAAAATAGGTGGTGAAAATATCATCAGAGCACACAAAATTGTCTATCTGGGATTTCTTATTCTGGCCCAACCATCGGCGATTGAATTAAGAAGATTTCTTAGACATAAACTGCTCCCGCTCATTTCCCAATCCATAAGGTTAGACAATAAATATTGCATGTTTTCCCTTAAACCTGTTGTAGATTTTTTCAAGGGAAAGGTTACCCCAAAGTTACTATATGGAATGGAACTCCACTATTTGGCACTCTTGACATTCTGGGATTCTCTTGAGGGTATATATTGGAGAAAAATCTTGAAACTGACGAATTGTGGTCAAATAGTGGCCATAAAATACAAACTCGGGTTAGTTTCATTGCAAGCTAGGATTCTCTGGAGAGTTCTTACACTTTGCTCTGCCTTGCTCTCCCCCAAATCTGATACCCTCTATGTTGATGTGGGACAAACGATCTTCTCACAGGGACATATGGATTGAAACGTATATCTCACTAGATTCAGTGACCTCTGTGGTAAGACCCTATCTGATCTTTCTACTGATAGGGATACTTTGTTAACGAATCCCAATAAAGTTAAGGAGTGCCTATTTAGTCATGATTGGAGCAATACGCTGGAAAAACTGCATACTTATCCTTCTCTCAGTGACTTACAATTTGACCATAAGAAGAGAGGCTCACTGTCTTTTATTTTGACTCAATTCCCAAATCGTTATTACCATTCACTTCTCCTCAAACTTAGATGGAATCTCCTTCCCACCAGGGAAGTTCTACATAGAAGGAAGGAGTTTACTGATTTGGACCCTACATGCCGCTTTTGCAACACTCCTGGGGTGATTGAGTCTACTCGTCATCTCTTTCTAGAATGTGTTGCTTTGAAAGGTCCAAGGGACAAATACTTAGCTAGATTTAATACATTAGGTCAATTGGGAGCAGATAATCTTATTTGGTCACAGTGTCTTGCCATAACACATACCAAGGATAGGCTTGCTGTGGCGGGTTTTATCAAAGCTCTGGATTTGTATGCCCCTCTTCTCTTATCAAATTGTATGATGAATTCTATCTCATGTCATTTTTTCCTGTAGGTATATATAAAATTTAAAATTTCTGTGATATCTCTGCTAAAAGTTGTTTATAAGTAATTTGAAGATGTTCTCTTAATTTTAAATTACTTTGTTGAATTTCAATTGCACTGAATCTTTTAAAATGTGTTTTTTTTGCTGTGAGTCTAAACTTGGAAATGGGATCTCTGTTTTTTTTTTTTTTCCTAATGTATTATTCTAAAAATGTATGTATAAATGAAATTCAGTAGTAATGTATGTTTTTTCTCTAAAGGTTTCTTTTGTAAACCATATACAATAAAAAAAATTTAAAAAAGCAATCCCACTCTGCTTGTTTTTCTACCTGCTGAGCCATTTCCGATCCACCGCTGGTTGCCTTGTTTTACCGCCACACAGGTAGGAGCCTTTTCTCCCACCTCACCCATCTCCCATGGAGTGGGACGGTACTAAGGCAAAGTATGTGGATAGATCTACAAGTTGCTCCTTCAAAGTTTGCTTAGTTTAATACAAGCCAAAGGCTAGTTTAAATTTGACAAAACAAAATGGCTGGAAGGTTTAGAATTAATCTTAATCTCTCACCCAATTAGGTCAAAACGTGTCTGGGGATGCTTGTGGCCTCATGCAAAAGGGATTAGAGCCAAAGATTTCAGGCTGGACTGACCTGGACGAAGCTTGATTTGCATATGGTCTTCCCCCTTTTATAATTGTTATGTACAAGGTCCTGAGAACATTTCATAAGGGGAATTTAGAGACGGCGAATGCTTCGACAGAGGATCTGGGTCAAGTGAATGACCAAAAATGCTGGCTGCGTTGCTGTGGTAATGTGAGGCTTGTGAGCATGGACTGGGGCTTAAGAGCATCACAGACCAAGGTTCTATTTAGGGCCTTTTGGATGCCAGTGTGTCTGTTTAAGAGACACTTGATGGAAAATGATCTGTGCTGGAAATGCAAACAAGCAAGAGGTACTTTAAGTCATCAGATCAGGTTCTGTCCCTAGACTAACGTATTCTGGGAGGGAGTTTGTGAGAGATTAGTTTTGGTGTTGAAATGCACCATTCCAATGGTTGCGTCTCTCTTAGTACTGGGAGATGTGTCATTGTTAGAGGATGTTGACTTTAGAAAGAAAATGTGGTTCCTCAGGGCCTGTATGATTGCGAAAAAGATGATTCTTAGGGCTTGGAAGTCGTCCAGCTCTTTTTGAATCGATGAGTGGGTGGATGAGTTGCTTACGATCTCCACCTATAGAAAGGCAATTTGCAAATTGAAAGGAGAGACTGAAAAGTTTATGGAAATATGGGGATGTTTCTCAATGTGTATGTTCAAAGTATCATGGTGACTCAATATGCTGGTGTGTTTTGTCCAAATTCACTATTACCCTGAAATGTATTCTGATTTGCTCTTATGCTAGCCAAGACCATGCCATGTTATGTGAGGATGTATTTTGTGATTATTTATAAATTGTACTACCAAATGATACAGTTAGATATTCTTCTGTTTCTTTCTCTTCTCCTTTTCTGGTCTCTTTTCAATTTTCTTTCTTGTTCTACCTTTTCTTCTTATTTATGTTGTGTTATGCATTATGAGATGATTTTTTCTTCATTTTCTTCTCTTCTGGACTCAATCTTGTGACCATGTTTGTAATTTTATGAAGCTTGTTTATTTCTGATTGTATTGCAAACTTTATTGGTGAAAATTAAAAATATAAAATGTAAAAGAATGCCCTTTTATAATTGCTTGGCAGATGAAGAACGATGGTCTGGAGAGTTCCCCAGAGCAATCGATGCCAGAGGTTAAGATTAATTCTAAACCTTTTAGCAATCACCTCTTTTGTTTTGCTATAGTCACCATGAGTGAGACGGTTATGCCCGACATGGGCCCCATGCCTTCTGGGCCTACAGAGCCAACCTGCACCTCGCTGATGAAGCTGAAACATGTCAGGGGGTGAATGTGGTCTTGTGCAGAAGTGATGTGACCAAGCAGCCCCTTTTGGGGTGCGCATAAGCTTGATATGCATATGATCTTTCCCCTTTCTGTAATAGCTTGGCAGGCGGAGAACAATGTTCTGGGTGGTTGTCCAGAGCAATGACAGAGATTAGCAATTCGATTAATTCCAAACCTTGCAGCCATCACATTTTTTGTTTCGCTACAGTTTAAATGTATTTATTTTATTTACTTATTTGTTTATTTGTTACACGCCCAGACCCTCAGGTGTCACGGCGAGGTTATAAGATAGCTTAGAAATTAGTCACATTCAAACATTACATTAGTTGCATTACATGATATAGGTTACAACATATTCACAACAATATACAGTGGCCTAAGTATTCACAACAGTATCCGATGGAAGGGGTCCTATCTTTGGGTGCTAATATTGGTTGAATAACCAGGTTTTTAGCTGTTTCTTAAAGAACGTGAAGGAGGATGCTTTTTTGATGATGATGGGTAGGGTGTTCCAGTGTTTGGGGGCTAAAGTGGTGAAGCTGCTGCCCCCTGCTCTTGTGGTTTTGAATCGGGGGGGGGGTCCAGGAGGAGTTTGTCGTTGGATCTCAGTAATCTTATGTTAGTTTTAGGATGCAGAGTGTTATTAAGGTAGATAGGTCCTTTTTTTGTAATGCATTTGTGGGTGATGCATAATGTTTTGAAAATGATGCGGGCTTTGATGGGGAGCCAGTGGGCATCTTTCCTGGTCTTGGATATATGGTCTGATTTTTTTATGCCTAGCGCTGCCCTCAGGACTTTGTTTTGCAAAAGTTGCATTTTGGCTAGGTTGGTGTTGGAAGTGCCCAGTAGTAATACATTACAGTAGTCCAATTTCGATAGGACCAGTGCTCTGGCCAGGGTGAGGCAGTTTGCTGGGGTCAGAAATTGTCGGCTGAGTGCGATTAATTTGGAAGTGTAGGCCGTGGAGGAGGAAAGTACATTGATCTGTTTAGTCATGGTCAAGCTAGCATCGAAGTACACGCCCAGTGTTTTTACTTGTTTTGACACTGGAATATTGGTGCCGTCGATGTTGATGGTTGAATATTCTGGCTGAAGGGTTGCTAATTTGGCTGGAGCTCCTACGATGAGGACTTCCGTCTTCTCATCGTTAAGACATAGGCTGTTTAATGCCATCCAGTTTTGTATGATGACGTAAATTTTATTGATTGCTAAAGTGTCCTGGTCATAGTTGCCTGTAAGAGGTATAAGGATCTGGGTGTCATCCGCAAAATTTGTGTATATGACACCCATATCGTCAAGTGCTGAGAACAGGAGCTTGGTATATGCGTTATACAGCGTGGGAGAAAGGCAAGAGCCTTGGGGCACTCCTATGGGGACTGGGATGGGGTTAGCTGCTTCTTTGCCTATGGACACTCTGGAGGTGCGGTCAGTTAAGAATGATTTCACCCAAGCAGTGGCTGCCCCAGAGAAATTGAATTCACGGGCAAGTGAGTTGCAGAGTTTGTCGTGGTCCACCAAGTCGAACGCAGCTGAGAGGTCCAACAGCAGGAGAATGCAAAGTTTCCCTGAATCTCTAATGGCATCCATCTGGATTTTGAGGTCCAAGAGAGCTGTTTCAGTGCTGTGGTTGGGCCTGAAGCCTGATTGTCTGGTGCCGTGTAGCTGGTTAGATTCTAAATGGGTTTGAATTTGGTTGTAGGCTAATTTGTTGATGATTTTGAGTAAGAATGGGACCGTGGTTATGGGGCGATAGTTAGTTGGAATGGTGGGGTCTAGATTTGTTTTTTTTAGAAGTGGTGTAACCCAGGCTTCTTTAATGCAAGTCGGAACTGTATTGGAGTTGAATGAGGCATTGACAAATTTAGTGATGAGGGGGGTCAGGGTGGGTGCACAGGCTTTGACTAGTTTGGCTGGGACAGTATCTCCTTTGCAGTTGGATGCTTTTAGTTTGGAGATAGTATCGAGTACGAGATTGTGGGTGACTGGTGTGAATTGGAAGAGGGGGTTGGAGTTGTCACTGGAAAGGGTACAGGGATTAGGGAAGGGGGGGTTTTGTAGCTAGGAGTAATTTTTTGGAGTTGATTTTGTTTTGTAACATAGTGATTTTGGAGGCAAGAGCATCTTGTATGGTGGTACACCATTCTTTGCTTGTGTTTATGGGTGTGTCGGTCGGAGGTGGATTTTCAAGTTCTCTAAGGATAGAGAAGAGCTCTTTGGAGTCGAATGCTGCATTGCTAATGCGAGCATTGTAGGCGTTAGCTTTATGAGAGATGATAGCTGATTTGTAGAGGGTGTTTGCGTCTTTGAATGCTTTAGCTGAGTCCGGGGAGGGATGTTTATTATGGGCATGCTCAAGAGAGCGTTTTTTCCTTCTAAGGGCGATTAATTCCTCGTTGAACCAGAAGTTGGATTTTTTGTTGAGGCGCCTTAGTTTAGAGGTTACAGGTGCTATGGTGTTAATTGCTGTGGAGAGGCATTTGTGGTAGTACTCAGGGATAGTAGTTGGGTCGTTGCTGAGGATTGAGTGGGTATCTAGCAATTTGTTCACGGTGGGGTGAGCTGTGAGCTTTTTAGAGTTTCTACTTTCGATGATGTCCATAGATATGTTCTTGGGTGTGCAAGGGTCGTCGCTAGTGATTATAAATTCTATGCAGAAGTGGTCTGTCCAATTCAGTGCGGTAATCGGGCCTAAGGTGATGTTGGTGTTGAGGGTGAGGATCCAATCAAGGGTTCTGCCCTTGGTATGGGTGGGGACGTTGACGTGTTGGCAGAAGTTCATGTCATTTAGTGCCAGGATGAGGGCGGTTGCTTTGGTGTCTTGGTTATCATTAAAACCTAGATTCAAGTCACCAATGATGATACATTTCGTTTTGGGTTTGAGGAAGGGCGCCAGTATTAGTGGGATGTCTGATTCTGGGTGGCTGTTTGTGCTAGGGGCTCTATAGATGACCACTATGTTAATTGTGGTGTTTTCATTCAATGAGAGTTTGGCGAGTAGTAGTTCGTACCCTGAGATTATTTCAATGGAACTTGATCTAAGTTTGATAGTGTTTTTTGCAATGATGGCCACACCGCCTTCTGGAGTGGTGGTTCTATCAGATCTGAGAATGGTGTAATCTGGTGGAATAGCCAATGCTAGCAGAGGGCCTGATGCTTGGTGTAGCCAGGTTTCTGTGATTACTAACATGTCAAGGTCAAGTTCAATGATGAGGTCATGAATATCAATGGTGTGGGCTCCAAGGGAGCGGGCATTGATGAGTGCATTTTTGAGACTAATGGGAGGGTTGGGCTCCTTAGTGGGAGTATTTGTGGTTGGTGGGCCAATTAGTGGAGTAGTTTTAGTTGCTCTAGGCTGGGTGTGTTTGTCGTTTGTTGTGTGGGCCGTGGGTTTGGGTGATCTGGGAGGCTGGGTCTTGGTAGTAGGGTTGTGGTGTGGTGGCCTTGTGCGAGCTCTTAAACGGGGTGTTCTCTCGTATCCTAGGATAGGGTGTGTTTTACCATTGCTTGAGGGGTTGAGGTGTACATGTGGATCATCAGTGATGGTCGAGGTGGGATGGTGTTCCTTACTGGTTACGTAGGAGTCCTTGAGCCTGGAAAAGAGGATGGAGGAGGATGGGAAGGGAGGTGTGGTAGGTAGGAAGGGGGAAGGACAGGGGATGGGATGGTGTCTTGGGCAAGCTAGTTTGGTGAGCCCATTACTGAGGGCGAGGAAGTGAGTGCCAGTGCACGGGGTGTCCGCTCGGACAAGGCAGAAGGGGAACATAATGCACAATATCTAACTTAACATAGCTAGGGATATAGGGGGGTGGTGTAAAGTGAGGCTCGGCTCGCTTTATTTGCACCAATTGGGCTAGATACAGTAGTCAACAGTAAAATACTGTTAGGCTAATAGCAAGAATCCTAGGAGGGCCTGTGAGCGGTCAGGAGCGACCATAAGGCACAACACAATATCACAGTGGTCTCTGAGCGACCATAAGGCACAACACAGTATCACAGAGGTCTCTGAGCGACCATAAGGCACAGCACAATATCACAGAGGTCTCTGAGCGACCATAAGGCACAACACTATATCACAGTGGTCTCTGAGCGACCATAAGGCACAACACAGTATCACAGTGGTCTCTGAGCGACCATAAGGCACAACACAATATCACAGTGGTCTCTGAGCGACCATAAGGCACAACACAATATCACAGAGGTCTCTGAGCGACCATAAGGCACAACACTATATCACAGTGGTCTCTGAGCGACCATAAGGCACAACACAGTATCACAGTGGTCTCTGAGCGACCATAAGGCACAACACAATATCACAGTGGTCTCTGAGCGACCATAAGGCACAGCACAATACCACAGTGGTCTGTGAGCGACCATACAATTGGCAAGCGACCAGGAGGGTCTCGAATGGGTCAAAAGGTGTATTAGTAGGGGACCATGTTTATACAGTAGGTGGTGAAAAACACACTGTTCAGGGCTGCTCAAGCTGTAACAGTACTATGAAGTTCTGCCTATTGTGGACACTAAATTTCAAATAAGCACGGAGAGCTGGATAGGCTATTTCAATTGGGCATATTGGACAGAGAATAGTATATGCACAGTGGCTAAGGTTCAAGTAGCAAAGGCCCAGTGGGTAGCAGAAACTAAGTTACACAAAGTCAAAGAGGGCATGGTTCAGTATAGTCTCCATAGGCTGCAATGACTACGATACTCATGGGCACAGTGGGCAGAGATCAGCCTAGGCGCAGTGGGCTGCAGTGACTAGGGTGCAAGTAGCAAGGCACGCAGGGCTATAATGATTGCATTTCAAATGGCATAGGCACAGTGCAGGCAACAAGGTAAAAGCAGGTGACCATATCGCTGGCAGGGAGGGATAGCATATTATAGCTACCTATTGAACATTATTACCTATTAAATTTGGTCGATTCTTGTCTCAGGACCACCAGCACTCTAATACTGCCTAGGCAAATGGAGCCCAAGGATCCGGGGCCACATTACCAGAAGGGAAAACTCCAAGCTAATGTGGCCACGCCCACTCACTGTCAGCAGACTGGGTCCAGTGGAGGTTCCGACCGGCAGGACTTTCTCCATCAGCTGCAAGCTGAGTTTATGGAATAGGCCGTACGGACCGCCCACTGGTAGCCCGTCTAGTGGTAAGTAACCCATGTTAACCATTGGTCTAAATCAACTCCCTTCAGTCACCCTTATTATAGCTAAAACAGGAATGTTGTTTTGTTTTTTGTTGTCCAGGTCAAGCCAGAACATCTTGTCCTGCCCCATACCTAGGAGTTCTCACCTGGCTTTAGGCAGGGGTGTTGCGAGGTCTGGAAAAGACCCGGGGCTACGCTAATGTCGGAACTGTCGGGACTGGGGGCTAGCTAGCCTTTTGGTTGTAGCTCCTGAGATTCTATCTGGGGCTACAACCAAAAGACCAGGGGCTATAACCCCCTTAGCCGCCCCCTAGCAACGCCCCTGGATTCAGGCATCTGAGGAACCATGCGCTTGAGCAAATGTAGCCTGGGTCGCGTCGCGGTTTTCTCAAGACTCAGCCACTCCATAGAAGAAGCAGAACATTATCCTCCGCAGTGAAAACCTGCCCCGTATCTTTGTGGATAGAATCTGTGTTTCTTATTATTAAAATTGTTCTTGGACGGGAAGATAAAGATCCGGGTAATCTACAGCGTCTGTTCTTAGTTTGCCCTTCATTTCCCGTCTCATTATCTGTATGTCTTTCTCTGTGCAGTTAATCATCAAAACCCCCGTTTTAATGAGATTAATCAAATAACCTCAATGTCCTCAGTTTTGGCATAATCTTTCCCACCATTCAGGATGATTATTTGGAACTTGATAAAAGTACCAGGAAATCGTTGCGATATAAGGCAGAGAGCTAGCTTTACTAAAATACCTTGAAGTCCCTGTTGTTCACTAAGTTGTAAAATTTCATTAACTGCACAGAAAAATGAAGGGTAACGCCACAGATATGTATCGAGCGTGTGGTTCATCATTGTGTGTGTGTTCGTTTTCTGTCAAAGTGCACCACATTTGCCATGTGTGTATGCATGCAGTCAACCAGCTATTTTGCTGAAGTTCCTGATCTTTCAAGGTCGAGGTCAAAAGAAATGAAGGAACATGTTTACTCACTTAACCTATGCACAATGCCTGCTATGGTTGCATGAAACTTTACATAGGGTGGGTTACTGTATTTGCAAGCAACTCATCTTAGGCCTATAAAGACACAAGCACAAACATGTTCCCCACACAAAAGCACACACTCAAAAACCCTCCTCTTACGCTCACGCACCACAGATGCATACCCTTACCACGTGTATGCTCTGACTATGCGTGAGCATTACACACAGACAACATGGAGGCGATATGTGGCTCCAGACTCAACATACATAAATGCAAACATTACGTTTTTAATGAGCATGTGAGGAACTGCAAACAGAAAAATGGGTTTGAGCTCATCTGAGATTCACAACGCAGATGGTGGCACCACTGCTACCGCTCAGTTGGGGAAATGTGCCATCTGCTTGACTACGCTATGCCGCAAGAGCTTCGGAATTTGGTGAAGGTTGTGAAGCATGTCTATTTGTAGGTTCAGCAAGCATTGCCAAAGGAGCTTGTGACACCTTGCCGCCCCTTGTTAACTGTTTGGCATCTAGGTGACGGGGCACTCAATGGCACTCCGAAAAACGTGATAAAATCCTTATTAGTGCCCTCACTACCACTTGTGTGTCTGCTGGACGGGTAGGATAGGCGCCAATCCCATTTGAAAAGATATAATTTATTACCAACACATATCGCCACAGCACTACCTTTGGCATCTGAATAAAATCACAGTGAATGTTGGCGAGTGTTGGCCAGTGGGCTGAGTGTGCCCCCCTGATCAACACCTCTGCTTTTGCCAATGTTTTGCTTCTGGCGCACCAAACATTGCTTGCAGATTTGCTTCTCCCCTGGTTAAAAATCTGGAGCATCACATTCTTTTCACAACTGGGCCACCGTCCCTCCTGTGTACACGTGTGCAGCTCTATGCAGCACCCAGGCAAAAGGCTGTGAGAGAGAGATAGGTGAGACTAATTGACCATACTTCGATCGCCTCGGTTTCCTGTGCATTAGCACCCAGGGCAGAGGGCACAGCCAATCAGATTCTGCGGAACGTGGGCTGAAATCTCTGACCTCAGCCCGCGTTAGCACCCGGGTTGCTGCTTTGTTAACCCGGGGTGCTAATGGCCTTAACACCTGATCCGGCCTGCTGGATCGGGTGTTGTTAACGCCACATTAGACATCCTCAATGCTCCATGCATTTGTCTCTGCATTAAAAGCACATTCTGGGATTTCAGCAAATTCATGAAGGGTGGAATAGAGAGGGGTAAGCGAGGGTCTTCAGGTTGTGCTTGTTGCACGGCTACATATTTGGGTATAAGTGCAGCAGCAGGGGTACACAGCATTAAGCAGTGCTTAATTTGTGTCGGTTTTTGCCTGTGGGCAACACCAGCACTCTTGTTTGGACACCGGCACTGATGCGCATGGCGTGCAGTGTAATCTGTTTTGTTTGTTGATTCATTTCTGTTGGATAATTTATCTCGCGCTCTGCTTGCAGGTGCATGGCTGGCTGGGCCAGCCCCTGCCGCCTGCCTGACTACAGCGCAGTAAAAGACAACAGCCAATAAAAACGAGCATTCTGTGTTACTATGCAGTATTTGATACATGCTGTATAGTAACACATAATGTACAGTTTCCATTGGCTGTTTGCCAGCCAATCAATTGAAATATGGTCACGTGTGGTGTGGGCACAGCGCCACTTTCACTTCACAGTTGTTAGGGCGTGGTGTGGTCAACTCGTCATCGTCTCACGAGGAGAGCCGCCAGCCCGCCCGGTCACATGCAGTGCGCACGCTGCAGCCTAGTTGCTTGTTGCCGGGCCCTCAGGCCTCAGCTGCTCAATCCTTGTTTCAGTTGGGGGTCATTTGGAGGATTGTGTGGCAGTGGCCACCCCGTACCTGCAGAGACAGTCACCCGAAGGCCAACACAGATTGACTCCTGGTAATTGCATTGCATATGCAAATATCATATACATATGATATGTAATTAAGCTGAAGTTCCTGTTTTAATTACTGCAACACGCGCCAGTGACAGTTTGCGACACCAAGTTTGGCATTCTGACCTTCCTTTTACGGTGGGTGCTCTGGCGATTGTCCATTCAGCTGACTGTCACACCTAGCCCAGCACTGCCTTTCTGCTGCACACAACCCCACGGCTTAGTCCCAGGTGCTGCCACCTCCAGCATGCCAGCTGGCTAAAGCGAAGCATGGCTGACAGGTGCACCAGGCCGCAGGGATACCCCAGCATCATCCAGAGAACAGAACACGCAGGAGTGCCTCCTCTGTCCAGAAATGGTTGTCTCGTAAATTCATCATAGGGGAACCAACTGGCGTGCAGGCCTGAATGCCGGTGGCCGGTTGACTCGGGGATCCAGAAAGAAAGAAAACCTCATAAATCCTGGTGCCAGTCTTCCCAACTGTGTGTCTTCATTGGCCGTCTACCCAGCCAGCCCTGTACCCAAACTGCTCTATGCATCCATCCCGTGTCATCCTCATATGCCCCCTTCATAGTCCTAGAGTCTATTTCACTGCCCTCCCCTTCACTGTGCTTCCCAGTGTACCTACGTCAATCGTAGTGTATCACCTAACCAACAAGGCCCACCTAGCCCCCACGTCCATATGTTCTTACACCATGGAACCCGACCCATGTATCAAGCGGTTCCATCCCAAGCTCTGACAGACTTGCCCCTGAATTCCCTCCTTTCCTCATCCCCCTTATGCCTTTCTGCCTCTGCCTGATAGAGTGCTTAACACTCCAAAGCAGTAGACTACATGGCACACTCCTTGACTGGATGACAACATAGATGAGACACACACCATGCAACCTTCCAGAACGTGGAAGAGCCGCTATGACATTATGCATATTCCTAGCAGTGATGTTAGTGTAAGAGTGGTCTTGCAAGGCAGTGGCCTGTGTGATGCCCCTCACCTCCCTTGCCATACAAGGCCCTACGTACATGCCTCATGTGTTCTGCCATTGAACCAACTCCAGTGGTGTATGACATGCCCATCAGATAATGCTGGGCAGCAGGGGTGTTGCTAGGTCTGGAAAAGACCCAGGGCTACGCTAATATTGGAACTGTCGGGACTGGGGGCTCGCTAGCCTTTTGGTTGTAGCTCCTGAGATTCTATCCGGGGCTACAACCAAAAGACCAGGGGGTATAGCCCCCTTAACTCCCCGCCCGAGCAACACCTCTGTTGGGCAGGTTTCACCAACAATGAGGCCAGAATGACAATGCTGTTGCAAAATGTGGGTTTGTGGTTAGACTTCTCAAGCCACTGTGCTTGTGAGATTTCTAGAGGGTGCCACGGGAAGCATTTGGTTACGCCAATAGATTAACCACATTTAAAATGGAATCAGGCTTTTCATATAGGGGTTTGCACCTTTTAGTATTACCCAGCCCTTGCAATACACTGATCTCCTTGTGGTATGAATCCATGCAAAAAGTCGCGGCCATGGAATTGCAACTCATGATTTATCATGGCACATTTTGGGAGAAAATGCGTAGGATCAGCACAGCTCCCCAGTAACAATGGTTACACACCGCAGATAATTCATGAATTATGTCAAATACGGCTGCATGAGATTTTTTGCATAGGTCGCAGGCTATGTGTTTCGAGCAAAGACGTAAAATCTGTGGAACACTTCCACCTTGCCAGGGTTTGAATTCTGAAAAAACATCCCAGCAAAAAGTACAATTTCAATTTTTTTTTAATGTCAATGTTAAAGTATATTTGTAGCCCGCACTATCACCACCAGAGTGGTCCCCTGGTGCTTTGGCGGCTCTGAAAAAAAAGGCAGGGGTGGGGGAGAGTTGGTGGGGATGAGCTGGAGAAGTGCAAGAGAGCAGTGATGTTCTGTTGGCGGCCTCAGCCCGGAATTCCGTTGGCTGGGATTGGGGTGTTATACTGTCAGAAGACGTTGTTTGCTGTTGTGCAGGTCTATGTGTGCTTTGTTTTGTTGTTGCAGTGCAGTGAAGTTTGTGCAGATTGTTGTATTGTAGGTTTGTGGTTGTGTTTGGTTAAAATTTGAGAGGTGTATGGAGAGGGAGAAGTTGTTAGTGGGTTGGTCAATTGGCAATGCTGTCTTGAAGTGAGGTGCTGAATTAACATATTTCTAATCAGGTGAGGTGTGTGGGCGTCTCCGTGTCTACATCTAGCTCAGGGGCTGTACAACACTCACCGTCCCTTTCCCAAATGGCATCCGTTCATATGCATAACCTTGCCCACGTTGGGCAGCCGGCTGCCTACGTGGCCTCTGTTTGTATGCGGGGCTGGCAGGCATTTGTGCGTGCCTTGCAGTCTAGCCAAGAAAGCATTCCCAATCTAGTAGGAGGGCGGCATCAGTAAACCTAGGATTACTCCCTCCATGTGTTGGGGCTGCTCTGCATTCATCTTCTTATTCGGTTGCTCATACCCCTTTGGAATGTCGCAATGCTAATGCTTGCAGTTATGTCCAGGGGTGGCGTCTGCCTTCATTCAGAACTCTTTTTGGTCCATGCCTCTGCCAATATCTACAGCTTAGTTAGTGTGGCAAGTGCTAGTGTTCAGCCAACTTTATAAAGGTATGATCTATAGTAGCATGTATCGAGTGGGTGAAGGTTGTTCTCTGGGAGTTGGCTACGGACGCTGGATTCTGTCCTTATGGGTGTCGCTTGTGTCCTATTAGACATAGTGTTGTCTCTCTTGTTGTAGTAAGAGGTTCTTTATTCAGTTCTAGATGTTGTCATTGTCGTCCTAGCTTTATCATCCTTTTCATTGTGTTTCCCATTTGGTGGTTTTGGTTTTTCAGTTTGCATATGTGATGTTGAAGAGCCAGGTTTTTAGTAGTTTTCTGAATTGTAGGTGGTCTTTGGTGTTTCTTATTTCTTTCGGGATGTTATTCCAGGTTTTTGTGGCTAAGTGGGAGAAGGAGGAGCCCCCAAGTTATTTATTAAGATGATTGAAAATTAATTGATTGAAAATTAATATTATATCCTGACAAAATGACTGCATGTGCTATTCATATTTTGGACACACTCCACAGCAGCCTTCTGTGTTCTCTCTGGATCTCTAAAAGGAAAAGGGATGTAGAGTAGAGAGCTGGCATGGCTTAATTCAATCAAGAGGGAAAATGAGGCTTTGACATGAAGGTGCGTCTTTTAAAGACAGTCAACCATGAATGCAGTTCTTGTGTATACTGGTACCCTGTGCTAAGCTCTCAATGCATATGTGATGGCTTAGGTACTAGCTGCACAGTAAGCCCGCTTTGACCTTGAGAACTGTCCCACGCTGTTCTGACAAGTTGGTCCTTCGGGCATTGTTGTGTGGGCCAGGCAGAGTTTGATGGCATGCACTATACATACTCGCTCACCTCTCCAGACCTATATCAGTGAGGATTCTGCCTTTGGACTGGCACTCCTCTGCATGGAACTATTCTGCGCAGTCAGCGCTTTTAGACGGTCGCAGGCGCAGCATATGACTTTGCAGTGTGTCAAAGGACTACGCTGCTTTGGGAAGGCATGACATAGACAGTGTAAATGTTTACTTTAATGTGTACTGGTCTACTATACTTGCAAAATGGAACGCTTTCCAATGAGGAAAGTCTCAAATCATCAATTTGTTGCAAGGGGTGTGTGTAAGGAGTGGCCATTGATTGATCAGGAGGGCAAAATAGGAAGCCAGTAGTAGTAAAGTTTTCAAGGGAGGCTGTGCAGCATCCATGTACGAGGCTCTCTTCTCTTTTGTTTTTCCTAGGGGGGCAACGGGCAATGTATCACCTCACCTCCCAACCTCCTGCAAAGCTCTAGAGACAAATACCCCATCTCCAGCAGTTGAATTTCCTATTGAGCATATGAGGTATCACGCCAGCGGGTTGCAATTTCATTGACTTAGTGCCTTTGCCCCCCTGAGGTTCATCCTGGTGGCATAGTCTGAAAATCTCAGGTTGCAGTGTGGTACGCATCCTCATCCCTGAAAACAAGGTAAGACATTACCAAGCATAAGTAGGGTATAATTGCTTTACTGACTCAAGGAAAGTGGGTGTTTTTTATAAATGGAGATGGGCATGGATACTACTACAGAGCGAAATTTCAAAAGTTGCAAAATTGTATGGTTCAGTGTGGTGTGTTGGGGATAAAAGGAGGCAACTAGCACTTTGCAGCCATTTATGAACCCACATGGTATCTGTTGTTAGATTTACTTTTGCAATGTTCTCTGCAGCCAGGACAAGTCACACGTGTGCACATTTGTATTTATTGACTAGACCTTAAAACCAGTTCAGCCGGCTCTAATGGAAACCGCATTCCATGTGTGCACCATTATACGTTTTTGTTCTTATACAATTGCTGTTCACTAGTCCTTCATTCCGTTTGAAGCACTTATGAGGTTTGTTGTCCTGTCCTGACCTGTGGCCTGATCATTGTGTATATTGGAACTTGGAAGGAAACCCATGATATTGATTACCCCTCCTCCTCATCTCCTTCCCTAGAATATCTGGAGCCCAAAAGAAAATGTCTTCGTACTTTTCAAAACCTGATGAAAAATGCCAAACAGATGAGCCTAGAAGCAAGCGAAGTAAACACGAATCTGGTTCTAAGACAGATACAGTAAAATATAGTGTTTTTGGAGAACCAGAAAAAGCACTAGGCAAGACCACCAGCACTACTGTCAAGATCTATACAGAAATCCAGACAGTGAGCATTCCACTTGGAGAGGGACTTGGTGGCACTGGTATCACTGATCAAGATCAAGAAATGCCTAACAACAGTGACATGTAAATGCCAAGTCCTAGCAAGGAATCTGTGTTACGCTCACCTGGTTCCGACAGGGACGTCGATCGGACCCGGACAGCTGCGGTCTCCACCAACGTGATGCGTAGTTCCGAGATGACTGTCTGGACTGGCCCGCCTAATCTCGTCTGCTTGATCCGTAGAAGTATTCTCCTGCAAGTGGAGAAAGGGATTTAGCCACCTGTGGATATGAGTGATAGCCCCCTCCCACTGTTCTCGTTCTCCCTTCTTGTCACCTCCTCCGATATCCCCTTTTTGGAACCTCACCTTATGTTTTTAAATGATGAGCTCTCTATCCTGCGTGGATTGCAGGGGCGCATTGATGCCAGTTACTTCACTTGTTTGAAGGCGTGGGAGAGTTCCGGAGAGTATTGACTCTGAGGTTCCTGGCAAGGTTCGGTAAGTATCAAGTTCATAGAGTTCAATATGTCCGATGATTCACTCTTGTTCCCCCCTTCCTTCCTTGTCTTACAACTAAGATCGTGAGAAGATACCCCTCGTGGCAGTTGGTGACGCTCAGGTAAGAGCCTGTATTACCCGACGCCGTCCGGTAAATGTTTCCGGTGTTTAACGTGTTGTTTTCTCTCCCTTTGCAGGTGTGGCACATGAAGATGTGGAGAGTTATAGAATAATGCCTCCGGTGGTAATCAGGTAAGTCTATGATGATAAGAGTTTTATTTGTTGGTTTTCTCGGCTCACCTTGTTGTTTTTCTTTTGTGCCTCAGGTGCCGGAGTTCGGCGAAGAAATGATGGAGGCAGTGCCGAATCGAAAGATGCTGCGAGGACTGGTGAGTATGGCGCGGCGCTGCAGCTGGAGATGCGACGCGTACAAAAATGATGTTCTTTCCAGGCCCGGAGGCGAGATGGATCCGAAATCCGGTGAGGAATTCAAAATAGTTTGTTTTCTAATCTTGTGCTTTTCTTTCCTCTTGGTTTTAGGAGCTCCAGATTCGAGGCGGGCATGGCAGAAGACTGGAGGCAGACTGCAGGCACGATGAGCGTTATGCTGCTGGATGCAGAATAACGCAAAGCGTGTGCTGTTGTTTGGGCGTGGTTTAAATAGCCTCCAAAGTAGTTCCAGGTAAGAAGTTCCCTAGAACCACGCCCGGGTAAAAATAGTCCCTGTAGAAAAATAGTCCCATCCAGGCCTCACGTTGGCTTGGACTCACTAGCAGCATGGTCTGCATCAGGTGAGTAAAGTCTATGAGCCTGGCGCCTATGGTGCCAGGACTAAACCCATACAGCCCCCAGCCGGGGCTGTTGGGGTTTTAATAAGTATCTGGTTGCCTGCTCCCGGAGCTGATGGGCTTGGTCCTGATGCCCGGGGTAGGCATCATGACAATCTGGTCAATTATTTCTGCAACGTTCAGCTCCCTTAAGGAAAGGCAGACTCCCTAAAGGCTGGAAGCTGGATCAGAAACAATATTTTTAAAGCAAGTACCCATGGTTGATTGTTAGAGCACACACTCTTGGGTGCACCATTTAGTCAAATTAAGTCAATAGCTTTGATGCAGAGAAAACTGATGGGATGAAGTTGTCTAAAGAATTGACTGAGTCTACTGTAAGCTCATACTGTACCAACAAAGACAAGCAACAAAGATCCTTACGAAAGATTAACGAACATGGACTGACAGAGGCACACATCACAGCAAAAAAAGATACATTGCTGAAAGTAACTTCTAGTCCCCAGGCAGGTAAAATATCAGCAACTGCCAGAATATTCTGTAGGGCTTATAAAGAAGCAAAGTGGAACAGGCCAGCCCATGGTTTTGAATCTGAGATAGACTGCGAGCAATTGAATGGGCTAGACATGGGATACAGTTGACATTCCAATGTGGCTTGCTCAAGTATACAGCAAAACATTGGGTCTCATTACAGGTTCGGCTGGTAGCCTTGCCGGTAAAACCAGCTGAACTTGCACATTTTTCCAGCACCTGGGAATGGGCAATTACCGGGGCATTCCGGTCCCGCCGGACCAGGTAATTGTCCATTCCCGAATGCCGTAAAAAAATGCTCTCCATTCCCATTGAGCCCCACAAGGCTCAATGGGAATGGGGAGGTCGGACGCATCGGCACCATTCGTGAATGGTGTCGGTGCATCCGACATGGTCTGCTCGAGGGTGCCGGTACGCCCGCCAGGTCAGACCTGGTGGGCGGGAAGACACCCGCCAGCAGAACTTATAGTTTGCCGGTCCGGTAACAATGGTACCCTCAAGCTTACCGGTACTGTTGTTACCGAACCAGCAAACTTGGAATGAGGCCCATTTAATCGGAAATGAAACTAAAGGCATTTGCCAAAATAGTTGAATTTTCTCCTAAAGTAAACATTTTACTGGAAGAGGCAACTTCCTTAAATAAAAGAAGTGCTTTAATTGTATACCTACATACTCAGCTACAGGATATGAAGAATCCAGCAAATATGTTTGTTGACCTTATTGAGCTCAGTGATGTGGCTGCTGAGGTATAGTAAACAGTTACTGTCTTCCCTCCAAAAGGACCCAATTAACATTAGTGTGGACTTTCTCTCCAAATGTCTGGTGTCAGTCGCTTGTGTGGAGCATCAGTAATGTTTGGCCGCAATAGCGGGGTTGTGAAAAGGTTACAAGAAAGAATTTCTCCCAATAATGTAGCCTGGTATTGCTCAGCAAACCGCTTAAAACGTGCAGTCAATGATGTCATGAAAGATATTGGAGCCACAAATCATTTCAAAGCGTTGCTAGACAAACTGTATTCTCTTTTTAGCACATCTGTAAAAAATCGCTTTCAGCTAAAAGAATGTGCAGATGCTCTTGACATTCAGTTTTGTAAAATAGGAAGCATGTAAGATACTTGCTGGGTGGCCTAAAGCTACAGAACAGTAGATGCTGTCTGGAATGCTTATCCTGCTCTTTACAAACACTTTACATTGGCATCGAGTGATGCTCTCGTGATGGCACAACACCAAACATGTACACTGGACTATGTATGTGCCTTTCGTCTGTGCAGTTTGTTGCTAATCTCGGCATTATGTTTGATGCACTTCAAGAGTTATCAGAATTGTTGCTTGACTTACAAAAATGTGATTACACGATCACTGGTGCACATCGTGCAATTTGCTGACAAATATCAGTGTTTGAGGCAATGGTAGAAAGGCGAGGAAAACATTCTTCCCAGTGCAAGAAGGCCATAGAAGAAAATAGGTTCCAAGGAGTGACCCTGCTTAAGGAAAGGCGTCCAATTAAAGAATTGAACATGGTCAGTTTTTTCGCAGTCTTGCAGAACATGTTCGGAGTCTTTGTTGTCTACAGCAGGTTCTGCTGCTGCTGATAACAAAGTGGGGACGAGAAACTTATAAGCAAATTCAAGGTTTTGTACAAGCAGTACTGGCTAGATGAGTTACCACCTACGTATGGAGAAGGTGTGATAGAGTCTCTGTGTGAAAGATTTGATATTGGCGACACTCGTCAAACCATTCGGGCTTACAGGGAGCATAGGGTGACAGGTGGAAAAGAAGTTAACAGACACTATGAGGAACTTTTTTTGACATCTGTGAACACATTGCTATGTCCACTGCTGAGTGTGAATGAGAGTTTTCACAAATGAATCTTGTCTGCACATCAACAAGAGCATCCCTGCATACTGACACAATTTCGTCCTTATTATTCATTAATCTCATTGGCTCACCATTAAAGAAGTTCAACCCCATCCCCTCTGTCAATTCATGGGTTGCAAAAGGACAAAGAGCTGCTGATGATACTAGGAGTAAGGAACGAAAAGAGGACACAGCCAGTTCAGATTTAGACACTTTATGGGCTTTTATGAGCGAGTAGAGACACCTATGCAAATACTATTGCACTTGTAATTATTTAATATATTATTTATTTGTACTTTATTTATTAACTGCTATTTGCATTTGTTTGTTTTTTTTATTCATATATTGCAATTTGCTCTTGACTATGGCAGCTTAGTCATGGTGAACCCAACCAGCTGTTGGCAAAGTTGTGATAGAATATTTAAATGGAGTTACCATGGCATTTTGTGAAATGTTATACAGAATATTTTGCCATGTTATGCTAAATACTTGGCTGAAAGAATGTAAATTACTTCGAACATACACAAAATTTAAATAGCATCTAACAGTCTATTTAATTGATATAGATTCAATGCCTTCTCTGCCTCCTTTTCTAAGTTTAAAATGAAAACAAAACACACGGCACCTTGTACTTTTTTGTTTGGTTCTGTTCTATATTCAATGTGTTTATTTATTCTTAATGTGTTTATTTATTCTTTAATCAGTGAGAGGTTAAATAAAAAAGTGTTTTTGAGGACGTCTCAGATTTGTAATTACTGCAACATCTGTTAAATTTCATTCAATCAAAAACCTATGTTTTAACTAGTCTATTAATTGTCCTAATTTACATCAAAACAAAAGAATACTCTCACAAGAAACCCCAGCTCCACTCAGAGCTATTTGGGACACTGGGCAGTGTGGGGGTGGAGGGGGGGGCATCTATTTTACAAAATTGACAAATAAGATAACGTCCATAGGTTCGCAACCGCTTTCTTAAATGCATTATCACTTCGAGGACAGCAGGTATGGTCCAGACGTCTAACAACTGTGGTCTACAAGTGTGTTCAAATGCACGATTTTGCTTCCGGTGGTGCCAGAACCACTACACATACCATTACAATTGCTTTCCAACTTTAAAGCATTATACTTCCTCAACCCATGTGTGCTCCTTCCCCATCCATCGCACTACTAGCCTGTGCCAGCAGTTGCTGCAGCACCAAACATGTGACATGGAGCAGCAGCAGTGTGATGGGCTGGTGGTGGGCCGATCTATGTCTAGCACTGAATCGGCCCTGGCCGCTAGCACTGCAGGCAGTGCCCACCGGCCCCAGGCTGGGCATTAGGGGGCCACGATTATTTGGGCCCTGCCCCTTCTTTTTTTACAAATTAGGCACTGGCATTAAGGTTTGAATTTGGAGCACCTAGCACCTGGATAATAACCCCTTCTTTCTCCTTATCTCCCGCTCCCCCCTGTTTAACCCGCTGATGATCGCTGAGGATGCAGCTACTCCTTTTACCTTTTTTCTCAGCTGGGCATGATGATTCTGAGGCACCAACTGTAGAAAATTGGCATTACATTCAGTAAGGGAAACCAGGCAGAGACAGAAGTGTCAGGCTTATTGCTATACAGCTGTGCAGAAATAGACCTAGAACCCACAAGATTATTCCAGACCCAGAAGAGAGGTCCCCAAGACAAGATTGATCATGGTTTGTAAATGGCAGGGTGCTGCACATTGTAGCTCTCCGGATGCTTCGGACTACTACTCTTATGGCACCACACAATTGACTGTGCTTGCTAGGATTGATGGGAGTTGTAGTCCAAAACACCCAGGGAGCCAAAAGTTGGAGACCCCTGTTATTGGGTTTTATACAATTAGATTCATGCAGAAAGTCATTCAAATAAATTCAGTCTGTTCCATTAACAATGACCTTCCTAATAGAACACCCTCCGACACTGAGGGACATGGCTTAACAAAACCATGCCAGGTGTGTGCAATTCTGCTCAGCCTATCCAAGTGGCACAATCTCCACCTGCAGTCGATTGCCCCAGGATGGTGACTGGCACCAACATGAGCTCTATTCCAGTTCTCATGCAAGAATAACTTGCCCTCACGTGCAACGTGTCAAAAGTTTCTGACGTGCTATGGCCCGAGCAGAGACTAAAATCACAGCCACAAAGCCTTATGGACTTGCTGAATTCTGTTAGCCAATTAGACTCTTGCTGTGTCATATCCCAAATCATGGTTGTGATGCTGCTCTGCCCGGGTACGAAAACATAAAATACTGCCAGTTTCAAAATGTATGCTTTTTAGAAGAACCTCATCAATATTTTATTTTCACCTTTGAAATCCTGCTCTTGTTACAGTCATGATTTTCTGTTCCTTCAAGAATCCAGATCTCATGCGCACCTTTATTTTTTTTTACTCTGCTTGTACAAGTTAGTCTAAGCAATGTTAATCCATTTGGTGTATTATTTGTCTTTTTGCTGTGTTTTTCTCACCTTGTGTTAAAATATATTTTTTGTCAAGTGTTTTCCGACATGTATTCAATCGAAATGTTCTCATATTTCATCTTTTACATTTAATTCATTCATTCATTCATAAAACGTTGTTTGAATCGTGACTTGATGATTCATTAAAGTCACAACAAGCCATAGAACAAAGAATAAAAAGAGTAAGAACACAGTAGCCATCCTTTTAAAACACAGAAAAGAAAGCCAGTGGGCAGATCATGTCGACACTTTCAGTGACTCAGATTTGAGCCGGAGTGACTTTCTTAAATAGACATTCAGGGTAGAATACACCCATGGTCTGTGACTTGAGACCAAATAATAATAGGCTGGGCAGCAATTCCTTATCTTAGTGAGCTTCAAGATTGGGATCAGATAATAGTCACGTATGGTAGCATACCTTGGGCATATTAAAACAAAACTTAGGCTAGTTTCGGCCTTGTTCATGCTTAGGGGGCAGTTGATATATTGACATAAAATGCATGGGTATTCCAAGTGGGGGACCATGTATTAAGTGGCAACAAATTGAACTAGAGCCTAGTTAAGGCCCAGGTTCGTAAATATACATTGTGGTACTGAGATATGGCTGAATACCAAAAGTCGAGATAGCCGGAAGTTCTCTCTATGTTTCAATTTGAGGTCAACCGATTTCCCTGTCATCCCTATAATTGGTAAACAGCTTCATAATTATCTCTTCAATTTCCAATTAAAAAAAAACAAAGCTGGAATTCCACAAATTAGGCACGCTCACAAACACTAGGCTGTTTAGAACATGGCGACACCACAGGATCTTTTTTACACCTTGGTGAGGGACAATGTAGTCAAGAATAATATTGGTTAGTTTGGCTTTAGAGTGTGAACGTGAGGATAGCCACATCTTTAGAGAAGGACACTCGCCCAGTATTGGGAAATCGGGTAAATACCTAGTTCTGTATACAATTTAAAATTCAGTGAGCATTTCGGCAGACTTAGGGGGTAATTCATAGAATTCAGCGCGCAAGTGGCGCACGCGGCTGGCGCACAGTGTGCGCTTGCGAATCCCTGCGCCAGCTGCGTGCGCTAAAATACATTTCCGCACACAGCGTATTCATGGATTCCAGCCACCAAAACCTGCCGTGGCGCACAGTGGCGCAGCGACCCTGCAGCAGCGCCAGTTATGCCCCCAAGAACGCCCCTTGCGCAGGGAATAGCCATCAAAATCCCCAATCCAGCGCAAAGGGCTGCACTAACCCTGTACCAGCACGGCAAGCGGGGTACGTGTATCACTGGGGTGCGCGGGAAGTTTCTCACGTGATTTCAGCTGGGTAGGTGTATTACTGGGGTGCGCGGGAAGTTTCACACGCGATTGGCCCTGTGTGAGCGGGGTACGTGTATTACTGGGGTGCGCGGGAAGTTTCACATGCGATTTCAGCTGGGTACGTGTATTACTGGGGTGCGCGGGAAGTTTCACATGCGATTGGCCCTGTGCGAGCGGGGTACGTGTATTACTGGGGTGCACGGGAAGTTCCACACGCGATTGGCCCTGTGCGAGCGGGGTACGTGTATTACTGGGGTGTGCGGGAAGTTCCACACGCGATTGGCCCTGTGCGAGCGGGGTACGTGTATTACTGGGGTGCGCGGGAAGTTTCACACGCGATTTCAGCTGGGTACGTGTATTACTGGGGTGCGCGGGAAGTTTCACACGCGAATTCAGGAGGGTACGTGTATTTCAGGGGTGCGCGGGAAGTTTCACATATGAATTCAGCAGGGTACATCTATTTCAGGGGTGCGCGGGAAGTTCCACACGCGAATGTCCTGTGTACGTGTATTTCGGGGTGCGCGGGAAGTTTCACACGCAAATTCAGCAGGGTACGTGTATTTCAGGGGTGCGCGATAAGTTTCACACGCGATTCCATCAGGGTACGTGTATTTCAGGGGTGCGCGGGAAGTTCCACATGCGAATGTCCTGTGTACGTGTATTTCGGGGTGCGCGGGAAGTTTCACACGCGAATTCAGCAGGGTACGTGTATTTCAGGGGTGCGCGGGAAGTTCCACACGCGATTGTCCTGGGTACGTGTATTCCTGGGGTGTGCGGGAAGTTTCACACGCGAATGTCCTGTGTACGTGTATTTCGGGGTGCGCGGGAAGTTTCACACCCAAATTCAGCAGGGTACGTGTATTTCAGGGGTGCGCGGGAAGTTCCACATGCGATTCCATCAGGGTACGTGTATTTCAGGGGTGCGCGGGAAGTTCCACACGCGAATGTCCTGTGTACGTGTATTTCGGGGTGCGCAGGAAGTTTCACACCCGAATTCAGCAGGGTACGTGTATTTCAGGGGTGCGGGGGAAGTTCCACACGCGATTCCATCAGGGTACGTGTATTTCAGGGGTGCACGGGAAGTTCCACACGCGAATGTCCTGTGTACGTGTATTTCGGGGTGCGCGGGAAGTTTCACACGCAAATTCAGCAGGGTACGTGTATTTCAGGGGTGCGCGGGAAGTTCCACACGTGAATGTCCTGGGTACATGTATTCGTGGGGTGTGCGGTAAGTTTCACAAGCGAATTCTGCAGGGTACGTGTATTTCAGGGGTGCGCAGGAAGTTCCACACGCGAATGTCCTGGGTACGTGTATTCCTGGGGCGTGCGGGAAGTTTCACAAGCGAATTCAGCAGGGTACATGTATTTCAGGGGTGCGCGGGAAGTTCCACACGTGATTGTCCTGGGTACGTGTATTCCTGGGGTGTGCGGGAAGTTTCACAAGCGAATTCAGCAGGGTACGTGTATTTCAGGGGTGCGCGGGAAGTTCCACATGCAAATGTCCTGGGTATGTGTATTTCGGGGTGCGCGGGAAGTCTCACACGCGATTTCAGCAGGGTACGTGTATTTGAGGGTTTCCGGGGAGTACTACACGTGAATTGGCCGTGTGGGTCCTCCCAGGTGTTCGCTCTACAACCTCCACGGCCCCTGCAGGCAGCCCACACCATGGGGGACTACCCTGCACCCCTGCTCATGTCCCGCAGGCAGCCCATCCACCATGGGCATGCCCCCCAGCCAAGCCACATGTCACCTTGCACTACTAATCAACAACGCATGTCTCCCAGCACCCTCACCCACCAGCAGTGCAGGGCCCCTCCACCATGCCCCCACACATGTCTCCCAGCACCCCCACCCCCCAGCATCCAGGGGCACCCTCCTCCAGGCCCACACTCATGTCTCCCAGCACCCCCACCCCCCAGCAGTGCAGGGCACCCTCCACCAGGCCCCCACTCCTGTCTCCCAGCGCCCCACCCCCCAACAGTCATGGGCACCTGCCAGCAGGCCCCCACTCATGTCCCACTCATGTCCCCCTGCACCCCCACCCCCCAGCCGTCATGGGCACCCTCCACCAGGCCCCCACACATGTCTCCCAGCATCCCCACCCCCCAGCATCCAGGGGCACCCTCCACCAGGCCCACACTCATGTCTCCCAGCACCCCCACCCCCCAGCAGTGCAGGGCACCCTCCACCAGGCCCCCACTCCTGTCTCCCAGCGCCCCACCCCCCAACAGTCATGGGCACCCTCCACCAGGCCCCCACACATGTCTCCCAGCACCCCCACCCCCCAACAGTGCAGGGCACCCTCCACCAGGCCCCCACACATATCTACCAGCACCCCCACCCCCCTAGCAGTGCAGGGCACCCTCCAGCAGGCCCCCACACATGTCTCCCAGCACCCCCACCCCCCAGCAGTGCAGGGCACCCTCCAGCAGGCCCCCACACATGTCTCCCAGCACCCCCACCCCCCACCAGTCAGGGCCACCCTCCACCAGGCCCCTACATATGTCTCCCAGCACCCCCACCCCCAGCAGTGCAGGGCACCCTCCACCAGGCCCCCACACATGTCTCCCAGCACCCCCACACCCCTGCAATGCAGGGCACCCTCCACCAGGCCCCCACTCCTGTCTCCCTGCACCCCCACCCCCCAGCATCCAGGGGCACCCTCCACCAGGCCCCCACACATGTCTCCCAGCACCCCCACCCCCACCAGTCAGGGGCACCCTCCACCAGGCCCCCACACATTTCTCCCAGCACCCCCACCCCCCAGCAGTACAGGGCACCCTCCACCAGGCCCCCACACATGTCTCCCAGGACCCTCACCCCCAACCAGTCAGGGGCACCCTCCACCAGGCCCCCACTCATGTCCCCCTACACCCCCACCCCCCAGCATTGCGAGGCACCTGCCAGCAGGCCCCCACTCATGTCCCACTCATGTCCCCCTGCACCCACACCCCCCAGCATTGCGAGGTACCTGCCAGCAGGCCCCCACTCATGTCCCAATCATGTCCCCCTGCACCCCCACCCCCCAGCATTGCGAGGCACCTGCCAGCCGGCCCCCACTCATGTCCCACTGCACCCCCACCCCCCAGCATTGCGAGGCACCTGCCAGCAGGCCCTGACACATGTCCCCCAGCCAACACGTCATCATAATCTAGATCCCTGGCCCTTAAGGGCAGCCTCCACATGCCAAACACCCACCCAAGTGTTGCATCCACCCACTCAGAATTGCCAATGACATGATACAACCCCAATGGCAAGTATGTAAATGAACACATGTCCCTCACATACACACAATGGGTGTAAGTGAATATCAAAACCCATATCATGACATGCATGAAACCAATGATTTGATACTACACATTGAAGTTTGATGAAAAAAATGTATTAAAAGCAACATAAATGGGATTAAAAATAAACAAACGACAATGGGAAATAAAAACAAAAAAGCAGCATGTCTGTAAAATAATGAAAAACCACAAATCATAATCCAAAGGAAAGGTGTCCAAAGTCACAGTTCAAAAAAGTACATCCAAGGGAAAAACAAAACCAAAAACCATTGCTCCATGGGTAAATAAAAAAAAAACAACATAATCCAACAGTCAACTATATACAGATAAACAATCCAGGGTCCATGATCCCAACTGAAGAAATGAAACCTATCTAAAAATACTACGTAATAAAAAAACAATATACATAAATGTTGGCCATTGTCCAAAAGGTCCAAAATCAAGAAAAAAGCAAAGGAAACCTAACACTAACTACATAACTATTTACAAGGGCAGCGGGCTAGTCCAACGGCTCACTGGATGTTGTCACGGGCCAGGGCATCATCGAACTCCTGGTCAATGGCTTGGAGGTGGGCATGTTCCCTGGCCCCGAGGTCACGCAGGGATAAAGCAGTGTCAAGCTCCAACTCCCTGCGAAGACCCTCGAGGCACTCAGCCCGCCTCAGCGCCCTCCGCATGGAGTTCTCCGCCCTGACCATTGTGAGCCGTTCCTCCTCTGCCGCTTCGCACCTATCTGCTGGCCCAACCGCTCCCACATGGAAGCCACTCCCATTCCAGGGTTCTCCTGCCCTCCGGCCGATGCCTGCACCCCTGATGTTGATGGCCCCGAGCCATGATGCCTCCCACGTCGAGCCTGCCGCTGCCTCCGACGCAACTGCCTGTGCCAGCACGACGGCATCCAGGCTGATGGAATCCACCGATGCCGTCGTGCACGTGCACGTGCCCTGCCCGATGATGCCGTCACATCCTCCATCTGCTGGGGTCCAGTTGCTGGTGTGTCCACCCCTGCTGGACCTCCGACTCCCCACTGTGGCAGGGATGGGATCCCCACCGAGTTGGCTGCATTGGTCGGGGCAGGTCCACAGGGGGCCCTGGTGGCATCTGGACCGGAAGACGGCATGGAGAACGACTCGTGCATAGCCTCCACAGAGGAGGAGAGGGTCGCCAAAGTGCCCGACACATGTACGAGACCCCCGACCATGACCGCTCCCAACTGGGCCACGTTGGCACGGTGCTCTTCGTGATGACGTGCGTGCTCCCCCCGGGAAGCACGCACCTCATCACGAATGACACCCGTGCGCAACGCGACACCAATCAGGACCTACTCCATACGGCCAGGGGTCCCCTCATCCGCAGGTGGAGGGGAGTCAGATGACATGGACATCCCCCCTTCCTGCGGACGGGCCTGGGATGGGGCATCCCTGCTGGTGCATGGTGGTGCAGTCACAGTGTCAGGGACAGTGACATGCACAGGCACCTCCACGGCGACCTGTTCTGCCTCCTGCCTCTGCCCCTGGACTGCACCACTTGCATCAGCAGGGATGCCCCCACCAGGCCCCATGTGCGGCTCAGTAGCGGCCTCCTCCTCCTCTGAGGAAACCACCAACCTGGATGGCTCCACACCGTCTTCCGCCGTTGCAAGCCCCTGTGAGGGCTCACCCACCTCTTCCGCTGCAGCTGTGGGGGCATCCCCGCCGCTTTGCTCCACAGCGCCGTCTCCGCCCTCTTCTTCACTTTGCACTGTGTAGAGGGAGACATAGAACACAAGCATCAGGGTACTGTACAATGGTCCCCTAGACAGGAAGCAATAGCAGATGAGTGGAACTGTCGAAGATCACTTCCATCATGTCCCTCCACAACACATGGGTCAGTGCAGGCAAAACACATGCAGTAACAGGCATGGCGCATGCTATGGACATAAGCAAACATGTCCAAGGGACTCTTGAAACAAACAATGTTGTTTTTGAACTCACATGCATCATGGGTCATGCCTATCACATTCACACACTTCACTGTACTTTCATCCATCTGGACTCGTACACCCCAGACACAGTGGATGCAAGGATAGCTAGGCTGCATCAGTGGATCTGAACATTGACACAGGCATGTGTCATGCATCCATGGCATTCACAAGTCACAGACACGCAGGTCAGACACACAGACATGGAAACCATACATGTACATGGCATCATCACCCATCCCTCACCCCGACCCATGTCCAGGAACAGAGACTGGCATGCTCTCATGTGTCCATTCCACATAGGGCTCCCCAGGTAGCATTTAAACACATACACCAACCGTGTGCTTCACACATTACTGGTCTCACATGCATGACCATGATGTCCCTGCACACACACACGCGTACATGGCCTATGTCACACATACAGGCAAGTATCAGACAACCAGCACACTGCAACATGCCCTGTCTCACACAGCAATGCCTGGCCACTTACCGCTCGACTCCAGATGGGTCTGCCTCTCAAGGACCTGGACGTGGAGCGCTGGGGATATGCGTTCCAGGACCCTCATCTGATCTTCTGACAAGTGGCCCCGGCGCCCCTTAGCATCCGCTGCCTTCAAGAGGCGCCGGGCCTTGTTGAGGGTCCTGGACCTGAAGTCCTCCCAGCGCTTCTTGACATGATGTAATAGTCGGACTGCCACCCCCTCCGTGTTGATGGTAGTCACGATGTCCGTCCAGAACCTGTCCCGTCCATCCTTGTCTGCGCGTGATGATCCGAAGAGGGCATCATAATGCCACAGGACATGCTCCACCAGGACACCAACTTCCTTCTGACTGAAGCTGGTGGCCCTCTGCCCCTATGGCTGGGGGTCGCCAGTGGTCTCGGATGGTGTTTGCCCTGACATGGCGACCCCCGAGGCAGGCGTGGGTGGGCAACTGGGTCCTGGGGCTGGGCTGTGGAGCGATGGTATCCCAGTCGGGAGTCTTCTGTTCCAGCAGGGGTGGACCCCTGCAGATGGCTGATGTGCAGGCACCAAATGGCAGGGCACGGTGGCAGCAGGCAGGCAGGCAGGCAGCTGCAGATGGCTCGTGGGAGACTGCTCGGGGCTCTGGGGGGCAGTAATTCGGCCTTTTGGGCAGGAGCGTGGTCTTCCGTGTGCTTACGCGTGGCCAGCTTGATACGGAGTGATTTGGCATGTGAAAATTCTGCACGTCAGCATGTAATTCGAGGAAAGGCCCTTAGCGCATAAGCGTGTCTGCACGCATACGCGATTTCATTGGACAGAAGGCCCTTCAAGCGCAAGCGCCTCTGTGACGTGATGCGCGCAGGCGTGCATGGGTGTTTCAGCGCACGTGAAAAACTGCACGTCCGCGTGGGAATGCGTGTAATCTGAGGAAAGGGCCCATGCACGTAAGTGATGTGACGCGCGCAGGCGTTTCCCTCAGCACGGGTTAAAGGTGAGCGGGGGCAGCAGTTCGCTGTATGTGCCTTTCGTGGAGACCGACGTGTGTTGCTGCTTCCTGTTGTTTCGCGCGCCATGACAACTTCACAGCTATCAAGGACGTATCTCTTCTTTTGGCGGGTGTATTGGCTACGCGTGTTTTTCTGCATAGCGCTAGTCAGACGGTGAGTCGCACACGCTATTTTTCCCACTGCGGTTGCCCCTGTGTATCGCACCCATTTTCGAGGTCATAGTAGCCTGCGTGTCCCACGCGTACGTGTTATTCGTGTTACTGGGTGCCACCGCTTACTGCGGGAGGTTGATTCCACGCACCTAGGCTGCAGGGTTGCGTGCACGGTTTTACTGCAGTTTTGGGGTGCCTGAGCGTTGCGTGACCCATCACTATATCACCGGGGTCACATACAGCCTTGTAGGTGCAGGGGGGCTGTTAACATCTTGCTTCCCACCCCCTTCACCCCAATTGCCCAGGTCAATTGTGGTGTACACCTCCCATTGGCACTACTCCATCTGTGCCGGCACTACTACATCTGTGCCATGGTTGGGAGGACACCAAAGGTGAGGGGCGCCTCAGCTGGGCGTACTCCTTGTGGCGGGCGTGGTCGGGGACGTGGCCATGGTGACCAGGGAGTAGGGGGACTCCAGGGTGTCCAGGGCGGCCACAGAGGGGGAAGAGGCAGGGGTGCGCCACTTGAGCACAATGTTGTGCCATGTGTCGGTGCAGTCATGCCACCACCCCCTGTGGTTCCGGGGGATGCAGCTTCTGCATCTGGCACTGGCGCCCGTGTGACCCGGCAGTCCGTTCCATCGACTGCCACGGGCCCAAGCATAGTGGTAGCTGCAGGTGCAGCTGTGGACACCGCCACCCAGGCTCAGGGTCTGCCAGCTCAGGCTGCGTTGGCACTTGAGGAGCCCTTGGTAGATTTCCAACAGGCCAGGAGGGAAACCATAGGGGCAAGCAGGGCTGCTCAGACCAAGACACGTGTCTCTGGGGCAGTTATGTCATCTGCTGCCCCGAACAGCTGGGTGTTGGCAAGTGCAGGGGCAGATGCACCCAACAACACCCCGGTTGTGAGTCTGCCAACCAGGACCGTTGCGGTCAATGACCCTGCCACAGCTAATGTTGCTGTGCAGGGTCCATTAGAAGGCACCCAGCTGCCACTGACACAAGTCAGGCCTTTGGTCATCCCTCCACCTGCCACTCCCTTGGCTCAATCCACCGAACCCACTGGCCATACTGATCAGGGCGGCATTAGCCAGCCAGGGTCTGCGCCACAGTCCAAGAGGAGGAAGGTTGCACCTGCAGCACAGGCTGGGACCCCACACACAGGCACGACCTCCTGCACGTCGAGGAAGAAGCCTTTCTGCAAACAGGATCTGGACTTCCTCGTGGGCTACGTGCGGGGCCACAGCCGTGACATGCTAGTGGGTGCCAATAGTCAGACTACGGCTGCCCAACGTGACACCCACTGGAAGCATGTTGCGGAACATGTCAGTTCATTCGGCCATGAGGTGCGTACGGCGTAAGAGTGCAAAAAGCGTTGGAATGACATCAAACGCAGTACTAAGGCCAAGCGTTCCTCTAATTACAACTTGACTCTGGTGACTGGCGGTGGGCCTGCACCAGAGGAGGAAGAGCTCACTCCACATGAGGCACTCGTTGCAGAGTTCATACCACCTGAATTGGTCGAAGGAGTGGGAGAGATGCTGGACTTTGATGCCCAGTCCAGTGAGTGTTGATGCGTGTTTGTTGAGGACGTGTGTGTTTCACTTGTGGGATGTGTTGTGCATGATTGCCACTACATGTGACGTGTACATGGTTCTGATGTGTAAGTAATGCAATGCTTCCATGATGCATGTCTGCTCTGCTGGATGGTGGACATGTGGAGCAGACGGGGACTGTCCGCATCACCATTATTGCACCCTACTGACATGCTGGTTACAAGTATGCCCCTCTGGTCCATGTTCCAGCTCACTGGCTTTTCTGCATATGGCGTGGGGTGACCTTCCTCTCAGCACAGGCACAATGTCATTGCATGACTGACGTGCATGTCTCCTCTGCCTGCATGCGGGGACTCTATGTAGGCATGCTCCCTTGCCCCTCCTCCGCCACTCTGCACCCCAGTTCCACCTTTGCACTGGTCTGCTTCAATCTTGCCAATGTGTACTTTCCTGTTCATGCGTCCTGTGTAGATGCTAACTTCCAGCGTACGATCGGCCAGACATATGCCGTGTGGTACAGCCTTAGTACTTGATGCAGGGTATCTCACTTGTACTGTGCATAGGTCAGATGTCCCGCAGGGACATGAGTGCCCATTCATGCTCCATGTGCATTGCACGCATGCCCCTATGTTTCCTTGACTGGATGATCACTGTAATACAAGTCCTGGGTGACATACATTGCATGGCATCTCATCAGCCTTCCCATGTCAACTGTGGGTCAGTACTGCATTGCACACATGTTTAGGGTCTGACAATCTGTGTGGCTCACAGGCCTCAGCCTGTTTAATGGCCAATGACTCTGTCCAACTGTTGTAGTGTCTTCTTCACACGTGGGCGGCCTCCAGAGTTTTCATCATGTGTCCTGCTTACTGTCCCATCATCATTTGCAGTGTTGTCACTTGAATCACATTAAGCTGTTGATGCCAGTCAACACTGCCTGTCAATACACAGGTCTATGGTCAGCCTTTTGATACCATGCTAGGCATCCCTGCTTTTGTACTTGGGTGGAGGGGTGCTTGGCTTCTATATATGCTACACATTGAATGCACAATGCACGTGATGCCTGAATTTGACCTTGCACTGCCTTCACATTTCCTGACACACACCATGGAGTCCTTGTACATGTAGGTAGTGAGTGGCGTACACATTTTCTGCACTGCATAGACCCACTTCCATGGAAACTGCCACCTTTCAACAGGTCCGATCACAGAAGCAATTCAAAGTTGACCCAGCATGCATGCCAGGTTATATGTTGTGTGTCACATGTCTGCCTGATGCGTTTGTTGTCGTTGTGTGTGTGTGTTGTGTGCTTCTGACATATGTAGTGACCTTTTTTCTCTCTATTTTTCAGGTGATGACGCAATGGAGGCGGAGGATGGTGTTGTCATGCCAGACACAGGGTTTTTACCACTACATCAACCCGGCACAAGTGGGGGTCGTGGGGGTCGTGGGGTGGTAAGCCACGAAAACCCCCAAGTGCTACAGTCCATCTTGTCTCTGGCTGCCTATGAGTCCAGCCTTGATGACGACTCTGACGTCCATGTCGAGTAGGATGAGCATCAAGTCCATGTGTCAGGGGTGAGTGATTCTGATGTGGACACTCCTCTGTCTGCGACACCTGCACTGAGGGATCAGACAGTCTTGGTTCCTCTGCCCGTGGTGGATCGGGACGCATGGTCACCCTCCACACCAGTCACTGATGTGCCTGGGACATCACGTCGACGGGGGCATGTAGTCGTGCAGCCGCGGGCGGTGCCAACACAGCGAGGACACCCGGTCCTTGGGTCCCGCAGGGGTCAAGCCCAGCAACGTGGTCGCCGCGCGCAACTGTAGTATACTGAGTGGGAGCAAGACATGACTGCCAATTCAGAATGGCAGGGGGCAGCAATGGATGTGAAAGACGGACTGATGGTGTGATTTCTGATGTAAGTCTCTGACATGGTCCAGTAATGAGATGCCTGAAGAGACACACACAGATGTCTTTAAAGCATTAATCATGTGTTTCATGCCGTTTCTGCAGGGGGATGAGCCTCCAGACCACCTTTGCCAGCAAACATGGCCCATTGGACGTCTGAATTCTGGACACGTTTGTTGGTGCCCACAGGCACATGTGTGCTCAAGCAGAGGCACAGGGATTGCAGACCTACATCCTAGAACTGCTGACGTGTTCCAAGGAACTCCAGGCAAGGTGAGCAGCACAGGGGGGCCACAACACAGCAAAGCTTGCACCAGGCGAGTTGCACATGCAGGCTTAGTAACAGCACTGAAGGTGAGCTTGGACGAATATTGGTGTTGAAGCACACAATACAGCTCAGATGTGTTGGTGGACTGATGGCTGTTGATTGTAAGGTTGTCTGGGCCACCTGCAGGGGCAGTGGCACATACCCTCCGGTACACCAAGGTCCATTGAGGTACTTGTATCAACCATGTAGCCTTTCCGAGACATGGAAAGGGGCAGCTCACAGGGACATACAGCAAGGGACATACTCGGGTGCAGTGCATTTCATTTCCATGTACATTTTGAAACATGCACTGCCTACTTTGTTTTGGTCATAGTGGAACACGACTTGTTCTGAAGTCATGCCTTGCTATATGGGTCTGTCTGCTTACCCAGGGAACATTGCATGTTGTGTGAATTGTGACACATTGGTGTTCCATTTGCCACGCACCCACCGGCGGCTGTCTTACTGCATTGACTGTGTATGACCCATCACAGGGGTAATGTTACATATGGGTACGAAGCATCTACACCAGATTGTCTGTTTGTAGAGTAGTTTGTTGCTATGGGGCATATTTGGTGGTGTGTTTTTGTGTTATGGGCACGGACAGATTATTAACTGTGGCTCTCTTTGCAGCATTGAAGTGCTCCTGTAACCGGACCTGAGAGTGCGCAGGCAGGAGGCCAGCACTCAAAATCAGAGCTAAGTGTCTCGTTGTTTTTCTTTCAAACTGCTCTGCATAGGCTAGCTGGGGGGTGCACTAATTCATGGATGAATCTGTAATTCAATTTGGTATGTTTGTTTTCCCCTAATCACCCGGAGTCCTATCCAATTTTAAACCCTGTACCCTCTACCTGGTGTTCCTGCTTCCCGTACCTATCCAAGCAACGTTCCCTAACCCTCTTTCCCCACTGGGGTTGCGGATGCCTGTGTAAGCCCCAAACTTGCAGGCTAGAGGGGGTGGTTGGTTCGTGCCAATCCTAAGCCTGGACTACAGAAGGCCATGACAATGATGTCCAAGTTTGTTTGGATTGTGTATGTGTTCATGCAGGTAGTACATTTTCGTGCATTCCCTACTTTCATGTGTCATTCCTCCTCCCCTCTCCTGCCACTCATTCCAGTTATCCAGTGTGCCAACACCTGTCCCGACTGCATATCCCTGACCCTCCTTCCCCACCAGGGTCTCAGAGGCCTGTGTGAGTTTGACCTTGCAGGCACCCGGGACACGGTGGGGGTGGCTGTTTCGTGCCACTCCTGCGCCTGTACACGGGACCTGTGACAGTACACATCCGTTCATGGTGCATCATTCTATGTTATGTACCACACATGGTTCACATCCTGTCGTGACATTGTTTTACTGTCCTACCTTGGTTGTTACATCATTGTGGTAGTACTTGGCCTTTGTGAGGTACTGCTACGTCAAGTCATCTACTGGAGGGTGTTCTGGTTCGTTTTTCTGGCTTGGATTTTGTGATTTTGCAAATGAGGGTGGACTCTGAGGGTGCAGGCACCTTTTTACACACAAGGTGGGAGATGTTGACGAAGGGGAAGGGTGATCCTGTGGCCAGGTGAAATTGAGGGTTGAAGGCTCCATGACCTAGGTGAAGTTGTTCAGTGAGTCATGGTCATTTGTGAGGGGGGGGGTGTTTTGTTGTTGATAGTTGCGTTGCCCTGCAGTGTGATGGGAACCCTGACATTGTAATTGTGGTATCCTATGTACATGTTGTGTTCTGCTGATCAAGGCCTGTTCATGTGTTGTGTTTACCTTTCAGGTGTGAGGGGATAGTTGTGGTTTGACATGCTGGGGTGTACACATGGTGAATGTTCACATGTGATGTGTAGAGGACACTGATGGTCACTTGATTGCACATGCATATGTTGAGTGCATGTCCTTACTGACCCACGCACTTGCACTATGATGCACTACATGTACAGCCACCCTTGGATATCCATGTGTACACTCTGTTTGCCTTCTGGTGCCCACTGTGTCCCTGCAGCACATGTTCTGTGAGCAATTATGGATCCTGTACATGCCTAATTTGCTTTTTGATGTAGTTTGTCGCTTAGATGTGATGCTCAGGGTGTGCATCACACACTATAGCTGTTCACTGTGCTGTGCGCTGAGCAGTGTGTTGCAGGAGTTGGACACAGCACACAGAAGCTGCAGTGTTGATTTTGAAATGCACAATGTGCATGTAGACAGGCATTCATTGTTATGTTACGTCTACAACATTTGTAATGCATTTGGGAATGACTTATTTTGGGTGGGAGGTTGTTGGTCAGTCATTTCATCTGATTCCATGTCAGGCATCATTGTCTGATGCCACTGTACATTTTTGACATGGCAATGTGTACCTTATTGGTACTGTGTTGGTGTATGGCTATTGCTTGCCATGTCATGTTGTGGTTTGGGGGGGTTTGAGTGACATAACAGTGATGGTCATGGCCTGTTTTGCAGGTGTGTGTGATTCACACCTTGCATGTCAGGGTCATCCGCTTCTCAAAGCAACTAGCTGGGGGTAGATCTCTCTCTGTGGCAGGGGCCTCCCTCTGGAACAGCCTTCCTGCCTCACTGGAACTTGAGGAGAACCATCTCCGGTTCTGGAAGCACCTCAAGACCTTCCTCTTTGCTTCTGCTTTCTCTCTCCCTCTCCCTTGCTAAAGTCTTCACTGGAACTGCACTGGATCTGCAACTGGGCCACTCACACCGACCTCGGTCCCTGGCCCAGCCACTCTCCACTTGCACTGCCTCCCTGGCAACCCCTGCACTGCGGGACTGTCTCTCTATCCCTACAGCCCCCCTTCCCAGCACTTGTCTGCACTTACCTTTGCAGTTGCCACCAGCTGGCCTATTTATTTGTTTTTTATTCTACTTACCCTGTACTGCACTCCCCCCCTCCCCTTGCACTTTTCCCTTCCCCTGCACTAGCGCAATCTAAATGACACCTGGCCTAGTAGTATCGTTTTCTGTCTTCCCTTGTTCCCCCCTCCCTGCCTCATCGCACCTTGAAACACTTGTGTATAGGCACGTTACAAATGTCATATCATGTCATGTCATATGTCATATGTGTGCCTTTTGGTCACACAGGATAGCTTGTGTTTAAGTAGCTAGGGATACAGACAATGTGGCACTTCCATGGCAACTATCTCAGGGTGGTAGGGTTGTGACAGTTGACTGTCTCTTTGTCATCATCGATTGTCACCTGGTATGTGCCAGGCCTGTGTGCACTCCGCAGGGGTGGGAGTTTAGGTGAAAAATGTGGCCACAAGATGGGTCCGGGCTTCCTCGCCATGTGCCCTGTCCCCTCCCATGGGCAGCGCCTGTGCCTGTGGTTGAGGATGTGGGGGCAACACCATGTCCACCGGTACGCCCTGCCGTGTTGCAATATTGTGCAGGACACATGCTGCCACAATGATCCTGCACACTACTGGGGGTGCATAGAGTAGCTGCCCGCCAGAGCGGTCAAGGGAGCGGAAACGTGACTTGAGCACTCCGAATGTGCGCTCCACTATGGCCCTGGTTGCAATATAGGCGGCGTTGTATCTTACCTGGGGTGGTGTGGTGGGGTTCCAGATTGGCGTCATCATGTGGTTGCTCAGAGGGTAGGCACTGTCCCCTGGGGAGGTGTAAATGGTTGTGATTATTGGGGTTTGTGTATTTGTGTGTGTGTGTGACATGCATGCATGTGCAAGGGCATTTGTACTCACCTAGGAGCCAGGTGTCGCCATGCTGCCCAGCTTCCAGGGCCCGGCTCAGGGCGGACATTCTGTATATGAAACTGTCATGGGTGGAGCCAGGGTAGTTTGCATAGACAGAGGTGATGATTCCCTTTGCATCGCACACCACCTGTACATTGATGGAATGCCAGTGCTTGCGGTTTCGGTAGATGTGCTCAGTGGCCCTAGGTGGACGTAGGGCCACATGGGTGCAATCTATGGCACCGAGCACTTTGGGGAAGTGTGCCACCCTGAAAAAATCCAGGACAACGGCCTGCCTTTCTGCGGGTGTTCTGGGCATGTATGTGTGCCTGCGGACTGAGGGGTGCGCTGTCATGATTGCCAGTACCTGGTGTAGGCAGAGTGACTGCGTGGCCTGTGAGACCCCCCCACTATGGCAGTAGTCCGCTGAAATGACCCAGTGGCCAAGAAATGCAGGACATTGAGCACCTTCTCCAAGGGGCTCAATGCTTGGGAGCAAAGGGTGGGGGATGTAAGGTCATCTTCCCACTCCCTGACCAGGTCTAGGATGATATGGGGTGGAAACCTATACCTGCCGTAGACCTGGTCGTCAGGCATCCCAAAAAGGCTTGTCCGTGGTGCGAAAATGCGTGCCCTGGCTATTCTCCTCCTCCTGCGGTGTCCCACGATCAGTGCTGCGACAAATGGGGCATTCATCGTAGCTGTATATGCGTGTTTGTTGTTTCCGCGCACTTTTATACTGTGCGCGGGGACGCTTCTGCCTGCCTTGGTGTGGCGGACGCGTTGACGCCTGTGTGCGTCTTTTGCCGTGCACGGGTTTCCCGTATTAGAATCCATGAATACGGGTTGTTCGCGTGCGTGTGGGCGTTCCGTGTAGTTCCCTGCAGTACTTCCCCAGTTACGCCTTCTTTTTCACGCGTTATTCCCCATTCCGCGTGTTACGCCCACTGTTCCCCCCACTTTGGTTGTGTGCGCTGCGCTATGTGCACTTTTGCTGTGCGCGTAGCGCACACCGTGTGTGCCCGCGTGCGCCATGGCAGGATTTGGCGCACGGACAGCGGGAAACACGCGCAGCGTCTTCCTTGAATCGCACGCGTGCGCGTGCGCTGGTCTTCTCACGCTTGCGCCACCTTGCGCCTGCTTGCGCTGGGATTTTCGGGGCACGTTTGCTCCATGAATCGACCCCTTAATATTCTACATCAAAACTGACTTTCCACCACTTTTAATGTGTTCAAATCTTCAAAGCCGCATAGACGTGCCGCATAGATTCCCGTGATGATCGGCAAAGGCTGTTGCCCATAGTTTGAACCAAACTTACTAAGGGCGCCAATACTTTGAGCCATCTTTCTGGCAGATATCTTTAGGTGACTAAGACCCCTTACATTTTTATCAAAGGTTACTCCAAAGTAGGTAGTCTTTCTCAGGGATCTTTTCATTTGGTCCATTGAAATAAGTAAAGCACTGTTTGAGGCTCTTACTAGCTGAGAAGGTGACAACCACAGATTTGGCCATATTTACGGTCAAGTCCAATGCCATCAACCTGGCCCTCTAGAAGTGCAGCATCAAATTTGTTAGTATAGAGGGAGAATAATGGAGAGACTAAAACGCACCACTGGTGAACACCCCTACCAGCCTTGAACCATGTGGTGTGATCACACTGTTGATCTACTCTCATGGCGGCCCGGTTACCACTACGAAGCTCTAACAGAATCCTGACAGGTGGTCAGGTATGCCGTGTTCATGGAGGACCTGCCACAGTTTAGTCCTAGTGACAGTGTCAAAAGCTGTGGATAGTTCTATAAAGGCTACATATATGGTATTTTCTTTAATGTACACAGCATTTACAAGGAACAGGTACAGTTCGATTTAGCTTGGAATTAACTGGTTCGCTGATCTCGTGCTTGCCGCGCGCTCACTCAACCTGGATCAGGTGTGTCCCTTTTAAATTCCTGCAGACCACGCGCTCCACGTGCACCTCTTGGCTGAAATCAGCTGCTGTCATCGGCAGATTTTCTTCGTGCCCGCCGCGCGTTCCGTAACCTGGATCAGCTGATTTCCCCTTCGAAGGCTTTCAGACCACGCGCTCTGCGTGCTCCTCTTAGCAGTGATCAGCTGCTCTTCAATCTGTCATGGCCACTGGTCATTTGAAAGTGTGCCTAAGGCACGGGCATCCAGGCCAGGTGCAGCCATCCACAGGTATTGGGAGCACATGCAGAGGTCTGAGGGAGTGGAAAGGTGGGGCCAGAGGGCAGGGCTGAAGAGGAGGGGCCGGAGCCAGGCTATACAAGCCAGCCCCACCCACGTCCTGTCACTTTGCGTTAGTCTGCTAGTGGAGCGTAACGCTTACCGCCGTCTACAAATCCTTACCTGTTTCCAGTTCTGCATGCTTATCGTCAGTCTCCGGAACTCCATCCTGCAACCGCGCGCATCTTACCTGATATCAGCCACGCCGTCGCTCGAAGCTTTGCGAACCCAATTCCAACTCTGCAGCTACCAAGCACATCTTACCTGAGACCAGCCATGCCACCGCTCGAGGCACTGCTTACCCGATCTCAACTCTACAGCTACTGCACGCATCTTACCTGTCTCTGTTGATCCAATTCTTGCAGCACCTTGCATTCTTACCAGTTCCGGATGCCCGACATCACTGGAGGCATCCTCCGGCTCAGCATCCTCATGGATTCCGCCATCAAGCGCTGTCAGGTCGAACCTGCAAGGGAGATTGAAAACACAAGGTTAGCAACTGCATAAACTTTTAACGCTTAGCCACGCAACTTACAAACCTTGCGCATCATCCAGAAACCCAACTCACCTTTCTAGTTGGGTCTTCTAAATCTCGGTTAGCTCTGTTTTGAACTCTTTTCCATCGCTGCGTCTCCGCTGGCCATCTTCATACCTAAAGGAGAAAGAAAGGACATTACAACGTTATGGACAATAATCATTGGGAAAAACCAACACAAAAGGATTCTAACAATAATCATCGCTACAAAACTTACCTCCAAGACGGGATTGGTCGCAGCCGGTCTGGACCACCACAAATAAGAACCAGTGACGCAACTTAGTCGACTTATGGCGCCCCTGCTGCGAGAAAGCAGTATGGAGAGCTCATCCTTACAAAATCACATGTGAGGTCATATGGGAAAACGCATGCTCATCTCATTCTGGCACAAAGGGTTCGAGGGGGATCGCAGTTCCACCGCAAAATTCTCATTGCCTCTTACGTTTTCTCAAGGGTATAACCAGCAACCCGAGCAGTCTAGACGGCCGCAGCCAAGGGAGGAGCTCAAGCCAGGGGAGTCCAGTCCAGGGAGGGCTTCAACCGTGCCCAAACGTCCCCGCAGAGACCAGGTGAGCGTAACACAATCTGAGGTTGATTTTGCGCTCTCCGCGTGTACCGTAACCTGTATCAGCTGTTCTCTCCCGTCTTCACGGCCTCGTTCCTGAGTTGACTTCCTCCTTACCTGGTAAGCCCTGTGGCCTTCTATTGCTGTTATAAGCCCCCTGTAGGCTCAACCTGAGCAGTGCTTTGAGTCCTAATTTGCTGCAAAGAAGGAAAGAAAAGAAAAATGAAAACCAAAAAGTAAAAGACACAAATCTTTTTGTAACTATTTATTTTTGGAGCGTTTATAATTCACAACATCATGTTTAAAGAAGCACGTGGTTAGTAGCACATGTTTTTTGCCCAGCAATCCACTGTGTATGCTCCTGATTTGCTTGATATGTGTGCCTTTTGCCCTCCATTGCTGCTGGCTGACCCTTTCCAAGATGGCTGCTTGATGTTTTGATCTGCCTGTACAGCCTTCCCCTGGCCCCCTACCCATTGGCTACCTCTGCTACCATCCTCCAATCGGAGTGACCGGGTTGCGGGTGCATGCCTGTTCTTCAAAGTCCCACTTCTGGCCCATGTCCGCTCCCGGGACGCTTCATGAAGCTACTACCACAATCTGACCCTCCCTGGTGCTGCCAGTTCACTCAGCCATGATTTAGGACTACCAAGACTCTTCTACTTCCCTCCCATGGGTTAGTGTCAACCCTTCTGCCTACACTTTCTTTTCCCTTCATTGACCCTCACTCTTCCTCTGCTTGCTCCATCTGGTCTCCCTGTTTGCTCTCAAACGCCCTCATCTCAGAACTTGCCTCTTACTCATACCTCATTTATTTCACCTATGTGGCATAGAAATTTGGGTTGTTTTTTTTTAAAGTCAAATTTGGGTGTGTTCTGAAATTGAAATGTGGGTTGTTTTATTTAAGTCAAATTTGGGTGTGTTCGGAATTTGAAATTTGGGTTGTTTTTTTAAAGTCAAATTTGGGTGTGTTCTGAAATAGAAATTTTGGTTGTTTTTTGAAAGTCAAATTTGGGTGTGTTTTGCAATTGAAATTGTTTTTTTTAAGTCAAATTTGGGTGTGTTCTGAAATTGAAATGTGGGTTGTTTTTTTTAAGTCAAATTTGGGTGTGTTCTGAAATAGAAATTTTGGTTGTTATTTGAAAGTCAAATTTGGGTGTGTTTTGCAATTGAAATTTGGGTTGTCTTTGAAAGTCAAATTTGGGTGTGTTCTGGATTTGAAATTTTGGTTGTTTTTTGAAAGTCAAATTTGGGTGTGTTCTGCAATTGAAATTTGGGTTGTTTTTTGAAATTCAACTTTGGGTGTGTTCTGTAATTGAAATCTGGGTTGTTTTTGAAAGTCAAATTTGGGTGTGTTCTGTAATTGAAGTTTGGCTGTTTTTTATGTTAAATGTGGGTATGTTCTGTAATTGAAATGTGTGTTGTTTTTCACATTACTTTGGCCCTCAATTGTAACCTGCTAGCCCAGTGACTATTCCTTACCGCTTTTCTTGCATATTTCTCCTGCTGCCTCCACTCTTTACTTGCTCTTGGCGTTAGCTGTCTCTTCTATCTATTCTAATGGCTTCTCTATTAACTATCCTTCCCTTCTCACTAAGTCTGGTAAGAAGAAATTAAAAAAGGATATCTTGGCTTCCAACCCAGGTCTCCCCATCGCTGATACCTATTCCAGAGCCTCTTCCAGACAAACCTTCATGGACATACTCTTTTTCGTTTCTTCACCTGATCTATAGACCCCTCATATGATTTCTGTGCTCTTCCCTGTCTCTTCCTCTCCCATTAATGGTGGCACCCGCTGGGAAGTTCGCATGGATTTCTTTGACTCCTCCAGAGTCATCATTAATGTCTACTTGAATGGCACTGTCATGGTTCAAGGCCCTCAGGCTAATCTCCTCTTTGATAGACGGTTTCCTCATCTCATCAACTGCCTCTCTTCTCCAGCTGTCCACTAATCTCCTCTCTTGGCTACCTTGCCCTCCTTTCCTTCTGCCTCTTCCCCATCTCAAGCTTCCTCCACACCGCTGCATACCCCTGATTTGTACCCCTCCCCAGAAGGTTTTTAAGGATGGCAACCTTCTTAATCTTGCCACTCTCAACTCGCACTTCGCTGTCAAACACTCCTCTGACATCTGCCACCTACCTGAAGAACTTGACCTCAATGTCCTTAGTCTTACCGAGACTTGATTCAAGGCTAGCTCTGTCACGTGTTTTGACACTATCCTCCCTGATGGCTATGAGATCTTCTCCGCCCTAGATCTAACCGGCCTGATGGGGGTATAGCCCTGATCTTCCCTGAGTCGATTCCTGCCTCTATCATCCCCACTTAGACTTACTCTTCTTTTGAATGCCTTTCTGCAGTCTCTCTCTCTCTCTCCTAGCCATTCTCTCACTGTTGCTACACTCTACCGGCCTCCTGGTCAAATTACCTCCTTTCTCTCTGCGTGGGCAGACATCTCCTCCTCCCTCCTGGCCTCAACCACTCAACTCCTCCTCCTTGGTGACCTCAACATCCATCTTAATTCTCCCTGTTCCTCATCTGCGCTCTTTCGCAACCTCTGTGATTCACTCTCCCTCTCTATTCTCCCAGCTGGCACGACTCCTTCGGCCGGTCACACACTTGATGTCTTCATCTCCTCCGGCCTCCCCCTCTCTACTCCCCTCACCACTCCTCTCTTCTGGAATGATCATTGCCTCCTCTCCTCTCATCTTTCCATCTCCTCCCCTCAAGCCAAGCCTACCCCAAGATTGCCTCCCACCTTCTCGGACATCCGGCCTATGAAGCATGTGTCAATTGAGGATTTCGCTGCCACGTTCTCCCCCCTCCTCCACCTTTGGCTGGCACACACCCTGACAGAGCCCTGTCTCTGCTCTACTCCTCTATTTCTGCTAGTCTTGATGTTCTTACCCATGTCATGAGGATCAGTTTGAAGTCCAAAGCCAAGTGTAATTACTGGTATGACTCTGACCTAGCTACACTTAAACATACGTGTAGGGCAGCTGAGAGGAAATTGAGGGCTTCCTGCTCATCTTCTGACAAACTGGACTACCACCTGCTCCAAAGGCAATACTGTCTTGCTGTCCGCTCCAAAAAGAGAGGCCACATTGAAGGCTGCATCTCTGCGGCATCCAACAACTCGACGGAACTCTTTAAAATCTGCAATGAGTTGGCCAACCCTGCTGCAGTCTCCACCCCTCCTCTCACCTCCCAGGCTCTCTGCAATGTACTCGCCTCTCACTTTAACTCTAAAACCCAGGACATCCTGTCCACCCTCTCCTCTGCCCCCTCCTCTCCCTTCTCCTTCCCAGCTTGCTGACTTTTCTTCAGCCACCCCCCTCCCTCTTTCTCCTCCTTTCCTCTTTTCTCCCCGGATGAGGTCGCCAGACAAGTCCAATCTATGAAGGCCTTATCAAATCAGGTCCATCCCTGTTAACCTAAAACCATTAAGGAACACGTTGATACCCTCGCTCTGGCCCTTGCCATTCTCTGTTACTGCTCCTTTGCCTCTGGATATTTCTCCTCCCCTGTGCATCCTCTCCTCAAGAAACCCACATCTGATCCCTCATGCCCGGCATACAATCACCCAATTCCCATTACTCCCTTTTTGGGAAAGCTCATAGAAAAGCTGGCCATCTCTCAGCTTAACCTTCACCCTGACTCTGTTGGCTCTCTCCATGACCACCAATCTGGTTTCAGAGCCACCAGAAGCACAGAAACTGCTCTCCTGAACATCAGTGAAGACCTGCTCTCCAACCTTGACTCTAACATTCCCTCCGTCCTCAACTTACTTGATTTCTACTCTGCTTTCGACACAGTCAACCATTCCATCCTGCTCAATTGTCTCTGTGACAACCTGGGTATCACCAATCAGGCTCCAGCCTGGCTGACCTCTTTCCTCTCTGATAGACCTTCCCAGGTACAAATTGAGTCCTTCCTATCCTCTATCTCCCTTTCCACCTGCGGTGTTCCCCAGGGGTCTAACCTTTCACCCTGGCTTTTCAACCAATACCAGGCAACTCTCGCCTACTGCATTTCCATTTTCTGTTCAAACATCCAGTATTATGCTGATGACACCCAACTCATTTTCAGGCTTCCCTCAGACACCTCCTCTCCTTCCTTCATCTCCGATTGCCTAATCGCTATTCAAAATTGGTGCACTGCCAAAGATCTTTGTCTAAATGCCAACAAGATTGAGATCCTCCTCATTGGTACACCTTCACCATCCTTTCCCCTCACTCTCTGGCCGGGCTCCCATGGCCCTCCTCCTACCCCTATCTGCAAGGCTAAGAATCTCTGGGTCATCTTTTACTCCACACTTTCCTTCTCCGCACACATCTCTGACGTCTTTAAAAAGTCAAACTTCTTACTGCACCTCCTTAAACGTACTCTGCCTTTCCTCTCCTTCCCTCAGCGGCTCACTGTGTCTGAAGATCTGGTTCTCTCTAGGTTGGACTACTGTAACAGCCTCTTTCTTAATCTACCTGCCTCCACTCTCCACCCTTTACAACTAATCCAGAACAGGACTGCAAAACGTGTCCTCGGCCTCAAGCCCTGGGATCGTATCTCTCCAGCTCTGAAATCCCTTAATTGGCTCCCAGTGGATAAAATGATTACATTTAAAACCCTCTGCATTGTCCACAAGGCTTTCTGGGTCCAAAATACCTTCATCTATCCCTCCGTAAATACCTCCTCCCTCGTGCCCTTAGCTCCTCTACTTCTAACTCCCTTAGGGTCGGTCGTTTCTCAAAGAAACGAGCTGGGGGCAGATCTCTGCCTTCGGCTGGGACCTCCCTTTGGAACAGCCTCCCAGCCACCTTGTAACCTGAGGTGAACCATCTCCAGTTCCGGAAGCACCTCAAGACCTTCCTCTTCGCTTCTGCCTTTGCCCCTCTTCTCGCCTGCTGGTCTGTTTTCTCTCTTGGCACTGTGCACCTGGCCACCCTCTGTCCTTCGGGCCCAGGTACCGGCTCACCCTGCCTCCCTCCTGCACTGCCTCTGGGCCACCCCTTGCACTGGGTTCTGTATCTGTACCCATATAGTCTCCCACTTCTCTTCTGCACCTATCAGATATACCCTATCTGACTAATCATGCACTTGCCACTTGCTGGCTGCACTACCACCTTTCATTGCCTGTATTTATTTATTTATTTCACTTATTATTTATTCTGCTCTCTCCTCTGTTCTGCACTTTCCATCTCTCCCCCTTCCTCGCTCTTTCCCCCTTTTCCCTTTTCCGTGCACTTGCACGTTCTTAATGTCACTGGGCCTAGTAAGATTGCTGTTTTTGTTCTCCCTTGTTCCCCTCCCTTTGCTTGGTCTCGCTCTGCAACACCAGTGTATGAGTGCAATATAAATAAAATATAATATCATATCATATCACATAGGTAGCAACGTCTCCGTTCATTTCTTGAAGAGTCAACATTAAGGTAAGATCTGTCAACCATAATTCCAACAACAACAAACGTACTTCTTCTGATGAAATGAAGGCTTTCCGCTTCCTCAGAATAGAATCAATGTTATTCTCAGCCATGATTCCCTTTTACCACTTCCAGTTATCAAAGAAGACTTGACACAGTTCAAAACAAAATACAACTTCTAGAAAGTTAATGGAACACAAGTCTTGTTAACAGTAAGTATTTGTCTAGTCAGGTTAGTATTCACAAAAGGTATATTTGTCAGGATGACTTCTCAGTTCTGTTGCTTCTACCTCAACAATTTCACTTCTACCACCGTTAACCATGAGGACATTCTCCTTGGCCCCAAAGCATTCCACTTCATTTGGACCGCTGAAGTCTTGCATCTATTGAAAACCCAATAAACCACCACAGCTTCGGTACTTTGTATTTTAAAGACAGGTTTTGACAACATTCACTTCAAGGCACTGCAACACCTTCAAATAGGCAAGGCACTCCTGCTCTGAATATCTCTTCAAAAGGGGCAGCCTTTTTGCCTATCTTGTCTGTCTGCCACCATAGTAATAACCCAATATTGCCTTCTGGACCCACCTTGTTCCCTCTACACCAGCCTTTGGCAATAAAGGGTGAGTCAACATCCAATAACGCTCATAAGCAACAAGGTTGCTCTTCCCCAGATTGGCCTCTATCTCTTTGCCAACTGTTAGCCAACAAATCACCCAGAAACTTTTGTGCCACTCTCTTCGCTTCAGGCAAAGCTTGCACACGTATATCTTGAGAAAGGCTGATCTTCTATTGGGCTCACAGTAATTGTTATACTGTTTTCTGGCTTTTAGAAAGGCTGCTTTCAATCTCAATAAGGAAATACTCTTGACTAGGGCAATGATTGTGCTCTCTCCGACTGCAGATACAGTGTTTAAACAATTGACTTATTTTATGAACAATGTTTGTTTGAATAAAGAGGTCAAGTTCACTCTTTACTTGGAAAATAAAATTAGGCACACACAACCACTTCTTCAGATGTTTTATAAGCTTTAAGTTTTTAACAATGGTTTTCCACATCGTTCTGCTTAATGAGAGACACACGACCACGTCTTTATAACCTTTAAGGGTTTTAATATGACTTTCAGAGGCATTTACTTTCATGCGAGTAAAAGAGACATTTCCAATCACACGCAAGTGCTACTTTCCATTGTACCCTTGTTAGGAATGCAACAAACAACTTTAACTCGCTTCTACGTCTACGCAAGTGAAGATTAGACTGGATACCGTTGCCTGCATTGCTATCACAAGAAATCAGAATGCCAGGTTTGAATCACTGGGTTCTGTGATCCTTGTTCTGCGGGTTGCTCGACTTCCACAATTTCAGGTACAACTTCTACTGCTTCTGGTTTCACAGGGACCCACACCCTTCCTCTCTGAAGGTGTCTTCGGTCCAGCCACTCGATTAAAGAGCCCTTCTCGCTCTTGAGACCTGTGACTCGCCCACAGATCCTTGCCTCGGTCACCGACACGTTTCCTGCAGTGCAACCATGGCAATCAGGCTCACATTGGGAAAGACAGGCCCTTTGCACGCCTTCCCCTGCCCAGCCTCTGCACTTCAGAGTTTGGGGGAACAGGACCCTCTCAGAACAAGCAGGTGAAACCTGCTGCATCCACGTTCCGGTGTCCCTCTGGTTCTCCCACTTCTGCTTAGTTTGCCAACACCGTGCCTTCTTCTTTCAGCCTCTGCTACTATTGCACACACTCCATTCACAGCTCCAGCTCCTTCTAATTGACTACACCGGAGAGAGCCTTTTAGGCCCCCAGGTTCCTTCAGTTGTGGCTGTTAGGCTTAATTGCCTGACTACTTCTACAACATACATCTTCAGTCCTCTTCCTCATCCCAGTACCCATGTGATTATGGCACTTGTCGCCCTCAACAACAAAGTCAGTTCTTTTAGGTATTGTCTTGGCTGTAAGGGTAGATTTATTTCCCTTACAATTATTTAAAGATGGATTTTTAGAATGTTTTATTAGAAAGCAAGACATTTGATTTAAGGCAATATATCTAGATACTGTTACATTATACCTTTGGGAGTAAGGAGGATGTTTATCATGAATTACATCGTGCTCTAGCACCTTGAAGTGTCTTTCTGTGCTAGATGGAATTACAAGACTCAGGAAATATGGCAAAGTACTACTTTATTTTTATTTAATAAGATAGGGAGAACTCACAGACATCGGACTGATGCATGCACACTCACATAGTAGATTGATTACATAGAGGTCTTACATCCCAATAAGCGTTATCTGTGATGCCATTCTACATGGCAAAATACAAAACTTATCAAGGGAAGGGATTGGTTAAGGGACTGTATGTACTTATAGCACATGTAAGGATTAGTACATAATTGGCTACCCCTTGAACTACCTCTAAATACGTATAGTACTGATTATAGCAGAGAAAACAACAGTGGATTGGTCCATGCTACATTGCACGTTAGGTGCTCCCCTAACCCCAGTGATTGGTTGGCATACTATCACGACCTTGGACTTTTGGCTCTTTAGCAGCACGTACGTGAAACGAAACTTAGGTGTTTGAATCCCTTCAGACTAGTCCCTGTTTTCCCAATTAGTCCATCATCTCTCATCGGTAGGCGTAAGCCAAAGACGTCCGTTTGTAGTCTTTGTTGCCTATCCTGGAACATTCAAGGGAGTGTGAGCACATCACTATTTCAGCTTGAAGCTCTAATGAATAGTCTTTCTTTTTCGCCTTCTGAGTCACATGTGGAGAGACCACCAATTTGTCCATTTCATCCTTCTATGTATTGCTATTTAGTTTAATTTCACAGTGGGCCTCATCACGAATTGGGCGGTAAGGCCGGCGCTAATAGCGCTGGCGTTATTAGCCCTACTGCCAAATGCACCGGCTCTATTAGCGCCGGATCACTGGTTTGGGGGAACGGGAAATCCCCATTCCCCATTGAGCCCATTCGGGAATGCCCCATTCCCCATTGGGCTCAATGGGGAAATTTCGCACTTTTACCACCGGCAGATTTCCCGCTGGCGGTAAACGCGCCGAAAATCGGAAAAATCTCAGCAGATTTCCCCCCAGCTCAGAGCTGGGGGGAAATCAGCCGAAGCTGTGATTTGGCGGACCCTTAAATCCGGCAGTAACAGCGCTACCGCCGGATTTAAGGACTACCGCCAAACTCGTGATGAGGCCCAGTGTGCTGTTGCTCCTCTTGGCCTCTAGAGACTTGCTCACTGTATCTCATATACTTTGTATATTTTTAATTGACCAGCACTTTGGCTCTCACAGATGTTTTCTTTTTCTTCCATCTATGAACAATGTCCAACTAACAGAGCGTATCCATGTAACTCCCTTCGTGCTCTGTGCTTGTCCTTTAAAATAGCATCCTTAATTCTGGACCAACCTTTACTCATCACCGGCTCAGCACACAGAGCTGTTTTTCTGCATCTCCTGATTCTACAGCCTCGGCCTGTCTCTGATGTAGCTTGGTTAAGTTTGACGTGAGCCATCGTCCATTTTCCTATTATGGCTGTCCTTGCCAAGTTATATATTCCTCTATATCAAGCTTCTACATGTTTTCTTTCCACCTTGCGTTACTGCGTATTTACAGTTATTGATCATCTGCTTTATATTCATGATTACTTTAGTTAAATGTTTCTCTTAGTGCTTCAGTTACATCGTTATTTCTTAAGTATTTTCATGTCCTCGTCTGATTTCACTTAACACAGGTCAATAATAGGTGCATTCCGACATCCTTGCATGCAACATCCTTTCATGTCGCATCCTTCCACACTTCAGCCTTCTATGTGGAATCTTTCCACACTTTCAGTGCGAGGGTACATTCTGTATGGCTGCCCGAGTGCATAACGACTCTCATACACTCAATGCGGTATGGGAACAATACAGGGGGTCCCATTTATGAAAAAAGGATAGCTCAGGGGTAACACATTTGTCTGGGAAGCAAGGCAAGTCAGTACAACACAGGTTTGAATCCTGAACCCACACTTAGAAACCACTCGATGGTAGTAAGCTCATTATAAATGAAAAATAAAATAATTATAATAATTAAATGTACTGCTATTATCTGACTATTCCAGAATGACGGCAGGGCCTAGGGAGAAAGTGTCTACCTGCTCCTCTACAACCTTGAAGGATCTCTCCATTGGTAAGGCTTGCTCAGATTTTATGATACTTGTGTCTGGAACACCAGATCTTACATGTGGGTCAGGGACATTATAACGACAGTAAGCCATTACCTGTTTTTGTAACCTGGAAAGGTTTTCCCTTTCAAAGGACAAATATTGTGTCTCATCCCACGGGACCTCCTCACCACCCTGGGCCTTGTCTCCTCCCAGGTGATCCTCCCACAGTACACCACCCCCAGGGACAGGATCAGGAAGCACCTGCCTTTCCCTGGCAACCTGGGAAGAGACTTTAGGCAGGGTTTCAGTGTGGGATACGTAGGGTTCTTCACAGTGCATACAAATGTATAGTAATTACTATTCTGAAAGTAGTACCAACGGGAGAAGATAGCAACCATGCTGCCAATATTTATGGGAATGAGGAATGCCCACATATAACAATCCACTAATGTAAACATCTGGGTGTCATGACATAGTATGTCCATTGTTGTGCAAAGTTACACTGTTGGGGTCATTCTATAAGTCTTAAGTCTTCTGTATTTGGGGCACAGTGTTTATTGTCCTGCATAACTGAAATGTCACTTGTTATTTCAGTTATGCATGCCAATACACACTGTGGGCCTCATTAGGACTCCGGCGCTAAACCAAGGTGCTATTAGCACCATGGTCCATGCCGGAGTCCGCCATGGCGGAATGGGGAATTACCACCCCATTCTGAGGTAGGTGGGGCGGTAATTCCCCAGGCCGCCATGGCCCTTCCCCATTCCCATTTTTGCCCCATAGGGCTCAATGGGAATGGGGAAGGCGCTAATTACGGTACCGCAAATTGCGGTACCGTAATTAGCACCAAGTTCCCTTTGCGGGTCCCTACTTTAACGGCTGGTAAAACCAGCCGTTAAGGTCAGGTCCCGCAAAGGGATCTCGTAATTAGGCGCTAGGTGTTTAACGGCCCCGCAGCCTTTTACGGCGCCTTAAATACTTAGCGCTGGGTCATAATGAGGCCCTGTGTCTCTCAGTCTGCATGACTAGCAGAAAGTCTGCATCTTTTGGTTGTTATGCAATGGGATGGATGTAACTATGATTAGCAATGAATATACTACTTCCATTAGACATCAGGCCTTTAATGGTACCTTCTAAGCATATTCACCCTTCAACAGTCAGTATCTGGCCAGGTCTTACCTTGCCTGTACTTTAGAGTTGTGGCGGTTCTGATCCATAAATCTCTCTTTACCCCAGGAACATTTATGAGGTAGTGACAAGGTTTTCTTGGTGACTTGAATCTCCCAGAAATCTTGACAGATCACCCAGTTTCATCTGCAACAAGCCCCCGTGGCAGATAATATCCAATTGGGGCCCATATTCTGCTGACAGACGCATTGGTGTTGAAATAACACTGAGTCGTCACAAAGTCACACTGCCTGATGGAAAGCTTCCACAGATTATGCCAGGACCACAGCACAACCAGTACTCCACGTCCTACCACCTTCAGCCAGGATTGATGCTACATGACATTTTGGAACACCCACAGCTGGTCATTCAGGTAATTGTGAACTCCTCCACAAGCGATATCCCACTTGATTCTCTGACCTGCAAACATGATATTAATGTAAGACTTGTTAGCTCATTCTGTTCTGCCATGCTTGCTTCTGTGGTTGACAGTTGTGATCAAGTTATCTGTCCTGTAGCTTTCTCCAATTGGACCAACCGTCCTACATATATCTGTCCACAGTATACATTCCAACCCGAGGCCACTGAATGAACCTTATACCATATACAACCTTCCAGGACCCTCTGCCTCCTGATTGGGATCATTCTGTCCTTTGGTTGTGCCAGGCATAATGCTGCTCCTGCGGAATAATTTGGAAAATGAGACATCATTTGAAAGTTCATTAACGGTAAAGATAATTGCATTGTTCATTAAGGGTTTAACCTATTGTCCATCTTTCAGGGCACATTCCCTTACCCAGTAATTTATACGAAGCCTTCTGTGTTTTTATCACAGTAGAGCGTCTTTCAAAAACTCTTTCTTGGGAGTGGGGTTGTGCAATAAAACACACCTAAATAAGGGTGCAAATAGTTTGTGTTACACATACATTACTTAGGCAGCCATCTCCCCATCACTTAAGCAATGCCATTCCACTGAAGTGTGGTGTGCACTTTGTTTGTAAATGTAGAACACTTCCACTGGGCTCATCTTGGTCCCTGTTTGTCACACAGTAGCCTGGGGTTATTACAGCCACTGTTAGCTCTGGCAATTGCATCCATTAAAATAGGCCACCATTGAAGAGCAGCCACCGCATCACTGCTTCATTTACCACTGCTAGGTTTCCTGCAGTGATTCACTGGAGAATTCACTTGTGGAATTTACCTTACTATAGAAAATACAAATTGGTTGAACAATAAGAGCTTAAATTAGTTTTCTGCATTGATGTAGGCCCCCGAGTTTGTTTGACATTTGGTGTACTCATTTTGGGAGAAAATATGAAGCTTTTGGTGCCACCATTTTCTTGCTCCATTTGGAGTCTGATGTTGCTTTTGGAAAAGACTCGCTCTCCCAGTCATTTGTTACTATGGTCGGTAAGTCCTACAAGATGCCAGCGCTTGGCCAAACCTGAATTAATTTGCCCAGGTAAAATTCCTAAATAATACGGGATCACATTCTCTCCCAATGCTGTCCTGCAATTATCTCCCTTGCCACACAACTATAGTTTTCCTATTCCTCTAGGGCCATTTTCTGACTTGTTCTGTACTTACTGTCGTTAGTGTCTCTTTGAACTGGCCACAAGTTGTTCATTACCAGGATTTCCTACAAAATGTGCTTCATCTGGACTCAATGTAGACAACATAAATACCATCCCATCATCTAGGAACTGCAATATACTGTTATCACTTCAGCTGGTGGTGGTGTTGCTGGCTGACAAAACCTGGCAGGTTTCTATGCTGGGCATTTCTGCTGAACAGGATAGTGTGTATCACCAGTAACACTTCAAAGGGAACCCATCCACTAGCTGCCAGACAGTCTTTACAATGGTGGCTACAGAGGAAAACCAAGATTCCAGGCTTGAAAGGGTAACAAGGTGCCACAGGTCCGTTTGACAATGAGTTCTGAACCTGTAAATAGGGTCACTGCATTCCTCTTTGAACTGCTTCACAAACTCTTTCAAGCAAGCAATAGTGTATATGACAACTTCAAACCAGTTTCTGAGCAGATGTTTGAGATTCTGTTTTTCAGGGTCCTCGTTAGTCTTTCCACCACCCTGCTGATTGTGGGTGAGAGGTACACATGAGCTTCTACCAGTGGTCGAAGTGCACGAAAAGAAGTAGTGGATCTATGTTCCCTGCCAGCCTGCACCCACTCCCCACAAACCCCATCATCACACCGCCTCCCACACACAATACAAACCCCCAAGCACATGCACCTGCTGCACTGAAAGTGGAAGTCTCAACTTCTTCCTACACTGTTATTTTAAAACGAAACCGTTCCGGAACAGTTTCTTTTTAAAATAAAAGTATAGGAGCTGTAAAATGTAATTTAAAAAAGTAGAGGAGCACCGGTCCCGGCCGCTCCCGCTCACTTCGACCACTGGCTTCTACTGAATGTTTAGTACTTTACACAGCTCTTGGGATTACTCTCCCCGTGAAGTGTGTTCCACTCTCACTAACTTCTCCCTAACACATTGGAACATTGGATGAACATTCTTTTTAGTACAATCACTGCCCCCTGTGTATCTGCTTCAATCCAATTTGGAAACATATTGATTATTACCAACACATAGTGCCACACCACTACCTTTGGCAACTGAATGCAATCAGGCTGAATTTTGGCAACTGGTGGCACGTGTGCAGGGTCTGCTCCCTGGTCGACACCCATGCTGTTGACATCATTTTTCAACTGACACACCAAATATTGCTTATACAATTGTTCAATCACTGATGGAAAACCTGGTACATATTCTTGTGCAACCGAGACACCCCCTTTGCCTATGTGTGAAACTCCATGTAGCACCTGGGCAAAATAATGTATGAGAGAGATCTAGGTACCACTAAAACATAATTCTTCGATTGCCACAGTTTATCTGTTTGAACTACACATCCTGCTGTGCGATTTTCTCTACAGCTGAAGCACATTCAGCAAGTTTGTCAGGGGTGGTATAGGAGAATCCATTAAGCAAAACCAGGCCAAGGCAGAAGAATCAGGTTTACTTTCTTACAGCTGTGCAGAAATGGACTGAGAAACCGGCAGAATATCCACATCCCAAAAGAGAGGCCCTCCAACTTGAGATTTCATGGTATTTTTACTGAGTTTTGTACAATGTGGTTCATACAGAAAGCCAGAAAGATACATTTAGTCAGTTACATTAATAATGAACTTCCTAACAGAACATCTTCTAATATTGTGGGTCTGGCTTAACCATTCCATTCTAGGTATGTACTATCCCACTCGGCCCACCTAAGTGACACAATCGCCACCTGCGGCGAATCTCATCCTCAGATGTAACGGGCCCCCATCCAATGACTAGCACCAACATGACCTCTATTCTTATTCTCAATCAAGACTACCGCATGTGTGACTGTCATGATTGACTGGACTTGACTGGGCCCATGCGGAGACTTAATTACAGCCCCACAGAATCACAGGCATGTTGTTTCCTGTCAGTCGATCACGTTAATGTGTGGTTCTTGCCGCGTCATATCCTGAACATTGCTGAGCTGCATGCAAAGTCAGCCCTTTTAGGCATACACAAAATACTGTCAGTTTAGACACCTTTAGACAATGCAGCACTCATAACATTTAGAACCCACATGAACACACACACAGAATACATAATACATGCACCCACTATATACATATGCGCACACAACACACAACACGCACATATATTAGTAGAATGTACATAGACAGGGACCACAAGCATGTAATATGCAATATGCACAGAACACAAAATATACATATGTACAGAAAAGCTGCCAAATGACCATTCATTTTGCACATAAGCAGGGACATCACAGACAGAACATGCATCACACATGTAAGATTCATAGCAGACACAATATGGCACAGTACTATATAATGCACTCGTAATGAACATAAGGAACATTGACAACTCTCAGTACAGACTTACCTGATGCTCAGAATGAACATGAGCATAGATCACATGCACCGGGTACGCAATATGCACATATCACTGATACATTCAGACACAATACGCACTGACACGCACGCACGGCATGTGCATACCTACATACACAAATACATACACTTTAAAACACACACATACACATCACGTGCACAGAAAACACAAAGTGAATCAGTGGAATAAACAAGTTTGTAAAAATAAAAGTTAAGGTTGCTAACTATAAAAAGTTAAATCTACAAATGTTACAAATTCCAATGGTGAGGCACATTCCTCCCACAGTAACAATATTTAGGGGCCGATTCATGGAACAAACGTGCGCCGAAAATCCCAGCGCAAGCAGGCGCAAGGAGGCACAAGCGTGAGAAAGCAAGCGCACGCGCATGCGTGCGATTCAAGGAAAGCGCTGCGCTACTTTCCCACTGATTGTGCGCCAAATCCGTGCATGGCGCATGCTGGCGCACACGTCTCCAAACAGCGTGCGCTAAGCGCACAGCGAAAGCGCACATAGCGCAGCGCACACAACAAATGTAGGCAGAACAGGGGGCGTAACACACGGAATGGGGAATAACGCGTGAAAAAGAAGGCGTAACTGGGGAAGTACTGCTGGGAAGTACATGGAACGCACGCACGCGAACCACACATATTCATGGAATCGAATAGGGCAAACCCGCGCACGGGCAAAGACACGCACAGGTCTAAATAAGTCCGCCACACGAAAGCAGGCGGTAGCGTCCCTGCGCATTACAAAAGTGTGCACAAATAAAAAGCATGTATATACTGAGTGGAGTATGTGTATTACTGGGGTTCGCGGGTAGTTTCAAACGTGAAAGGGCCCTGTGCGAGTGGGGTACGTGTATTCCTGGGGTTCATGGGTAGTTTCACATGCGAAAGGGCCCTGTGCCAGTGGGGTATGTGTATTCCTGGGGTTTGCGGGAAGTTTTACACGCGATTGGCCCTGTGCGAGTGGGGTACGTGTACTCCTGGGGTTTGTGGGAAGTTTTACACGCGATTGGCCCTGTGCAAGTGGGGTACGTGTATTCCTGGGGTTCGCGGGAAGTTTTACACGTGATTGGCCCTGTGCGAGTGGGGTACTTGTATTCCTGGGGTTCGCGGGAAGTTTTACACTGGAAAGGGCCCTGTGCGAGTGGGGTACGTGTATTCCTGGGGTTCGCGGGAAGTTTTACATGCGAAAGGGCCCTCTGCGAGTGGGGTACGTGTATTCCTGGGGTTCGCAGGAAGTTTTACACGCGAAAGGCCCTGTGCGAGTGGGGTACGTGTATTCCTGGGGTTCGCGGGAAGTCTTACACACGAAAGGGCAACGCCCGTGCGCGATACGTCACAGACGCGCTTACCCGCTAAGGGCCTTTGGTCCAATGAAATCGCGTACGTGTGCTGACGCGCTTACGCGCTAAGGGCCTTTCCTCGGATTTCACACTGATGTGCACTTTTTTCACGTGCCAATTCACTCCGTATCAAGCTGGCCATGCGTACACACATGGAAGACCACGCTCCTGCCCTGAAGGCCATTTTCCTGCCCCGCAGAGCCCCGAGCATGCTCCCACCTGCCATCTGCTGCTGGCTGACTGTCTGCTGCCCACGTGTCCTGCTATTTGGTGCCTGCACAGCAGCCATCTGCAGGGGTCCAGTTGCTGTGTCCACCCCTCCTGGAACAGAAGACTCCCGACTGGGATACCATCGCTCCACAGCCCAGCCCCAGGACCCAGTTGCCCACCCACTCCTGCCTCTGGGGTTGCCATGTCGGGCACATCTCCATCTGGCACCACTGGCAACCCCCAGCCAGAGAGGCAGAGGGCCACCATCTTCACTGCCACCGAAGTTGGTGTCCTGGTGGAGCATGTCCTGGGGCATTATGATGCCCTCTTCAGAACATCACGTGCCAACAAGGAAGGACGGGAGAGGATCTGGGACGACGTAGTGGTTGCCATCAACGCGGAGGGGGTGGCAACCCGCGACATCAAGCACGTCAAGAAGCGCTGGGAGGACTTCAGGTCCAGGACCCTCCACAAGACCCGGCGCCTCGCGGAGGGGGGCCGGGCACGCATGAGTAACATCCAGATGAGGGTCCTGGAATGCGTAGGCCCAGCGCTCCACGCCCAGATCCTTCAGAGGCAGACCCGTCTGGAGTTGATCGGTAAGTGGCCAAGCATTGCTGTGTGAGACAGGGCATGTTGCAGCGTGCTGGTAGTCTGATGCTTGCCTGTATGTGTGACATAGGCCATGTATTGATGTGTGTGTGCAGGGACATCATGGTCATGCATGTGAGACCAGTTATGTGTGAACCACATGATTGGTGCATGTGTTTTAATGCAACATGGGGAGCACTATGCGGAATGCACACATGAAAGCATGGCTGTCTCTGTTCCTGGACATGGAGGGGGGGTGAGGAATGGGTGCTGATGTCATGTACATGTATGGTGCACATGTGTGTGTGTGTGTGTGCCTGAGAAGTGTGTGTGTGACTTTGAAACGCCATGGATGCATGTGACTTTGAAGGCAACATCTTGGTTTACAGGGGCCCTTCTACATGGATGTTGATGTTGATTGCAGGCGCCGGGACTGTTTCTGCATGTGTGTTGTGTGCATTCACCCATGTGTTGTGGAGGGACAGGATGGAAGTGACATTTGACAGTGCCACTCATGTGTTATTGCTTCCTGTCTAGGGTATTTTGTACTGTACCCTGATGCTTGTGCTCTATGTCTCCTCTACGCAGCGTCAAGTGAAGAAGAGGGCGGAGACGGCGCTGTGGAGCCAAGCAGCCGGGATGCCTCCACTGGGCGGCGACGCAAGGCCCAGCCACCCTCCCAGGAATTACCATCATCCGGGAGCGAGGGGGCTGGTGCTGCGTCCGTCACAACGGCTGTGGCGGAATGGCCGGGTGAGCCCCCACAGGGGCTTCTAATGGCGGAAGACGGTACGGAGACATCCAGGTTAGTGGTCTCCACAGAGGAGGAGGAGCCCGCTACTGAGCCGCACATGGGACCTGGTGGGGGTAGTACCACTGGTGCAAGTGGTGCAGTCCAGGGCCAGGAGGCAGCACAGGTCACCGCAGACGGGCCTGTGCATGTCCCTGTCCTTGACCCTGTGACTGCACCACCATTCACCAGCAGGGAGGCCCCATCCCAGGCCCGTCCGCAGGTAGGGGAGAGTGCCATGTCATCTGCATCTCCACTACCTGCGGACGAGGGGTCCCATGAACGTATGGGCTCCGTCCTGATTGGTGTCGCGTTGCGCACGCGTTACATTCATGATGACGTGCGTTCTTCCTGGGCAGAGAACACACGCAATCACGAAGAACAGCGTTGCGACGTGGCACTGTTGGGAGGGGCCCTGGTTGGTGGGTTCCTACATGTGACACGCATTCTGGCGGACCTCTCCTCCTCTGTGGAGACTATGCGCCAGTCGTTCTCCCTGCCGTCTTCCGGCCCAGATTCCACCAGGGCCCCCTGTGGACCTGGCCTGACCAACACAGCCAGCTTGGTGGAGATCCCATCCCTGCCAGTCGGGAATCGGCGGTCCAGCAGTAGTGGACACCACAACTGGAGACCAGCTGATGGAGGATGTGCAGGCATCATCGGACAGGGCACATGGACAGCAGCAGCAGGAGCATGCTCTAGGTGGGAGCAATGATGGTTCAGGCCATCGACTTCAGGGGGCAGGCATCGGCCAGAGGGCAGGAGGACCCTGGAATGGATGTGTCTTCCGTGTGGCTGCGGTTGGGCCAGCGCATAGATGCGGAGCGGCGGCGGGCGGAAGAGGCGCGGCTCACCATGGTCAGGGTGGAGTTCTCCATGCGTTGGGCGTTGAGGCGGGCAGAGTGCCTCGAGGCAACTTGCAGGGAGTTGGAACAGGCCATGAGTGCCTCCCTGCGAGACCTCGGGGCCAGGGCAGAGGCCCGCCTCCAGGACATCGACATGGAGTTCGATGATGGCCTGGCCTGGGACACCACAGAGTGAGCCGCAGGACTTGGCCGCTGCCATTGTATATAGTTAGATAGTGTTAGTTTTCCTTTCCTTTTCTTTTTTATTTTGGTTGCGCTTGGACAATGCACCATGTTTTTGTATATAGTTTTTTATTAGGTAGTATTTTTGGTAGGTTTCATTTCATCAGTTGGGCTCATGGACCCTGGATTGCTCATTTGTACATAGTTCACTATTGGAGTATTCACATTTTTTTTATTTTCACCATGGAGCAATGGATTTCACTTTCTTTTTTCCCTTGGATTTGCTTTGTTGGACTGTGACTTTGGACACCATTTCTTTTGGATTTCTTTGGATTATGATTTCTTGTTTTTTATTCTTTTACGGACATGCAGCATTTCTTTAATTATTCCCATTGTTGTGTGTTTTCTTTTGATTACATTCATGTTGTGTTTAATACATTTTTTTCTTCATACTTCGATGTGTGGTATTATCTCATTGGTTTCATGCATGTCATGATATGGGTTTTCACATTCACTTGCACCCATTGTGTGTGTGTGACGGACATGTGTTCAGTAACATACTTGCCTTTGGGGTTGTATCATGTAATTGCCTTTTCTATGTGGGTGGAGGCAATGCTTGGTTGGGTCTTTGGGCTGGGAAGGCTGGCCATAAGGGCCATGATGAGGATCGTCATGACATGGGGGAAGGGGGACGTGGGGGCAGGGGGACATGAGTGGGACATGAGTGGGGGCCTGCTGGCAGGTGCCCCGCACTGCTGGGGGGTGGGTATGCAGGGGGACATGAGTGGGGGCCTGCTGGCAGGTGCCCCGCACTGCTGGGGGCTGGCGGTGCAGGGGGACATGAGTTGGTGATCAGTAGTGCAAGCTGACATGTGGCTTGGCTGGGGGGCATGCCCATGGTGGATGGGCTGCCTGCGGGACATGACCAGGGGTGCAGGGTAGTCCCCTGTGGTGTGGGCTGCCTGCAGGGGCCGTGGAGGGTGTAGAGGGAACACCTGGGAGGACCCACACTGCCAATTCACGTGTAGGACTCCCTGTGCACCCCAGTAATACACGTACCCCACTCGCACAGGCCCTTTCGCGTGTGAAACTTCCCGCGCACCCCAGTAATACACGTACCCCACTCACACAGGGCCAATCGCGTGTGAAACTTCCCGCGCACCCCTGTAATACACGTACCCCACTCGCACAGGCCCTTTCGCGTGTGAAACTTCCCGCGAACCCGAGTAATACACATACCCCACTCGCACAGGCCCTTTCACGTGTGAAACTTCCCGCGCACCCCAGTAATGCACGTACCCCACTCGCACAGGCCCTTTCACGTGTGAAACTTCCTGTGCACCCCAGTAATACACGGAGCCCACTCGCACAGGCCCTTTCGCGTGTGAAACTTCCCGCAAACCCCAGTAATACACGTACCCCACTCGCACAGGCCCTTTCGCGTGTGAAACTGCCCGCGCACCCCAGTAATACACGTACCCCACTCACACAGGCTCTTTCGCATGTGAAACTTCCCGCGAACCCCAGTAATACACGTTCCCCGCTTGCCGTGCTGGTACAGGGTTAGCGCAGCAATTTGCGCTGGATTGGGGATTTTGATGGCTTTTGCCTGCACAAGGGGCGTTCTTGGGGGCGTAACTGGCGCTGCTGCAGGGTCGCTGCGCCTCTGTGCGCCACGGCTGGTTTTGGTAGCTAAAATCCATGAATACGCTGTGCGCGGAAATGGATTTTAACGCACGCGGCTGGTGCAGAGATTCGCACACGCACACTGTGCACCAGCCGCGTGCGCCACTTGTGCGCTTAATTCTATGAATTACCCCCTTAAAGTCTACAAGCATTGGAAATGATAATGTAAAAGTACCAACACTCAATCCAAATGAACTTATTCCTTAAAAGTATATCAAACTAAAAGTTGATCCTTAATTCAACACTTAGTTCATATTTTATATATATATATATTTATATCACATATTCACTATTCGCAGAACGTTCCTGTGAATTGATTTTTTTCAGATATGGTATTCAAATATAAAATATATAACCATGTATTAATATCCAATAATCAACAACAATGCAGGGTTCTGGTGATATTTATTTTAAAACCCCTCAACTTTATTATGTATCATTTCACGTGAACCCCCCAATGTACTATAAGATCTTAATTCACAGTTTGCCATTATGTATCCTTTATTTAAATATACAAATAATTGTAAATATAATACATGGCAGCTTGCCATATAGAAAATCCTATAAATAATATCCTTATTACAGTGGAATAACTACTCCCCTTTATTAAGATAATCACATCACTACTACGACTGTAATAACGTATTATAGCTGCAGTGACGTCATAGTGTCCGTCGCTTTAGCCAGTAAAAATTTCCAGCTACCACTGGAGCACTTATTTAAAGCTGTGACCGTCTCTCTGTGACACTTCACAGCTATCTGTTGATAAGGAACGGTTAATGGTTGTACTGTATGTTTATTTTGTGCATTTTTGGAATTTAACACAGCAGAGCAAGAAAATATCTGATGTTATTACTAGTTTGAAACAACAAAAAGGTTTTTTAATGCATTGTATTAAACTGCTTAAAAAATGTTCAACACATTAAAAGCTGCACGTTAGCGCTGATTTTCATCCAAATAGATCCTATGTTGATTCCATGTATGAACAAGTGGAATATCCCTTGCATTGGAGTAAGCAAGAGGCCAAGTATGAAAGGGGATGTCGGTGCAGCCATATATATGTTAATGTTAAAGGATATTTGTACCGCGCACTATCACCACCGGGGTGGTCCCCTGGCGCTCTGGCGGCTCTGAAAAGGAGAGGAGGTGGGGGGGTGAGTTAGTGAGACTATATCAAGGACTATATCAAGGAATAAAATACCCCCTCCGTGCAGAAAAAAGGTAATTGCAGGTTATCTTGGATTTCTGTGACCTTATAAAGGAACTCAGCCATCGGCCTCCCCCCTCGCGCCTCCTCACAAAGTTCCTATGTCGCTTGCAAAAAATCCTAAACGCATACGGTCAAGAGGCACTTTGTTCTGTATACTTACACACATCAGTAAACAAGCACACATATGTTTTCACTATGAAATAAAATAATTATGGTGATCTGCCCTTGAGGCGCAGGGGAACCCCAGTTATTAGGGGCTCATAGATTGGCGGGAGGCTTGTATACGATTCTAGGTGGCAGGAATTTCAGGTTCACACCACACCACATGATGGAGGTGGGTGCCTTAACGTTGTGTTCATTTTTTTATTTTCCAAATCCTTCTCAACCTTACAACCTTACAGCAGATTAATGTTGTGTTACCCGAATGGCATTTATGTTACACTGCAAATCCTCAGCTCTCATTTCATGGTAAATTTAAGGTATCAAGGTGACTTCATCTCCCCTATCCGACAGCAGATTATACACCATCACTGGTGACATCACTGGTGACATCACTGGTGACATCACATAAGATATCAGTGACGGTATGCACGATTGCATCCAGAATAACTGCATCCCGTTTACACGATTGATATATAGCACAAGAAAGCAGTACTGCCAGCAACACGCCAAGAGGGTGTGCTCAATGTCTGAGCCCCACTTCTAAACAAGAGTGAACCATTCTGCCCGTCTCTCCGCCCTCCTCTCCCCTCTGACCTCCGACAACCTCTCCGCCATCTGCCGCGCCCACATCCTGCATAGTGCCTTGCAGCAGCTCTTGCTCAGCACACACAGAGACCCCAGTACTCAACTAATCTCTCAGCATCCGGTGGAAGCCACAGGACATCCGTCTTTCTCCTCAGCAGCAGCAGCAGAAGGCTACCCCAGCTCTGCCGGAGATGATGGATGGGGCGTGCGGATGCTCTGAGGATCTAATGGCCGCTAAGGACCGGATGCTGACAGTTGATCATTCCAACCCAGTTGTCTGGACACGCCTGACTACAGAGCAGCAAATCACTGGCTCCAGGGTCACCCAATCACTGCCCGGACCCAGATCAAGTGGCCAGTTTTGAAAATGAAAACAAAACCGTGCAAGAGGTCGGGCATTTGTTTGAAATATAGCTAAGTTTAAGGTAATCCAGTTTGATATATTGCTTAAAGTTATTATGGGCCAGATTCTCAAAAACAAGAGACAATAAATATGCAGAGAAGACAGCATTTTTTTATTTGCGTGAGAGATCTAGAGGTCACATTACTCTTAATGATCCCAAAACAAAAGTATGTGAGGCTCCCTGCTCCCGTGTGGTTGGTGGCTGCACATTTCACAGTGGCAGTTAAAGGCCCTGTCATTGCGAAATGTGGAAAAAACCGTTTCTATCCCTGTTTGGAGGATAGAAATAAGCGTGTGAGAACACAGTGGTTCATACCCCTCCTGCCCTGCTAGGGTCAATAATGACCCTTTCATGCATTGCACAACCCCCCCCCCCCCATGTATCTCATAAAACTATGCGGAGTGGGAATGTGTTTAATTCCTGCACATTTCAAAGCACATTCCGTTTCTGAATTCCCCCTTATCTGCACACATGCACACATTCAGATGCCATTTAAGAATGAAGATGCGCCTGTTTCTAGTTGAATAAAGTGTATTTGCTTACTTCTGAGTTCCTCAATGAAAGATCAAACAAAAATAAAATTATTAAAAACCTCATGTGTAAATTCATATGTACCATATCATATTTTTCTTAATCTATATATTTGCGAGTAAATGGTTTAAATGATTTGACACATGATGTTTTTAATTGATTATTTTATTTTTTATTTGAACGTTACATCGAGATACTGAAAAGTAAGCAGATAAACTTTATTCAAATAGAATGAGGAGAAACTTCTTTTCTTAAACTGTATACAATGCGCTAGCTCCTGATTTGCACGGGAAAGGTTTTCATAAAATGGCACTATATGTTTAGGGTGAATAATGCATTTTTATAGAAGAAAAGAGGTCGGAACATAAAGGGAACATTTTCAAAAAGTCACGCAAATCAAATATTTACAGAGGAGGCACATGTTTACTTGTGTGCTTTTGAGAAATGCGCAGGTTATTTCATCCACACAGGTGACCTTTGCATTTCCTGGAGACTGGGGCGTAACACAAGTGATGCGCAGCCAGCCACCTTGCATCCATTCTTTCAAGATATTTCTGTCTCCCAGCGCCTAGTGGGTGTTGGTGGAGCATTTTACAGTGACCGTCCTTTTAGTGACTGTTAAATCACTTTGGAGAAAAATGAATTTCTAGCTATGCTTAAAAGCATCTAAATGGGCGCATCTGCGATGCACATATTCAAATGACCTTTATGAATCGGGCGCATCTTCTTTGGCGCACGTGACGTTTTGAGAATCAACCCCATAGTGCCAGATTCTCAAAGAATTTGACACACGTGATGCACCTACAAAGTTTGTAAATAATTTAGAAAGGGCATCTGAATGGGCACATTATAGATTCTAGGTCTGCAACCTGTGGCCCTCCAGATGTTTTGGGATACAGCTACCATAATTCTTCAACTTTGAAAATGCTGGCTAGGGTTGATGGGAGTTGCAGCCTAAAACATCTGGCAAAGGTTGCAGATCCCTGTATAGGTGCACACATTTAGATGACCCTTCTCACCACCTTCACGCAATTGTGCAATCAGGGACATTTCTGTGCATTCTTAATTCACAAACAGGATGTGCTTTAAAATACACAGAAAACTAGCACGTTACCTGTGCCTGATTGGAACAGGCACAGAGGTATCCAAAATGTCTGGCACTATCCTTTTTTTAAAAAAAAACATGCATTTAATTTTAAGTGGCATAGCAGCTACCAATTGCATTTCTATCCCTCATGCATGGGGATAGAAATGCTCTGTGTAGATAGGACACATTATCAGAAAGTCACACACATAAAAAAAGGTGCAGAAGATTCAGTTCTTATTACTTGCGTCATTTTGAGAAATGCGCATGTCACCTTATCCACACTGCTCATTTCTAGGGGGCAGGACAGCGGTGCATATGATGTGTGGTCAGCAACCGTGTACATATTAGTGTCAATATGTTAGTGGTTCCCATCTCCCAAGTAGCTTTTGGTAGAGCATTCCCATGCAGTATCTGTTACTGTGAAACTGTCACAGGACACCATCTGTCAGGGTGTAAAAGCTTTAGCTTTTTTGATTTTTAGCGAAACATTGTTATTGATATTGATATTTTATTTCTATCGCGCTCGTACACGAGTGTTTCAGAGCGCGACAAGGCAAGGGAGGGGAGGAGGGGAGAACAAAACAGCGATCCTGCTAGGCCCAGTGACATTGAGAACGCGCAAGTGCATGGGAGAGGGGAGGGGAAAAGTGCATGGAAGAGGGGAGAAGTTGAAAGTGCGAAGCAGAGGAGAAACAGATAAATAACAATAAATAAATAATAAAGGCAACAAACAGTGGTAAGTGCAGCCAGCAATTGGCAAGTGCTAGGTTTAAGGCAGCAGACAGGGTAGGTCTGATAAGTGCAGGAAGAAAAAGGGGGGGCTGTATGGGTACAGATACAGACCCCAGTGCAAGGGGTAGCCCGGAGGCAGTGCGGGAGGGTGGCAGGGTGAGCAGGTACCTGGGCCCGGAGGACAGAGGGTGGCCAGGTACACAGTGCCAAGAGAGAACAGATCAGCAGGGGAGAGGGGGAGCGAAGGCAGAAGAAAAGAGGAAGGTCTTGCAGTGCTTCTGGAACCGGAGATGATTCTCCTGAGGTTTTAGAGTGGCAGGGAGGCTGTTCCAGAGGGAGGCCCCAGCCGAAGACAGATATCTACCCCCAGCTCGTTTCTTTGAAAAATGACTGACCCTGAGGGAGTTGGAGGTAGAGGAGCAAAGAGCTTGAGAGGGAAGGTATTTGCGGAGGGATAGCTGAAGGTATTTTGGACCCAGGCCCCAGAAAGCCTTGTGGACAATGCAGAGGGTTTTGAATTTAATCCTTGCATCCAGTGGGAGCGAATGGAGAGATTTAAGAGCTGGAGAGATACGATCCCAGGGCTTGAGGCGAAGGACAAGTCTTGCAGTCCTGTTCTGGATTAGTTGCAGAGGGCGGAGAGTAGAGGCAGGTAGATTTAGAAAGATGCTGTTACAACAGTCCAAGCTAGAGAGAACCTGGGCTTGGAATACCATGAGCTTCTGGGGGAAGGAGAGGAAAGGCAGAGTACCTCTGAGGAGGTGCAGTCGGAAATGTGACTTTTTAGAGACCTCAGAGATGTGGGTGGAGAAAGAAAGGGTGGAGTCAAAGATGACCCCGAGGTTCTTAGCCTCGCAGGTGGGGATAGGAGGAGGGCCAAGGGAGGCTGGCCAAAGAGTGCGGGGAAAGGTTGGTGAAGGTGTGCCGATGAGGAGGATCGCCGTATTGCTGGCATTCAAAGATCATTGGCAGCACACCTGTTGCAGGTAATTCTATCGCTGAAATCAAACTCTGATAATCAGACTCACTTTCATAAATGCTTCATGCATGCCAGAAAGCATACTGTGCTTTGTAGCTGGCTGTGGTGGTGTGCTGCCATCCCCCAGCAGCTGCTCTACAGTGGCAACAGGACAGGTTCAAAAGTCATATGTACATTCCTGCACTCAGCTGCTGGAACCCAATGTTCCAACAGGCAGAGGTAGCACAGTAATTGCAAGCACTGCATAATCAAAATATAATAATAGTGGGCCCTTTAACAGCCTAGTGGCAGCGGATTAATAATTACATATAAGACATTTCGGGGTTGACATTCTGTCTACTGGGATCATACAATTATAAAGCCAAAAGCATTTGAATGTCATATTATTGTCAGTGAGGTGACTCATTAAAAACAGAAATGGGTGTCTATTAGCGATCTGGCCTGGGTGTACTAGAAAAAAACATGTGGAACCCTGCTCCTCTTTGATTAACCTGAGGAGTGTTGGCACCTTCCGCCAGGAGACAGGAGCCCTCCCTGGGACGTCCCCTGGGAACCGGTGCTTCAAAGAAAGTACTGACATGACAATGTCTCTCTCACACCAAGGTGCTGATTACTATAGTCCTTTTGAAGGAGGAAGACAAAGGAAGGGGGTGGAGTTAGAGTAGCCCATAGGAGAGGTTTAGTCCAGAGAGGGGTTCTACCATCTTCGATTCTGCTAGGCCTCCCTAGAATTGCTGTCCCTGTCTATTTCCCACAGACAAATCACTCTGGATATGACACACAGAGGCAAAGGACACTTGTTGCAGCCTGGATTGCGTCTCTAATAACAGCCTTTAATTGGGCCCATCCTCTGAAGCATTTTGCCTTTATCAAGTTGGGGATTCATCTTTTGACATAAATAAAAAAAAGATCCTGGAACTCTGCTGGAAATATGGTCTATTCCAAAGACCTCTGTCACAGGGAAGGCAGAAGGCTCCATTAAAGAGGAAAGCTATTCTGCCTACCCATCTCTCGAGCACATTCGGAGTGAAATAGCTGAAGGCCTCTATGCTGCCTGTGCACTGGAACCAGTATCCTGCTCATATGAGGTAAGGACTTGTGTGAGGGGGTCACAGAATCTTCCTTGTGTGGAATTGCAGAACAAAGAACACACCTTGTTCCTTGACTGGGCCTTCCAGCCACTCAGAAGCACAGGAGCAGCTCAGAACACTGTTGTTCACCTCAAGACACTTTCAAGCTTGCTCGACCCAGCTCAACTCACCTCGAGCCACTACAGGACCGGTAGTGCTGCTTTTGGCACTCTAGGTACTTTGAACCGCTTACCCGCTTCTTTGATCCCTCTCAACAATGACTCGATCCAGTGAAGCACATAGCCTCCATGGCTCGACCGCCGGCTCGCCACTGTGGAAGGATCTGACTCACTGCATCTCGAGCACTGACTTGACCAAACATAAGTATTGGCTCAATCTCACTCAAAAGCTGTCTCAACTTGCTGGAAGCCTACTAACTCACCCATCTGGAATGCTGGTTCCTTACAGAGGGCCCCATCTCTTAGCCACCTCAATGCCGACTCGCCACTGGAACAGGTAGGCTTGGCCGTCTTTATAGAGGTTCAACAGCAGAAAAGTGCCAAGAAGCCCACCTCGATGCTGGGAAGCCCCATAGACAAGAAATGAAGGTATTTGAAGTAGTCCTGCTCTCCTGGTTCACCATAAAGGGCCAAAGTCAGTGATCCAACTCAAATATTTGCCTTTTAAACACACTTTCAAATGCTTTTGACATTTGCTGCTCAAATCACTGCCCCTGTCTTCAGAGTTCCCCATTAGCTCTGAATGTCTGCATTCTCTGTGTTTCATACACAGGTATTCCTTTTTTTAATCAGTTGTATGTATTTCTGTTGGTTTAATTAAACATCAGGGACGTCATTTCACCAAAATGCCAGGAGTACTGGAAGTGACATCACATGAGCTTTGACCTCCAATGACATCACAGGAAGTGATGTCATTTGACCCCACCCCAAAGTGGCATCATGGTAAGCAATGGAACACAACCTTTTACCCCTTGACAAAACAGGCAGTGGCATCACATAGCATTGTTCCTAAGTACACTATGAGAAATATGGTTACAATATTGCTGTAATGTGATAAACATTTCATACAATAATGAATCACCCTATGTATCAGGAGAAAAAACATGCTATAACTGCAACTTGCGAAAAGCAAAATACATAGTCGAAATAGATACTCATTCTACTCTAAATGCTTTTTGGAGTATTTTGTCTGCATTGTAAATTAGAGGTGTTTAAGAACAGACTAAATCAGTGACTCATGCCCTGAAGTGTGCCTGAAATAAACCTTTTATGGGTCTAGCAATTAGTGTATAGAATTCCAGTAAAACAAAGTGTTATTCCTGTTCCTCCTTATTTAGGGTCACTGTTCAAAGTGTTTTTTTATGAAACCTGAACAAGAAACCCAACCACTCTAGAAACAAAGAGCCCCATGTCATTGGCCACAGCCCACGATCTTCAATTTGTAAAAACAAAAAAAATACAAGATTTCCTTTTAGAGGTGGCAAGGGAGACCACAGGGGTCGCAACGGGGACCCCCGGCCACCCCTAATTGATGTCTCTGTTAAACATCCTATTTTTATAGAACTTTGGCTGAACTTTATTTTATTTTGTTACACCATAATATTGTATGTTTTGCATATGTTTCCACCCAGTCACCTTTTGGAGTGTATAGCCTGCATTCAGCCCACATTACCAAAAGAGGCATAGGAGGGATACCTGTTGGGCTGTGCCTGTCACCTTTGTGATCGGGATCACTGCTGGTTTAGTAGTAGTGTGGGGCTGAGTTGGTGCTTTAGTCACTACTTATCCCTGTACTCCTGCAGAGCAGTAGTCGTTTTGCCGCAGAAAATTAGAGAAAAACAAATCATTTCTATCTTTATTTAGGGGTATCTAAATAAATTCAGATGGCAGTTGTGAAGAGGTCGCATCTTTTTTGACTCTAGTAATGTTTCAAGAATTGGCCCCAAAGTACCGGATTCTCAAACCATTTGGCAGACGTGATGTGCTGCGCAAGCATATCCCCTTCATTTGTGGCAAAAGAGTTGTGCATAATTCACAGATGCCCTTTTTTACAAGCTTTTGCACATTTATGTAAATACATTTATGTAAATCCGGGGTGCTTCTGTGCATCGCGAATTCACAAAAAGGATGCGCTTTAACATGAGCAGAAAACAAGCACATTCCCCTACGCCTTTTTGGAACAGGTGAAAGGAGGTGCATAATGCATGACAAGGTCATTAGTGGTGCTTGCAAGCATCTGCTTTTAAGTGGTACAGAAGCTGTCACTTGCATTTCTATCCCTCAAACATGGATAGAATTTTTATTTTCTTCTTAACATTTCACAATGACAGGAACCTGTCACTCTGAAATGTGTTCCCAATACCCTGCCAGTGTTCTGTTCAACGAGTTGTTGCATGACCAAATATTCCACATACTTCTGCAAAGTTACTACGTTTCCCTCCCAAAAGATCAAGCTGTGACCTATGTAAGAACACCAAACAACGTCCTTCTGTCCTCTATTCTTACAAAAGTGTAGCTCAGGCACGGGGGTAAAAATAATCTTATATGTATATTTGTATAAATTGAGTTGAATTTAGCCCCCACTTTTATGATTTGTTTGTTTGTAGGGCACTTTGTCAAAGATGAAATTGTTATTGAGCAATGTGAGCCTCGTCATTTCTAATAACATGGCTGGGCCTCATAACGAGGTTGGTGGTTTGGTAAAACACTATGGTAATGCAGTGGCAACAGAATGACCACTGCATTACCGCCACTTTACCACACCTCCAAACTACAGTTTTGGAGGCATGGCAGAGGAAGCATCTCCTGAATAATGCTGGAGGTGATTCCTGTGCCTAACTGCCCAAAAAAAAGAAAACTAAAAAAAAAATAAATCGATGGTAATACTGCCAAAATCCCCTTGTAATTCGGTAGTAATACGACCGATGGTAATAGCGCCGGACCAAGTGGTGGTAATGCTAATACCATTTGGTGGTATCTCAGTGATATTACCACCGAGATACCACCAAACTCGTAATGAGGCTGAATGTTGTGTAAAGTTAGTTGAATGGGTTTGAGAAATTTTTTTGCAGCCTGATATACTTCCTCATGCAAATTCAATAGGCTAGACGTCTAAAGTCTCAGGAATGTCATTATTTTTCCAAACAGTTTTAGAGATCTGGTTGTTGTTGTCCCCGGTGGGATGTGCCAGTGAATAATAACCAAAAAAGTGATGGGTGAAAGGTTTGGAATAGATCTGAACCTCTGGCACTGCTCTGGGGAACCTTCCACACTGCCATTTTGTAGCCCGTCCGTGCCGTTGCTAAAGGAGTCCAGCCATATGCAAATCAGTCAGGTACTGCCACCAATGGGAGCAGCCCAGCCCGTACTGCTAGGCAAGGTTCACTCTGCATGGAAACACAAGCTGCCCCACACGTGTTGTGCCTCGTCAGTAAGGTGAAGCTTGCTTCCCTATGGCGCAGCGAGCAAGAGACCATCGTCTTGGCATACCCTCTCTCACGCCTTGTGCCAGTGAGGTCAGTTTCTGTCCAGGAGGGATGATCAAACAGTATATTTGGAGGTTTGCTCTGCCATAGTCTATGTTGTTAATTGTCCTACTGCAAGCAGCAAAATTGAAGTCTTGCATTGGCAATGACTTGATATAATTCAAATTTTGTTTTTACATTTGACTTGTTTCGCACATAAAGCATGTTAAGCAATAGAGGGGCCCAGAACGGAAGAGAAGCAACATCAATTCCATGAAACCAAAAAAAGGATTTTACAACGCAATTAAATTAGAGACTGCAGATGGAGTGCCAGAGACAGGCGACCGGAAGTCATTAGAGACGCGGTGCAGGTGAAGGGCAGAGCCTAGCAGGTAAGAACCGGGAATGTCTGAAGCCAGGATGCCCAGAAGCAGCCCCTGAGTGCCCCGCTGCAAAACGCAGACGGTCTCCATAGGAGATCATTGGCTTGAAGCCAGCATGAAAATCTCATGCTGGAATAAAACCAATTCGTTTTTGAAGGTGGAGGGCAAACAGGAGGCGGAAACATAACTCCTGTTCCTCACCCGCGCTCCGCCTTCAAAAACGATGGATATCCCCTGTTGCGTGAATAGAGGCGTTAAGACAGGCGGTAACATAATTTCACCGATCTTTAGCGTCTCTACGAGGAAATGGAAAAGGAGCCCCATGACCTGCTGCTCTCATACAAATAAAGTGGGCTTCATTGATCAGGTCCCAGGTGAATGCGGTGCTCTGCAGTGTTGATAGCCTAAGCCTATTGTTGTGCTATGTTGCTTGCACACAATGAACCTGCCAACACATGTGCAAACTGGATGCACTCTACACATTTACCTTTAAAAGGAAGTCTGAACAGGTAATTAGCTTCTATGTCTCCTCCAGAGCATCCCCCCACCTCACTTCCGGCTTTGCAATGATTTCTAGCCATTGTCCAATAAACGGTGTCATTTGCCAGCGTCATGAACAGTGAGTGAGCTGGGTCCAGAGTCAAACAGGTGCTACAAAACTGTAAGCACTATCCAGGGAATTTAAATTTACTCCACCCCCTCATCATCAAGGTAAAGAAAGCTGCATTCGTTGCAGTAGAACCACTGAAGACTTAAAGGCAGGTCATTTTTAATGAAAGAGTAACTTGCACTGAGGGGAACAGGTCTATCAGTGCAAAAGGTCCCTCTATGCAATTTGTATCTTTTCCAACATATGGTGCAGTAGAAAGTAAAACACAGGTGATATCTTGCTTCTATGTAATATTTTCGAATATTGAAGGCTGCGTGCAAAAAAAAACGATTATTTTGGTGCGGCTTTCAATATTCCAAAATATCATGATTTTGGGGGATTTTGCCCATGATCCCCTGTCCCACTGTCAATCCCACCCACCTACCCTCTCTTGCGCGTTAATGTCTGATAAAAAGTGGAGTTTCACCCCCCAAAAACCCCTCGTTACCCACCCGGCCAGTCCCTTTCCCTGCACATGCAGTCCTCTTTCATCCCCCATCCTAAACACTTACACATACTAGCACACACACTTCCTCGCTCCCCCTCCACATCCCTCATGCAGACATCAAAATACAGACACCCATCTTCCCCGCCTCTTCCCCTTCACCCAAACATTTTCCTAAAACACATATGTACATGCACGCACACATTTACCTTTTTGTGATGTTTGTTTACTCGACCTCCGGTGCACCCTAGGAGGTCGGGCCACATTCTCGCGCATCTCATTCACTCTCACACGGAGCACTAACAAAACATGGCCGAGCCGTTCGGATGCGTACTCGGCTTAGTCCTTCTGGGGGAAAAGCCATCTTTATTCCTTCCCTGTCACTTGGCGCGTGTCTCCCCTCGCTCACGTGACCGGGGTCACAAACATATACACCACATTCCTCAGAAACTTGGAATATTTGAAACACACAATTCTTATTGTCTCTTGCTGGCTCTTCTCTGCTTCCCACCTGCCGCCTGGGCTGCTCTCGCCTAGGATCTCCGGTTGTAGATTCCTTGTAGGACATATCCTTGTAGTTGGGTTGAGGGTTGTGGTTTCTATCTCAGTCGGTATCTTGTGTGAGATCTCCCTGGTAGCCCTGTCACGTTGAGGCCTGCGACAGGATCTTCTTCTCGGTCGAGTGGTGGCACCATGTCAGCTTGCTGGGATATATTGTCACTTATTCATGCTTGTAGATCAGGGCCAACTGGGGGATCTTCTCCTGGTGCTTCGGGGGCTGGTTGTTGTTGAGATGGATTTTCAGAACCCTGACCTGGTGAGCAGAGGTTCAGAAGGCCCCAGCAAAGTTTCTTGGAACAGGGTAACCTTCTTGACAAGTCAGACCAATCAAGGTAGCATTGGCGGCTGTCAAGACTAGGTTTCAGGAGGGGTGAGGGTGACTGAAAGACCTCAATGAGCACACAGAGAAGGACAATACAAATCGCTGGTGATATATATATATATAAATATCACTAAAAAAAAACTTTGTTAAGGGGACTTTACGGTTCAGTTGCACTACTAACAACCTGTGCAATTCACTAAATACACTTTACAAACGTGCCACTATGGTTCAAAGGAAACCGAAAACCCCCTGAAATTTACCAGTTATTACCTGCCCGCACCACTGTGCACTGCTAGCACTAACACCCAGGACATGAAAGATGGCATCACAAATGTCATTGATGACATCACTGATGATATCACATGTGTAGCCCCTTTGTTTTTGTTCACTGCCATATATATATATATATATATATATATATATATATATATATATATATATTCAGTGAAAAAACTTTGTTAAAGGGACGTTATGGTTCAAAGTAAAACCGAAAAACCCCTGAAATTCCGCAGTTATGGTAAGATAAGCAATCATAACTCTCGCCGCCACCGTGCACTGCTAACACTAACACCCAGGACATCAAAGATGACATCACAAATGTCATTGATGACATCACTGATGACATCACGTGGCTGGCTCTCCCTTTTTTTCCTTTCCTGACATATCTAGGCCACATGATTTTCTTCAGTAACAGTCAGGAACTAAAAATTGTAAATTACTATATTCGTAGACTTATCCTTCAAGTATGTTCTTAGAATAATTCCCTTATGGTCCAGTCATATCATATGAAACATATACATAGGAGAAGTCACAACCTTGAAAGACAGCAATCCTTTTTGTGCATTAAAATTATCAGTAGATTTATCAGCACTTTCTGATACTTTTGATGTTTTTTTATTACTGTACCTTCCCTGTATATGCTCATATTTTTATATGTTGTACTCACACTATTTTCCTTAGGGTCCAGTCACATCATGTGATATATATAGATAGGGTAAGTAACAGCTTTGAAACAGAGCAATCATTTCTCTCCATAAAGGTAATCAGTTAGGTTATGAACACTTTCTGCTAATATTGCTGTTTCTTTTTCCTACTTCAATTCCCTTGTATATATTCATATTTGTATGTGGTGTTGTCTCTTTGTGATTTCTGTATAATAATGCAATTATGTAGTAAGTGGGTTTTATTACCTACTTATCACAAGTTTCACTTTACGCAAAACTCTTATATGAAAACAGTTATCATTTCAATATTCAACATGGCAAGCTTATGAATATTGCACCTCCATCATGTATGCTACACACAATGCCTATGTTTCTACATGAGTACCTTAGTATACTGGATTGAAGTTAATAATAGAATGCTATTTATATCAATGCATAGCTTAATGCACTGATTAGCACTTGATATTTATTCCAATAATCTTTGACACTTTTTTGAATTAACATTACACTAAGAATCCCTTGTACAGACTTTTCATGAAAGGTAAATGCACATGTGATGTCATCAGTGATGTCATCAATGACATTTGTGATGTCATCTTTGATGTCCTGGGTGTTAGTGTTAGCAGTGCACGGTGGCGGCGCGAGTTATGGTTGCTTATCTTACCATAACTGCCTAATTTCAGGGGTTTTTCGGTTTTACTTTGAACCATAACGTCCCTTTAACAAAGTTTTTTTTACTGAATTTCATAGCTTTTTAGTAGCGCAACTTAACCATAACATCCCCTTAACAAAGTTTTTTCACTGAATTTCATAGGTTTTTAGTAGCACAACTTAACCATAATATCCCTGACTTCATATACATGTAACATAGAACATACTAACCCCCTCGTAGTGATTTTCATGTCCGCGCACATATCGAAAATCTGAGCGTGGTGAATGTAAATTTAAATATTGTACCCCATTTCCCCTTTGAAGTTGGCTCTGAATAGAGCCTTTTTTTTTTTACAGGTGCTTGACAGACACCTGTTATTTTGTATTTTTTTCTTGTTTTATTTTCTTACTTTACTCCTAAAATCTTTACATAACCTTCTCCAAAGCAACCCTTACATTCCAAAATAGAAAGGCATTTCCCGTAAAAGATAAAGAAATGCCATCTTCTTTAAAATTAACAGCATTACTGGCATCAATATTCTCATTGTTACAGAAGAACATACCATCTCTAAGCATGAAGGCACACATGCCTCGGTTGATGACACACCTAGCAATGTTTTGCTCAGGACAAAAAACTGAACTATTGTCCCATTTTGCCCGAGGTAGTAATCCAGAAAAAATTACTTTCGCATTTGGAAGGATCTTCATTACGGCTTGAACCAAGCGTTCCAAATCAGCCAACAAAGTAGGGGCACTGACGTTGCCCAAATGGAAAGCACCACAGTGCAAAACTACCACATGCGGACTGTTCATCGTGGCCATATCCTCACAAACTTGTACAATTCCCTGTACATTGCAATTCAGGCACAGTGCTCCACACCACCTCCACTCCTTTCACATCAAAGTTCTTTGCAACATGCCTGCATTCAGCGTACTGCTGTAAACCATGCACAAACATATCTCCGAGCACCAACACCCTGACTTTCTCCACTTCTGCCATCTTCACCACACACAATCTCTTTCAACACAAATCCACAACAACGACATCTGATTGGCTACCGTGGCCATGTAATAAATATATATATATGTATATTCAGTAAAAAACGTTGTTAAAGGGACGTTATGGTTCAGAGTAAAACCAAAAAACCCTTGACATTCGCTAGTTATGGTAAGCTAAGCAACCATAACTCGCGCCACATACGTGCATTGCTAAGACTAACACCCAGGACATCAAAGTTGACATGACAAATGTCATTGATGACAGCACACGTGCATGTACTTTTCATGAAAAGTCTGCACAAGGGAGTTTTATTATAATGTTGGTAAAAAAAACTATGAATGCTCACTGGAATAGATGACATGAGCTTTGTGGTGCATTAAGCAATGCATTGACATAAATAGCATTCTATTATGATTTTTTTTATAATATAATAATGTACGCATGTAGAAACATAAGGATTGTGTGCAGCATACATGATGGAGGTGCACTATTCATAATCTTCCCATGTTAAATAGTGAAATGGTAAATGCTTTTTTATTAGAGTTTTGTGTACTGTGCAACATGTTATAAGTAGCTAATGAAACCCACTTCCTATATAATTTCATTATTACATACAAAACACAAAGACTTAACAACAAATACAAATATGGTTATGTACAGTGAAAGTGAAGTACGCAAAAAAGCAGCAGTAGAACCAGAAATTGTTCCTAACCTATCTGATTATGTTTATGCACAGAAATGATTGTTCTGCTTCAAACCTACTACTTCCCTATGAATAACTATCACTTGTGGTGAATGCACCCAAAAGAGAGTAATGTGAATACAAATATGAGCATATCCACAGAAAGTACAGTAATAAAAAAAACAGCAGACCACTAAGAAAGTGTTGATAACCTTACTGATTGTCTTCATACAGAGAAAGCATTGGTATCTTTCAAGTGTGTATTCTCCCTATGTATTTGTTTCATATGCTAAGAGTGACCTCCAAATGAATTACTGTAAGAACATATTTGAAGTGTAAGTCTGCAAATATAGTACTTTTTGATTTTTTTGTTTCTAAGTATTACTGGCTAAGATATATCACTTAAGGAAAAAAGAGAGAGCCAGACATGTGTAGTCATCAATGATGTCATCAATGACATTTGTCATTTCATCTTTGATGTCCTGGGTGTTAGTCTTAGCAATGCACGTAGGTGGCGCGAGTTATGGTTGCTTAGCTTACCATAACTAGCAAATGTCAAGGGTTTTTCGGTTTTACTCTGAACCATAACGTCCCTTTAACAAAGTTATTTTACTGAATATACATTTATATATATGGCATAGAAATAAAGGGGCTACACATGTGATATCATCAGTGATGTCATCAATGACATTTGTGATGCCATCTTTCATGTCCTGGGTGTTAGTGCTAGCAGTGCACAGTGGTGCAGGCAGGTATGGGTGCTTAGCCTACCATAACTGGCGAATTTGAGGGGTTTTTCGGTTTTACTTTGAACCATAGTGGCATGTTTGTAAAGTGTAATTATTGAATTGCACAGGTTGTTAGTAGTGCAACTTAATCATAACGTCCCCTTAACAAAGTTTTTTTTTAGTGAATTTTACAGGTTTTTAGTACGTCATTTTAACTATAATGTCTTGTTAATAAAAAAAAATGTGTACTGAATGTCACAGATTTTCAGTAGGGCAACGTAACCATAACGTCCCTTTAGCAAGGGTCTTTTGCTAAACAGTATACACCTTGCGAAGAATACCACATGACAATATTCTGGCGTATAGCACTGTGACATGGTCCAGAATCAGTACACACTTAACAGTAAGATGTATACCTCGTGGACAGTATGGAAATAGATTTTATATTGATGTAGGAACGTCCACCTTCAGCATTTCCCTTACACAACGTCAACACGTATTGGTATGCAGCGACTACCAATTCACTACACATTATATATTTTTAGCCAAAGTTGTACTTATCTGAAAATGACATCAGCTAAAGGCATCCTTCCTCCCCAAGAAACAGCAGCACTGCTGAAATGAAGAAGCATGAGAAACAGTGCTGCTACCATGCAAATAACAAACGCACAAAATTGGCGCCGTACATCTACCGACCCATATTACCGTTCGTTGCCTCTTTGCTCATTGTCGTTCGCAAATTGCCTTATTACCTGCCGTACCAAAAAATAAAGCCACCCGTAAAAAAAGTAAATAATGCGTTAATAGCAACCTTTTACAGTGTAAATAAATAAAAAAATAAATAATTGCTTACACTCCCAATACTGCATATTTCTCAGTAAAATACATAGACACAATAATCTTTGCCAGTAATAGTCTAAATTTGCAAAGCAGTGACGTGTGCTAGTAAAAAGGAAGATTACTTGTTATAATACGGGGCGGCTTTGGCGGGTCGGATTACAAAACAAAATCCTTTTTCAAGATGGCCACCATAGAAAGGGAAGGCGGTTATTTCATATATAGTCCCTCTTCCCTTTCCATGGTAGGCTGCAAAAAGCACAAGTGCGTGACGTGACGCAGAACCTGTAAATAAACATACAGCGACGTACAACCTAATAACTTACATTTGGAAATAGTAGACTGGATTGTAAAAGAAAACGTGAACATTTTAGAGTTTGTAAAGTAGGTTTATTTAACAACAAACTGTCAGAGACCATCGGAGTAATCCCATTTTCAATGCAATGATAACAATGGTTCTAAGGGTGACATTGCAAATGTTAAAGATGAGGAACATGTTGGTTTTTTGCCATACAAAAATTATGGGGTCTTGGTTAAAGCAGCCGCTTTGGTTCCACAGTGATTTCCAAAAAGGCGCCATGACCTTGATCCTACACCACCATAAATGATGTGATGTTGCTCTGAATAGCAAGTTCTGCGTACGGGCAAAGCGGGCTTAGGGCGTCAACCCACATAATTGTCTGGACAGCCAACAGCTCATGAGCAGTTGTATTTGCCATCTGAAAAAGCCCTCACTCGGCATCTGGAAGCCATGGCACGGATAGTACGGCAAGATGTACCTGGGAGAGAAACGTAACAGAAAATATGTGTCAATAACCAACCTCTACCAATTTTTTTTTTTAAAGTAATACACAAATGTAAGTGGTCAAACATGACATTTTAGTGAAATGTTACTAATGACCATGTTCAACTATAGTAACAGGCTACAAACGCTGAGATTCTGCATGCGCCGTAAGATTAAAAAAAATGGCAACTACACAGGAAGGCGATAATGCAGTTATGAAAGTAAAATGAATGGGCAATTAAAAAAGAATTACATCTCGTGATTTCAAACAAGACCAAAAGAACGTGCAAAGTGGTACACAAACCTATGTGGGCAAACATAACGTTTCAAACAAGAAATATTAATGCTAAAAAAGGATGAGTGTAGTAATATTCTACAAATGCGGAACCTGTGCACTCTGCAATATTACAGGAAAAATATAACAGCGCAGAAAGATAATACGTCATTTATATTGGCACAATTAGATTTTCGGTAAAGTAAAAATAAAGCGCGGTTCGCTGTAGAGTGGGCAAAAGTAAACTTACATAATATTTACTGCCACCATTCTTTTTCTGCAAGTCAGACACCAATGTATTCGCATCGAAGAATCTTCGTGCACTGATATTGCATGTCACTTACAAACTTTTTAAAACATAACCTTATCAATTGCTATTTTTTTCGACCCTTTCATTCCTTGAATTTCTTCAAAGGTTTCCCTTTCACTCAGGGTCAAAAAACAATTGCCCCTTATACATTCACTCGGATGCGCGGGCGTATTGAGCATCCAACCAAAAAAAGCAATTCATGTGACCTTCACTCAGAAGGCAAAAAAATTCTTACTTTGCAACAGACTATTGAAATCCAATTATGAGAACTGCTACTCCCATACACCTCCAGAATCGCTGTTTCCAGCCAACAGTGCAGATGGTGCCCTTAGTTTTCAAAACTTAGGACTCCAGTCTGACGGCAATATTATTCCAAAAACATTTTAACCCACACGCACTAATTGGTAGTGGTACAGTGAGCATGAACCTCCATTTAAACGTATGACTTTGGTGACAAGAAAACTCCACTTTTTCAGTTTGTGCTCCCACATTCCATCCCACCCCCCTCAAAGGTCACCTTCTGAAATAGTATTACATAAGTGTGACAAGGGCAATGCTGTCTTGTTTTGTATGTGTTTCTGGCGATGTCCGCGTACACCAAAACATTAGTAAAAGATAGCGGGAGAACCGAACAAAGCAGACGTACTTCTCGCTGTTCCACAATCAATCAGAGAAAGCACCACATGTTCGCGGGCACAAACTTTTTCCCCCATTCAGTCTAAGGGGAACAGAGACGTTTTGAGAACCCCCCCTCCTTATAACTTTCCCCCCCTGGACCAAAAATTACCAAACTTTCCAAAGAAATTCAGAGTGTCCGATATATTTTTTTTGCAAACTTTGGTGAGGAATCCTCCAAAGGGAGCATAGTTATAAGGTACCGAAAAAGTGCTCTTCCTATGGAAAGAGCAACATCAGCATAACAACACAGCCACTAACGTGCATGTCTAATATGCCGCAGTGGTTGTGGGCAGGACCTAGAGATTTGGATATATGTCCATAGATATTTTAATGTATGGGTGTACATTGGCTTATAACTCCACTTCTTATAAGGTCGTTGCTGGGTGCATGGCCTTTGGCCATGCACCCAAGACTGTACACCCTCCCCAGAACCATCAGACTGCTAAACTATAGTACGAGTGTATGCATTGCTGTAATATGATGTGGTGCTTCTGGCCAGGGCCTAGAGTTTTAGGAGTATGGCGTCCAGCCTACGGCCTGCACCCATGCACCCAAAAACTCTACATATTACTCTCAACCACCTGAGTGATGTGCGGTAGTATGGTTGTATCGATAGGTGTGGTATGCTTCACTTGTTCTGGCCAGAGACTAGACTCCTAGCTGTATGTCCATAGATATTACAATGTGTGGGTGTGCAGTGGCTTATACCTCCAGTGCTTATAACTTTGGTCTTGGGTGCATGGATTTTGGCCATGCACCCAAGAGTGTACACACTCCCCACAACCATCTAATCGATAATCAATACTACAGGTGTATCCAATGCAGTGACATGCTGCAGTGGTTGTGGCCAGGGCCTACAGTCTTGGAAGTATTGGCCTTCGGCCTACGGCCATGCATCCACAACTCTAGGCCCTGGCCACAACCACCGCAGCATGTCACACCCATGGCGGCGTACTAATCAATAGCACACCCATAGGAAAAAATAATGTAATAACGACATGTACTCAATTTCAATGTTCGCTAACACCACGCGTGTCCTCAGAACAGTTTCAAGGTGCCTGTGCACAACACGGACTGAAATACTACCCTTATTAGACCCCTCATTTTCTGCACGTACAACCATCCCGAACAAGGCGGGCATAGAGAATACATCATTAACATCTGCCAACCAAATTAGTACAGTATTTCACCCATCTCTTACTCTCTGAACCTACCCAAGCACTGTAGGAGATCAAAATAGTTTCCGAAACAGCATTTGGTATGGCGTATACATCATTAACTGCTGCCGCCCAAACAGGTACAGTATTTAACGCATCTTACTCTGTGAACCTCCCCACGCACTGTAGGAGACCAAAACAGTTTCCGAAACAGCATTTCGTCTCTGGTGGCGACCGCGCTGTCTTTGGATCCAAGATGTCGGGCGCATCCACACATTCTGATGCACATCACGGCTCTCTGCAGCCAATTGGCAAAGACGTCGCGTGTCCGCGGTCATGACGCTACCCCCTGGCCAATCGGTATCTTGTCCGCAGGAAGTGTGACCGCGGAGCGGACATAGATATCACTAATTTTTGGAGACATATTTCTTGGTCGTTTTAAAGGAAACTACTGGACGGATTGTCACCAAATTTACAAAAGCACGCTTTCGAGACCAAGCCCCTGCCGCAAGTTTGGTAAAAATCCGTCCAACGGTTTGACCTGTAGGCATGCCAAAAGTTTATCCCCCGTTCAGTCTATGGGGAAAAAAAGACGTTTTGGGACCCCCCGATAACTTTTGCCCCCCTGCACCAAACATCACCAAACTTTGCAAAAAAATCAGAGTGCCCCATATTTATTTGCAAAGTTTGGAGAGGATTCATCCAGGGGGAGCGGAGTTATAAGCCACCCAAAAAGTGCTCTTCCTATGGAAGCAGCAACTTAACCATAACTACACAGCCACTACCGTGGCTGTGTAATATATATATATATATCAATAATGCATGTACATTTATTCAAGGCCTTTGAACTCAAACACAAAGCAATTATCAACAGTAATACTTCAAGCCAATACAACACTACTATAACACATAATACAATACAAAGTGGCCTAAAGGGTTAAAGCACAGAAGGGGTCTACCACCGAAAAGGAAGGAAGCAAACAGTGTAAATACACTTAAGGAAGTTCTTTATCAATCAATCCCTAACTGAGTGGCAGTCCAGTCCCTACGAAGAGTGGAGCCTAGTGCTGAAAAGTACTGTTAAACGCTGGTGCAGGCGATAGTGCTGAAGGGCGAAAATGGGGTTTCTTTGCAGGGGCTGTAGCAGCTCAGGAAGGTGGGTGAGGCGATGTAGAACGAGTTGCCACTATTCGTGGAGGGTCTCCCCAAAAGGGTAGAACAGGTTCCAGGAGTTGGGAATGGGGTGGTAGCACGGGCTACATGTGGAAAGATGAGTGGCCTCAGGGGGCCACTCATTTGTAAATGTGGATGGAAGCGCTAGGTGCCACCGGTAAGGGTTTGCTGGTAGTCACCAACCCCCTGCGCACTGCAGACCAAACATTGTCAGTGGAGTACACTTAGGTTGCAGGTTCAAATGTGGAAGTTGTGCGGCTCTCCGGCTTTCAGCGACAAAGTTACAGAGATGATTCCCTGGTGGGATAGTGGCGACTTCTCTGTAGCAAGCTTCAGGGCACAGAGGCACACAGAAGCAAGGCACCTACAAAGTTTGTCACCACGGCTGGGCGACACGGTAACCGCATGTACTCCAGTTCGGGTGCTCTCTCTTTATTCCAGACCTGGGAATGCCAAGTGTACGAAATGCAGTGTGAGAGTGCTGAGAACACAGAGCTTGCGATGTACCAAGTTTCAAGGGTCTCCTTGAAACGGTGGTGGTTTCAGAGCAAAGGTGCTGCGCAAGCTGGTCAGCCCACTGGTTGGCCCAGGGACACTTCCAAAGAGGCTTACTTGCAGGTTTTGATTAAGGTGCTGTGAATAGTTGGTCCCACTATTCAAATGGGTCAAAGCACCTTTGCAGACCTTCTGGTTCAATCAGATGCAAAGAGGTCCAGCGGACAACAGCGGGCTCAGGGTGCCAAACCTTCCAGTGGGTCACCAGAGGTTCCTCTACTAGGCTTCTTAGTTTCAGGATGCTTGGATCCTATACTAGGTTCAGTGAGAACTGAAGAGATTGAACTGGTGTGGGTGTTTGGGGCCTTCTCTTATCCAGAATCTCCTTTGCACCAAAAGGAAGAAAATCCAATGGGAGATCTGCTCACATACAAGCACACCAGACGTGGACCAATCATGGACCACAGTGGTCCCAGTCATTCACAGCACACCAGACTCTCTGGCACCAAGGATGTGTATTGGAACTAAAAAGTCCATCCCACAACCTGGAGGCACACACACAAGGCATGCAGAAGCCTGCAAAAGCTTGGTGTTTCGCAGGAGAATGGATGCCCAAATAAGGACTGATCCAGGTCAGCTTGACCTGGGGAAGGAAAAGGGGCAAGATGGCCAAAGGACAGGACAAAGAACCTTGTGGAATGGCCATTTTGGATCCAGGTCACCTTCCTATGCCAACCGCTGTAAACGTGGTTGGCATGGCCAGAAAGGGTTAAAAATAAGCAAAAATATAAGCTGTCACTAGCCCTGTCCAAGGAACATCTAAACTTCTAAAAAATCCTTGGCGGGAGTCTATGTCATTCGGAAATGAAAGGAAGACTCAAGCGCACTGTACCGTAAGGTACATTATGCACTTGTAACATGTTGCAGAAAAGTTGCAACATTGTAAAGGTCTAAGGGAAACAAAATCTACCAGTACTGACATGTCAGTTTCCCAATAATAAAGTGAGCGAAAGCCCAGTGGAGTGCAGCTGAAGGCTGTGCTCCACTGGCAAACGTCAGACTATGGTGTTTAAACAGCAGCAAAAAAGTTGGGGGGTACACAACTGGAGGGACAATTACACATAAATGGAAAACATTCCTAACAGTTGTTCTCTCCACAGTGTTGTTGGTACCTTGCGGAAATGGGATACGTTACATGTCACCACTTCCTGTCCCCGGGTGGTCGTTATCATACTGTGGTTGGAGTCACATCTGTCCATGGGCATGACTCATAGGCTAGTGTCATCTTCTTCGAGGGTGCTCTGGTTTTCACCAGCACCGTGTCGCCTGTCTCTAGTTCTCTGTGTTGCGTGTGACCGGCGTGACCCTCCTTTTCGTTTCGCCTCTCTCGTCTCTCTTCTATGAGTGGTATGTCTGCATCAGGGGCTACCCAGCTGGAGTGTAGCGGTAATTGGGCTTGGATGGGCATCCCAAACATTAGTGCCGCTGGGCTGACTCCTGTCGATGTTTGGGGAGTTTGTCTGTGCGTCCGGAGATACACTGCCGGAAGCCAGGGTTGATGGTGGTCCTTTACGATCCTTATGACCTTATTTAGGGATCCCATTAATCGTTCCACATCTCCGTTTGCCTGCAGCCAGCATGGGGTGATCATTCAGTGTTTGACGTTTAGGCTGGTGAGAAAATGCTTGAGCTTGTGACTGGTAAACGGTGTCCCGTTGTCACTTTTCCCTTTTCTTGGTATTCCATGTTTAGCAAACACCTTCTCAAGGCCGGTTATAACTGACATGGCATCCGTGGACTTCATATGCTCCATCTCTGGGTATCTAGTGAATTCGTCGATTAGGACGAAAAAGTACCCTTCCCCCACGATAGTGCAGAAGTACACACTCATTGACCCCCATCTTGTTTTGCTCCTAGGTGCGCTTGTTATGGGTTTGGGGGCTGCTAGTCTCCTGGATGACTGGCATGCCACGCAGATTTCCACCAGTTCTGTTACGCGGTTCCGTATCCTTGGCATCCATATTCTGGACTTCAGATAGGCCTGGATCTTCACAATGCATTGATGGCCCCCATGCGCTAACCTTAGTGCTCCTTCCTCTAGCGTTTTTGGCAGGCGATTCAGTGTCCTTTCAGTATGATGCCTTTTTCTAATACATTTAGTTCATGCCAGGTGCCGAATAGCACCTGTAGCTTCTCCTGAGCTGCCGCAGTGCAGTGTACCACCGTGGACAGATAGTTTTTCCAATCCTCTGACTGGATGGTCTCTTTTGTGCGTTGCAGGCAGGCATCTGTCATTGTTTCTTCTGCTATTTCCTGCAGCATTCATGCTCATGGACGTGCACAGGCTATCACATGGCACACGTGTTCGTCTGTCTCAATGGCATGTTATTCTTCTTGCTTGGTGGGGTACGGGGGGCGAGACAGGTAGCCGGCAGGGTTGTTCGCCCCAGCTCTGTAGGGTACATTGATGTTGAACGGCTGTAGTTGGAGCATCACTTTTCTAGCCACGCTGGGGGGTGTGTGGCCGATCCTTTGAAATTGGTTTGATGATGATTGATTGATTATTGATTGTCTATATACTGATTGATTGATTGATTGATTTGTGTAAAGTTCTTGACTGAACTAAATCACAATAAAGAAATTATTATTATTATAAAATAGGTACCAGTGGTTTATGGTCTGTGAGTACCTTTGCTGGTTGTCCAAGAAGATATACTCGGAAGAGATGGCAGCTCCATTGTATCGGCAATGCCTCTTTTTCTATGTAGGCATCGTTTTGCTCGGTTTTGGTTAATGCTCGACTGGCGTAAGTGACTGGATTCATGGTGCCCTCCCTGTCCACTTGGGTAAGCACAGCTCTCAGCCCTACAGGGCTGGCGTCCACCAGCAGCTCTGTTGTGCGGTCAGGATCGAAGAATGCCATCTTGGTAGTGCTTGACAACGAGTCTTTGATGTGTTGGAATGCGTGTTGGTGTTGTTCCAACCATTCCCATTGTTTCTCCTTCTTGGTAAGTTCTCTCAGTGGTGCTGCGATTGTGGCTCTGTCCAGAATAAACCTGGTGCAGTATGTGGCCATGCCCATGAAGCTCCTTACTTCCGATGCGGATGTGGGGGCTTTTGTTTCTTGGATATCGGAAACCTTGGCCGGGTCGGGTGATACACCATCTGAGTTGTACAGATATCCCAAAAAGTTTAGTTCACGTTTGTTAAATTTACATTTCTCTATGTTTAATATGAGGCCGGACTCTTTTAGGCTTCGTAGGACTGCGGCCAGCCTTTCATGGTGTTCTTATGTCGTGGTTCCATACACTAGGATGTCGTCACTGATGTTGGTGATTCCTGCGAGTCCATTGAGCACTCTCCTGATTTCGTTTTGGAAAAACGTCCGTAGTGGGGGATATTCCGAAATGTAGTCTTTTGTATCTTCGGAGTCCCAGATGCGACGAAAATGTCATTATATACCTGGATTCTCAGACGAGGCGTAGTTGATGATAGCCAGAGCGTAGATCAGCTCATCGATTGTGGGAGTGACATGGCACTCTCGACCGATGGCTACATTTGATAGCCGCATATCAGTGCATATCCTCACTGCATTGGGTTGCTATGGTTTCTGGGCGATGACCATGTCGCATACACATGATGTTGGGTCAGACATTTTCTCTATGATCCCTGCTTCTCTAGTTTCTACAGCTCTTTCCCGATGGCCTCTCTCATGTGAAAAGGGACTCTGTGGTGCCGCACTGCCTTGGGCTCAATCGTTGGGTCTATGTGTAGTTTGATTGTTCTTCCACAAAGACATCATATTCCCTGGAATACTTTTTGATGTTTTTCTAGGAGATTGTCTATCTCTGGTGGGTTGACGCTGAATGCGAAAAGTGCACGAGGTGTAGCTTCCTTGCGGTGTGACAGCTTAGCACTGACTCTAGCCCTGCATCTACCACATATATCCTGGCCTGACAGGTGATGCTGTTGTGCACCAGGTCAGATTGGAATGACCCTGCTACAGGTAGTGGCTTCCCGCACCCATACGAGAATAGTTGTATTCGTTTGTTCTTGAGTTTCGACTTTGGGTCAAGTTTGTTGAAGGTATGGATGGGCATGACGTTCACCGTCGCTCCTGTATCTATGACCACTTTGGTGGGAGTTCCGTTGGACAGGATGGTGCAGGATGGTCACCTAGGTTTCTTCCCTCTTCGATTATTCTTTGTCGGTTTTATGGCGTAGATCATGTGGATTAGATGCACTCGTCCTTTGTTTTTCTTGTTCTTCTTTTTTTGCTTTTTACGTCTGTCTGGTGACGTTTCTTCTTGTTCTTCTTTTTTGCTTTTCACGTCTGTCTGGTGACGCTTCTTCATCTGAGGAGTCTTCTGTGTTGATACTGCTGGGCGATCTCCACGTGGTGGCGACCACTCTCGCTTTTCCTCTTCCTCTTTGTTGCCCGCTCGAGATGTCTTGACATCCCAGATCCCTCAGAGGTTTGGGGTTCAGGCATATGGCCGCGAGGTGATTCAGCCTCTTACACTTCCAACAGGTTACTCCCAGAGCTGGCCATGGTTTTCCCCTGTGCCAGGGTCCTCCACACCATTTGCATGTGTCTCCCCATTTTGACGGCCGTCCTGGCCTCATGTTAGAGTGTCGCCTCTCTTCTTGTAGACCCCAGACTGCTGCAACTTCTTCTTTCTGTGTGTCGTCGATGGGTAGTCACTGCATTGCTGCTTCCATGACCGCTACCTGGTCATTCGTGTGCTCACGAAGTCTCCCCATGGCGAGGATGCGGCCCAGTGGGATGTTTCTTTCAGACAGCACCGCCCTGTGCAGTTTGTCTGATGACAAACCATTGATGATCTGTAGACAGACAGCAAACTCTTTGTCTGGAAATTCGCATCCTATTGCTAGCTCCCTGAGCCATGCATGGAAATCATCAATGGGTTCCTTTGCTCTCTGGCAGGTCATGCAAAATTGGAATTGCTCATAGTCTGGATTCAATTCAGGCTTGAACTTGTTATTTTGCGCTGTATTTGCTGTGTTGTATTCATCTGATGTCCCTTTGTTTGGAAGCGTGTTGAACAGACGGAGCGCTGAGGTGCCAATATTCAGCAGTAACATGGTGCTTTTCCTCCTCCTCTCAATGATATCTCTGGCCTGTAGGTGCAGTTCAAATTGTTGGAGCCATATTCCCCATCTGAGGGCCGCCCCTGTGGTGTATGGGTCAAAAAGGTCTCATAAAGGTTGCCTGCATAGTGTTGTGGCCTACCAATCTCAATGTATTGTACCTTAGGTGTTCTCCGCTCTTGCCTGCTCTAGATGGGCTGACTTGGGGGCTGGCCATTTCTGCGTGGGCTTGCCGGTCACTCTTGCGCACGTTTGTTCATTTATGGGCTGCGCACTTACTTCACACTTTCACCACTGTCTCCAGTGTGCTCACTTGATCACTGGGTCAGCAATCCATGTTCCTACTTGCTTTGGTAGTCTTCCCTCCTGTTTGCTGGGGGAGGGGCGATGAGCGGGAGGGTTCCTGTTGTGTTCCAGTTGCGCTGGTTTGTATGTCTTTTGTTATTCTTTTTTTTTCCATTTTCTTTTCAGCCCCTTGTGTGTGTATGTGTGTGTGTGTGTGTGTGTGTGTGTGTGTGTGGGTGTGTGTGTGTGTGTGTGGCCCCGCCTTCAGGTTTCCGTTTTGTGTTGAGGCTTTTTTTATTTTCTCTTGCAGCCTCTCTGGTGCCCTATATGAAAGGTGTGCGTGGAGCTCAGTGTTGAGCTTCTTCACGTGGCAAGACACACGTGGTCTTCGAAGGAATCCTCATCACCAGTGTGATACTTGTTTACGCGACCTCCGGTGCAACCGAGGAGGTCGAGCTGCATTTGCACGCATCTCATTCAGTCTCACACTGAGCACTAACAAAACACGTCCAAGCCGTTCAGATGTGTACTCTGCTTAGCGCTTCCAGGGCAAAGCCGTCTTTATTCCTTCCCTGTCACGTGGCACGGCTCTCCCCTCGCTCACGTGACCAGGGTCACAAACATATATACCACACTTTTCACTTCCATCTTCTGTTTCTGCTCTGTCGTTCTTGTCTGACCCTGCTCACACTCATGTGCAGCCAGGGGAGTGACAGGTAGCTTTAGAAAGACGCTGTGAGCGGTCTTTTTAAAGCGTCTTTTTTTATTTTTGGTAAAGAGAAAAATTGATTTTCACTTTATACCGATGTCTTCACTTTTCCACTACATTGTTGGGAAACTGTAAATGATTGCTCGAGGTATTTACAATGGATTCCTATGAAATCTGCCTGTTTTAACCAGGTAGTGACCACTGGAATGCATTGCATTACCACCAGCATGAAAATACACGGTGGCGGTAGCACAACCGCACTTCTCTGGTGAAGCAAGAAAAGCAGACAGGCAAGTAAAGTTCAACGTGCGCCCCATCTCCGCCTCGCAAATGGTAGAAAATCCCATAGATCAGTAGAAATGGTGCTAAAAGCATATTTTTACCCCCATTTTAACTAATCCGTGGCACCCACAAAATGACCCCCAAGGATTTCTGTTTTTTCCATTATTTACCATTGAATCCTGGATGCCTTGCAAACACATGATATTGTTGCTGTCTTGTTCAGTTGTTCATTTGAAAAGAATATGGAGCAGATTTGGGAAGTGATTGTGATGACATTGGCAAGTGAGCTCACATAAGCCTTAAAATGTCACGGGATGAGGCAGATCCTTGGGGGACCTCACAAATCATTATGAGGGAGTCACTGTGCTTTGGACAGAAATGTGCCCATTGGCTTAGCAGGCATTGTCGCAGAGGAAAGAGGCTACCAACATCCTTACAAAGCCGCCATTTGACCACCTTGACAGTTTGGGTGTCACCTACACTAACTATGCAGATGACATCCAAATACTCATACCCCTCTCAGGTTCCTATGATACTGATTCCAAGCTTTTGAACAAAATCTACCAAGTCATTAAGGCATGGATGGCCATTCATGGCCTCTGTCTGAACGATGACAAAATGGAGATACTACTGATTGGCTCCCAAAACCGCTTAAACAAACTACCTGAACAATTTAAATCTTTTGTCATTGATAACAATACCATCAAAGTAGCAAAAGAAGTCAAAACGCTAGGGATCTACCTTGACTTGACACTCTCTCTAACCAAACAAATCAATGCTACAGCCTCTTCAGTGGCACATACAGCGAAACTCATTACCGTCTGCAGGCCATTCCTTTCTCCTGACTGCTGTATCACCTTGGCTAGAGCACTCATATTATTGAAACTGGACTACTGCAATGCCTCAAATATCGGCACTAGTTGCCGCAACCGAAACAAACTACAAGTGTTACAGAACAATGCATTAAGAGCGGCACTCAACATCCCAAAAGTCAACCACATTACCTCTACCGGACAAAAGGTTCATTGGCTTCCAGTGAAGAACAGAATCACCCACAAAACGCTATCACTAACCCACAAGTGCCTAGCAAACAAAGCCCCTAAATACCAAAAATGTAAGTTCACTAAGAACCAATCTATCAGACCTACCAGAGCCTCTCAAGTCAACCAACTTATGATACCTAGATACAAACTGGAAAAAACGGGATAAGAGTTTTCCTGTCCTAGCCTCCAAACTCTGGAATGCCCTGACGTCAGACCTCAGAATTGAGCCAGTTTACTTGGAATTCCGAAAGAAACTAAAAACATGGCTACTCTCACAAGAATAATAATGATTCAAGTACCAGATTATTGACATATGAAGGGAACCCAATGTACCCCCGAACTGTAACTGTTTGATGTTTTGTACCATAATTGTACCTTCCTCAATGTAATTGTACTATTGTATTTGTCATACTTTGCTTCCTCTATCTTTATATGCATTTTGTTAATTGTAATGGAAACTACCTGCACTTTAATTGTAACCTGTAAACTTGCACAAGGATATCTTTGGGTTCGGAGCACTACATAGATAAAATAAACAAACAAACTAAGAACAAACCAAAGGGCTATGCCTTCAAAGCACAGAGTTAATCCCAGTCTGTTTTTGAAAGTTTTTGAAGGCAGCCGTTATGAACTCTAAGGTGGTGAGAATTACTTCCATGATACTTATCAGCGTAGTGCCGATACTGCGGTGGTGTGCAATACAATGCGCTTGCTCTGCAGTAGGTTATGTTAATCTGCTTTTCTAGGCAGAATCTCCACCGGAGTAGCTTGAAAGCGCTCAATCCTTGTCCACCCGGGGTCACCAGACTTTAGTCTGCTGGGAGAAATAGCATGAACAAAGCTGAAGTAAAAGGAAGGATACACTGGAAAGGCACTTGCAGACACACAGTGGAAGTTAGGCAAGGCTACATACTTGTATTAGAATTGATGCGTGTTCTTCCATAATATGTGGATTATCTTCTAGTGGGAGAAGCAACACAGAAGGGTATGTGTTGAGTTAGCCTTCCTTCTATAGTAGAGATAGGAGTGTGACCCTCAGGACTGAAGGTTTTTGGCAGGCAGGTTTCCTGCTGAGGACACATCCCTGAGGCCAATGTATTCCTGAAATTGGATGGCGACTGATCTAATTGCTATGATTGGGCACAGGTTGATTGCAGAGGGAAAGCAAGATGCAGTCAGAGTAGATGGACAAAAGTACAAGACATTGGGAATTAGAGAGGTTTGAAAGATTGAAGATACCTCATAAATGACTATGGGGGCCTCATTGGAGAGGAACTCAATGGTGAAGTCAAGGAAGCAAGGTTAGGGGGTACCAGGAAGTTGATCAAGGAGCAGAATAGTTAGAGGGGTTGATGCAAGAAGTTGAACACCAGTGTACTTTTGAAGTAAGAGGAAAGGAGTTCAGAGGGAGAGAACCAGGGTGAAAGAGCAGGCTCTAGTAAATTATGAGGCCTATCCCCACATGTCCGTCTGCACCAGTCAAGGGGGTATCATGTTTGTTCTGAAGTGGATCCTTAAGAGTAGAGACACATATGTTAACCGCCATGTTTACTCATCCACCTCATGTTCCTGCATTTGTCAGGGCAGTTGAGGGTAGGGTGGACATACCACAGCAATTTCCCACTTCTCAAGACAAATGCAGCTGCCTTACCAACAGTATGGATTTTAATTTTGAAGATAATTCAATGAATTCCAAGTGATTTCCCCTGAAATTATCACAGGGTAAAAGCAAGGGGATTCCATAGGGATCCATTGTAAATGCCTTCTGCAGTTATTAATAGTGGGAGTTTCTTACCCTTTTCCACCAACGTAGAGGAAAAGTGAAGAGTAAAGGTGGTTTCTCCTGTGTTTTGCTCTCCATTCTCCACTACGTGGCGGAACAGTTTGAAATTGCATAAGTGCAAAGGCCATGGTGCCCTACATGAAATGTGCATTTAGAATGAAAATGGCTCCCAAGGAGAGTGGGAGAAAGTGGCGGGACCAGTGTGGAGGACTGCATGTGTGGCAGCATTATGGGGGTGAGCCACTCTTTAGTGATTCCGTAATGGAGTGATGGGGTGGGAGGAATCAAAGGAGACAGTGAGCAAAGGGGTCTTGCCACAGAGTGATTGAGCGTTCCAATGCACAAATGAAGATTTTTCAGGGTAATGGAACGCTTCCGATAATTAAGAAGAAGAAGAAGAAGAAAGTGGGTGGGTAGGGGACACTCCAATGGGAAGCTGAAGGGAGTAAATTAGGTTGGAGGGGGTAGAATAAGCAGTGAGCCTTTTGTGAGTGGATAGATGGATGAGGGTCAGTATAAGAGGGGTGATGGGGCTAAGCAATGAGTGTTGTGCGCGGGAGTACAGGCAATGACTATGTCAAGGGTATGGACAGAGTGGTGAGTAGTAGAGCATGCATGTGGCAATGCATAAGGAAGGACGTTCTGCAGGCAATAGGAGGCAAAGAAAGCGACGGTAGGGAGCAATGCATGAAATCACAGGTCAATTATGATCAAAAAAATAAATCACAGGCCAGAAGCCATCAATAACTTAAATCACAGGCTAGTACTGACCAAAACAATAAAAGAACAGGCTGGTAAAGAGCAGTACAAAAGATTCACAGCCCAATAGTTGCTAATAAATTATAGCACAGTCAGATAACAGCAAATTAGTTAAATTGCAGGTTGACAGAAATCAACAGATTAAATAAGCAGCTGGTAGTGACCACGACATTAAATCACAGGCATAGCGCAACATATAATGTAAATCACAAGCTTCTTGCAACCAGTAAATGTAACCACTGGCTGGGAGTAATCAATTAGGAAAATCGTAGGCCAGTAGTGACCAAAAAATCAAATCACCAGATCTTAGCAAGCAAACAATGGTCACAAGGAACCTTTGACCATCAAGGCTGTTGCTTCCTGCTCCGCCAAGAGTCCTAAAATTACACTCTGGTTGAAAAACTTCAGTCTAGCCTCCAGACCGCTGGAATTTCTACACCAATACCGATCAATGAAAGAAGAAATAAGCCAGTAGCTACCAATAAAATAAATCACAGCCCAGTAGCAACCATTACATTAAACCACAAGCAGGTAGCAATCACTGTTAAATTGCAGGTTTGGCAGCAACCAACAAATTAAATAATCAGTTAGCAGCGACCCCAAAATTCAATCACAGTTCATTAGCAACAAATAAAATAAATCACAGGCCAATAGCCATGAGTTACTTAAATCCTAGTCTGGTAGCAACAAAGTAGTAAAATCAACACAGGCCAGTAGGGACCAACAAAATAAACCATAACCCTGTAGCAAGCAAAAGAATAGACACAAATCAATAGCAACCAATAAGCTAAATTACAGGTCAGTAGTAACCAGAATGATAAGTCACTGGCCGGTAGCGACCACAAAAACAATATCACAGGACAATTATGCTGTGTGTCTGCTAGTAGCGCACTAGCACGCTGGCATATACTAGTCCACAAGGAATCAGTGAACATCCTGCACCTTGATGCTTGTTGTGACAATATTTCTGAAAGACCGCATGCATGGGTTGCAGATTTTCAGCACAGGCTCCAGACCTCTGGAATTCTCTACCCACCGCTTCAGAGAAGAAGTGAATTATTCCTGCTTTAGGGGACATCTTAAAATGCACCTGTGTGGGCCTCATTACGAGTTTGGTGGTAAATCTGAAGAAATACTATCACATTCTATTACTGTTACCACCACTTGGTTTCATGGATTTACTGCGGGATTACAAGTGGTGGTATGGTGGTGTAAATCCCCATTTTTGGAGTCCATAGGACTCCAAGGGGATTTTGGCTGAATCACTGCGAGCAGTAATTCCGCCACAGTAATGCTACCGATTTTTGGAGTAAAAGTGGACGATTTACATCCATCTTGGTAAATCCTCCACTTTCCCTCTGAACTAGGAAATTGGCAGTGCAGGAAAAACAGTGGTATTTTTGTTACCACCCACAAAAATGGCCAAACTCATAATGAGGCCCCTTGTTCTTAGAAGTCTCACAAGTGCCCTTAATCTGCAGCAGAGATTTGGGCCCAAGAGCCATGATCTACAGTTTAAAATTGGAATGAAGGCAATTGTCGCCTGCCTGGGTCGATTTTGGTCCATCGCTTGAGGTGAGGAAGTCATCATTGGTCTGATTTAGCCATCTGGTTTAAATTGTGTAATTCTGTATTTTTAGTTTGGTAATAATTGTGTCCGCCACGCTCCAAGTGCTGTAGCCTGATTCTCTGTCCTGTTTCCTGGTTTCCGGGCCCTGATCCCGCCTCCAGACCCACCTTCCACCCCTGATTGGCCTGTTGTGTGTGCAACTCGAACACATGCCTAGAGCAAGCGTTCCTCACCTCACCTCGCCACATTGGTGCCTGGCTTGAGGTGAGGCAGTCACCTTGGTCTCATTCGACCATCTGGCATAAATTGTGTAATTTTGCATTTTAAGTTTGGTAATAATTGTGTCTCCCGCACTCAAAGTGGTATAGCCTGATTCCACATCCTGGTTACTAAGTAATGAGTTGAAAGGAATGTCCAACACACAATTTCCAGGAAAAATGTGTGTTGACGGTAATATTACCGTTCCATGAAGGATCAGAGATACAAAAATATTATGTAGCAATCATAGGTTTAATCTAACAGCAAAGATAGGAAAAAACAGCCGACAAGTGTTTCTACCACCGGGGTCATTCTCAAGGCTGTACAATTTGAAAACAAAACATAGAGAATACATTCAAACAAATTAGGTGTAAGATTATTATTGGTTAATACAGACAGTTCTATGTCTCAGTCAACATTTGAAACAGCCAATACTGGCTTTTGTATTCTATTGACAACCTGCACTGTATGCTATAGTCTTTTGCCCCTATGTCTCTCTTTTCTAGTGGTTTTCTTTATAACCCTCAGACATGTCTTTTGAGGCCTCTTTGTATATTAGTCATTGTTATCTGTAATTTCATATTTTAGGGAACCTACTATCCCCTAGTGAGGTCACGTTACTCATTCTCAGCATGTACCTGGTCACGTTTTCTTTATCCACATTTCCGATATACCATTATTTTTCAGGACCTGCTTATGAGGTGTCTTTTCTTGGACAAATGATCCATTGTCACACTTATTGTGTAAACCTTTGTTATGACTTAATTTGTGATTTTGTTTCTCTGCATTTATCTTCTTTCGCTTATGTGTGCCTCCATATGCCTGCAATCCAACCTCTGTACCACGGTATGGCTTTGCTTTATTTTACCAAACAATGTGTAACTTTTTCTTGATTATGTTATTATTACTGTACATTTGTCTCTGACATGACTTTGATTTTCTTTACATTTGATGTCCAAATTATAATACATTTTTGTTATACTGTCAAAATTGCAATATTATCTTACACCTAATTTGTTTAAATGTATTCTCTATGTTTTGTTTTCAAATTGTACAGCCTTGCGAACGACCCCGGTGGTCGAAACACGTGTCGGCTGTTTTTTCCTATCTTTGCTGTTAGATTAAACCTATGATTGCTACATAATATTTTTGTATCTCTGATCCTTCATGAGACTGTAATATTACCGTCAACACTAATATTTCCTGGCAATTGCACGTTGGACATTCCTTCCAACTCATTACTTAGTAACCAGTTTGGTCCTGCTAGGGCGGTCCTAGTGGAAGCAAACCGATGCAGCAGGCCTGTCCTGGATCATAGTTATTATTAAGGGTGGTATTCTCAAGCGCACTGTTTCCATAAAACCCCTAGCCAATCTTTTTTCTTGATTCTCCATCCTGTTTTCTGGTTTCCCGGCTCTGCTCCCGCCTTGCAACCCACCCAACACCCCTGATTGGTCAGTTGTGTGTGCAACTCAAACGCAGGCCTAGAGCAAGCATTCCTCACCTCACCTCGCCACTTCGATTCCTGGCTGAGGTGAGGGAGTCACCCTTGGTCTCATTTGGTCATCTGGTTTAAATAGTGTAATTTTGCATTTTAAGTTTGGTAATAATTGTGTCCCCTGCACTCCAAGCGATATAGCCTGATTCTCCATCCTGTTTTCTGGTTTCCCGGCCCAACTCCTGCCTTCCGACCCACCTCCACCCCTGATTGGCCCATAGCTCCTTATTATACAATGCTCCAGGGCAGCCTTCCTGCCTGGTAAGCCTCTCCGGCTAAGGCCCCAAGGCAAAGGGAAGCTCCTGAGGAAGAAGCTTCAGACCATGTTTGTCTGTGTTCACCTGTGGAGCCAGCTGTCCACCAGCAGCGACTAACTAAGGTAAGCATGGCCTGGGTGGGGAGTACATCAATCACTTTATTCCAAAAGCCCTACCACTGTCCTTACCTACAGAATATGGCACACCAAAGTTAGCAAGCAAATTACTATTTTCCCATCACTGCTGTACACCAAGATTTAAGTGGTAGGTGTTTTGCATTTGCTGTCAGGCTTGCAATTTAAGCGTGTTTCCCTCTATCCAGGAATCTCGCATCTGGGTATTTTGCATTTTGCTGTTGTGTTTGCAATGTAGGTATTTTTCCCTCTATCCAGGAATCTCGAATCTAGGTGTTTTGCATTGAATCTCGAATCTAGGTGTTTTGCATTTTGCTGTTGTGTTTGCAATTTAGTCGTTTTCCCCCTCTATCCAGGAATCTCAAATCTAGGTGTTTTACATTTGCTGTGTTGTTTCCAATTTAGGCATTTCCCCCCTATTCAGGAATCTCAAATCTAGGTGTTTTGCATTTGTTGTGGTGTTTGCAATTTAGGCATTTCCCTCTATCCAGGAATCTCAAATCTAGAGGTTTTGCATTTTGCTGTTGTGTTTGCAATTTAGGCATTTTTTCTCTATCCATGAATCTTGAATCTAGGCGTTTTGCATTTGCTGTGGTGTTGGCAATTCAGATCTTTCTCCCTCTATCCAGGACGTAGGCATTCTCCCCTCCATCCAGCACTGTGTTTCCAGCTCTAGGTGCTCCGCCGCATCTGCTAGGTTCAGCTCTATCCTCTCTCTAGCATTACAGCTGTGCTCAGAGTGAAACAACTTCAGAAATAGGCCTCCACATAGTAGGGGAACCACAACTTTAGGTGCTCCACCCTCCACTGTGTTTAGAACCTAGGGGTAGCAAACATCACATCATACAAAGTAGACCCATCAACCAGACCACGCACCATCGCCTACCTACCCTGGAACCACAGAACAAACTGCAAAGCTTTGCCCAAATGTCAAGAGAGAAATTCCTCATGCCCATGAAACAACGCAACAAAGCAGGCTCCCCTATGTACCCCTGCTCACCTGACATCTATAAATCAATGCTTAAACAGGGCACACCCTCGGAATGCCACATAAACCTCTTCAACCTATCACTCTCATCAGGAGAGTAGCTCAAGCTTTCAAATCTGTGTACATCAAACTACTCTTCAAGGATACAACAGGTGATGTGAAAGGCCGCTCTAACTATAGACCAATATCAAACATTCCCTGTCCGTCAAAACTATCAGAGGCCTATTGTAAAGACTGGAGGGGTGTGTCTGTACTTCTGCTCTCTATATGGTAGAGGTGAGGCACAGAGGACCCCAGCCAAGATTCTCTATTGTGGTAGCAATGGATGAACAATCAAGGCCTAGATTCTCAGGAGGTGATGCAGGCTGGTTCTTAAGTACAGAGTAGTCCCCAAGCACCCACAAAGGAATGTCCACACACTGTATTAGTTAAAACACAGTCTTTATATAATTAATGTTCAAGGTTATGTAAAATATCACGATAACTCACTTTGTGCTCTGTTATCTACAATGGCAAATATACAATTCTATGTGGTACCACTATTACTATTAGATCTCATTAAAGTGCATCAACTGTATGGTTAAATGTCACACAAATCAGTTTGAAAAGGAAACCAACAATAGATATAGGAGGAAAGCAAGATGATGAGAACAGTAGGCAGAATACTGACCTCTACCGTTAGACAAAGTTCTGTTTGGAGATCCCCGCACCTGGGCAACCTGTAGAATAAAGATATATCACAAGCCCAGTCCATATATTGTTCACAAGAATCTTTCCAATAGTTCAGCAATCCCAAAGTACCTGGTGTTGTAGAGTTCCTCGTCAGGAAATCGACGGCCCTTCTTGAGTGCACTCCGTTTAAGGCAGGAGCCACGGGTCGTCGAACGTCCGACGATGAACATGGTGAACTACGGCAGTGACGTGGCAGCTTCGTTCAGAGTGGTGCTCATCGACGGGGAAGCGTAAACGTCCTAACGTCCTACAAGGAAGAGGTGTGTGGGGCACCTCATTGTCGATAGTTCTGGACTGCAAAGAGTTATAAGAACTGTAGCTCAGCAACGGCGTCGAGTCATCAGCGTCTCTGTGGTCTTTGGGTGGCGGGAAACCCACCAGCGGATGCTCCTCAGTGCGTCGACGGCCTGGCCTTCTCTGGCGGGATAAGGCGGGCCACGGTATGGACGAGAGCGTCCTTGAATCGAAATTTCTTAGGCAACGGGAGCACGGCGGCTCCACTCAGCGATGGCAGTCGTCAATGGTGCCGGACAACAGTCTGGGCACTTCTCTTTGGGATTCCGCAGCAGTCGCCGTCTCCGGTCAGCAGCCTGTCGTAGGTCCGTCTACCAGGGAGCTTTGGCAAAGATCAGCTGGTGCACAATCGTCCCTCGTAGCTCAGGAAGAGGGCGCCTTACCAGTTCCTCTCTGGGTCAGTCCTTGGAGACACAGCAGCTTTCAGATTGATGAAGTAGAGCAACAGCAAGACTTCTCTTCCAGCGAGGCTTCAAGGTTAAGCTTCAGTTTCAACTCTAGTTTCTCTTCAGCTTCTGAACACGAATTCTAGCAGTGAGAGGCCCCCAGATATACTAGTTTATCTCCCATTCATTCTGCTGGGTCACACACAAGCAACCAATCAGTCAGAAGTGCATTCATGGAGGCAGGCATCCAATTTGGTGCATAGTGCATTCAGGCCATTCACTTCTCTCCAGACACTCCCAACAATGTATGTGTATTGGGACTACAAGTACCCAGCCATTCAACACTCCACACTGCATTCATACAAGTTTCGGGCAGAGCTGTCTCAGTCATTGTGTCAAACACCAGATACTGGACATCCACAACACAGAATGCGTATTTGTCAATCACTCCATTCACCCAGGTCCCACCCACAGGGTGTACCCACAACATACAGTTACTGGGACGGCTCCAGCCAGTCTGGCCTGGACTTCACAACAACACCATATATGGAACTTCCACCCAACAGCCAGTCAGGGGGAAGGGACAGAGACAGGGCTTCCCAGGACTTTGGGAAAACAAGGTAACAGGCAATCGAAAGCAAGAGGCCACAGGGGCCATCTTGTTTCCTATCAGGAATCAACTGATTCCAATGGCAGGGCCTGCATACCCCAAAATGGAGAATAGAGCACCTGTCAAATTCAGCATGGAGCTGCCACCAGCCCATACCCTGCTCTGTGGGCCACACACAGGTGCCCAAAAACATACAATAGGGGCAAAGGGTTACACCCTCACCCATGGGTGCCATAAGGGTATCCCATGGGTTTGTGCACCAAACCAAAAACAGGAAGAGTCCCATATGGACTCCTGGGCAGAACACAATACAGAACACAAATGAAAAAGGACTACAGGACAAGGACAGGGAGGCCCTGTCCCTCCAATGCATTTCCAGCATCACACCTATGTCTGTGAAGAAACATTGGAACATGAATAAAACCACCAAGACCCGGCACACGTCTGCTTCATACCCTTGAGAAGGGCATAGATGGCACTTCTTTCTATTTGGGATGACCTAAAGACCAACGCAGACTCCAACAAAACTCAGCACTGATACTACTTGATCGCTCCGCAGCGTTAGACACAGTCAGCCACAACATCCTCATAAAGAGACTGGAAGAAATAGGGATCACAGACACAGTGCGGCTCTGGATTATATCTTACTTTTCTGAAAGAACAGAAACCGTATGGATAAAACCATCCAAAGCCGCACCGCGGGACACGACCTGTGGAGAACCACAAGGATCCTCCCTGTCCCCACGCCTCTTCAACATCTACATGACTCCACTAATCAAACTCATCAAAAGACACAGCTTCACTTGCTACAAATACACAGATGATGCCCAAATCATCTACAAAATCAAAGATGTACAAGTAGAGAACACAACCCTAACAGACTGTCTCAAAGAACTCTAGGAATGGATGAACACTAACAGCCTCAAAATCAACCCGGGCAAGATGGAAATCATGGTTATATTCAAAAACCAAAGAAGCAACCAGTACATCCCATGGCCCATCATAACTAGGAACAGCACCAACACCGTCCAGAATTGTCAAAACCCTTGGAATCCTAATGGACAATTAACTAACCTTAGAACCACAAGTAAACGCGATAATCAAGAAATTCTTCTTCTACCTACACACGATCAAAAAGATTCTACCATTCCTCTCCTTCAAGCACAACACATTGGCCATCATCTCCCTCATCATGTCCAGGATAGACTACACCTACAGCCAATACCTCAGAATGTTGGATTATTTAATGAAGAAACTGCAACGTATACAGAACGCAGCTGCCAGACTTCTCCTCAAACTCTCACTAAGGGACCACATCACTCGAGCGCTAAAGATGCTACATTGGCTTCCAGCCAAAAAATGAATTACATTCAAAACAATGTGCATAACACACAGAGCAATCCACAGCCAAGGAGCAGAATCTATACAAAAGAAAATCACCATTTACTAGCCAACCAGAACACTCAGATCCAGCGATGACATCCACCTAGAACCTAAGCGGCAAGTGAGGAAAAAATGTGGTTAATCAGCCTTCTCTTGCCTAGCCGTTAAACTTTGGAACTCCTTCCCCAGTGAATTACGAACCATGAAGGATCATCTAAAATTCAGAAAACTTCTAAAAACCTGGCTCTTCAATTCAAAATGGGACGAAAACGAATGAGCAATACCCACACCCCATGGAATGAACACACAAATGGAAAGACAGGGAGTAGACCAGACCACAAGCCAAGTGCAGGGAAGTAGAGAGTCCTCCAAAATGGGAGGGAGGCCCAGGTGCACCCGTTCCTAAACAGGGCCATACCGGAAACAAAGGAGAGAGATGGGACCAATATAATTGAACCACAGACAGAGGGCATTGGAATTAAAGGGGAAATTGTGGCGGAACAGATAAACCACAGAGCCCAGGGAGCTTAGGGACACAGGGAACAGATCCCCTCTGTCCTCAAGGGACCCCTGGAGGCGATGGATGCTGCACACTGGGATGTGCCAGGGGGTAAAGTGATGTAGACTTCCATTAGTCTGAACACGGGATGTGGAGAAGGTATAGGAGTGGGAATTGTAGCACACCAAAATGTATGACATTGGCAGGCATATGTGCCACAGGCGGCCAAAACTGAGGTGGTATGATATAGTATCACCACTAACCAATCCCACCTCCGCAGCACAACAAACTACACGCACTTCACTACAACGCAATAACAAAACAAGCCACACATAGCCTTGCACAACAGCACATGGTGGCTACCGATGGAAAAATCCCAACGATGCTCAGCAAACGGTGTATACCAAACTGAATCTTCCAACAGCACATCATAGCTCTCTTGCTCTTTTATCCCGCTCAGTCCTACTAACTTACCCCCCACACCTTACCCTCTTGCTTTACAGATCCGCCAGAGCACCTGAGGATCATGCAGGTGGTGGAAGTGCCCATTATAATAATCCTTTAACATAGCATAGCAGTCTTCTGAATCCTCCCTTGCATCAGATATGGCCCTGTTAAGGTTTGCACTATTTTGTTGAAAAGTGATATGGATTGCAAACTGGGCACACAAATAAATGCCAGAACAATGTTTAAAGGAACTCACTGATATACCCGGCGTTGCCCAGCATTTAATTTTCTTGTAGGTACTATCTGTTAGAAGTACCTTAAGGTAGAGTTACGCTTTTTGGAAAGGCTCCATAAGAAATGTGGAAAGAAAAAATTCACTACATTTTTTGATTATTTCTCACTTTCAACATTTTTCTCATAAAGACTACACAACACCCTTTTTTTCTTCTTAAAAATGAAACTTGTAACTGTACCTGAGAACAACATGAAGATTTCTGAGCAGCATGATAGGTGACATGATGCCGACAGTGCTAACAACTATGAACCTACAGTTCAATATTACTAAAGTACATGTTCATTGTAAGGCTTGTTTATAAACATTTTTTGTTTCCCTTCCTGGCGAACGCTGTCGCTTCAATTACGTTTTTAAAAGCATAGCCTTATGCAATTACACAGTCTAGGTGGGTCGAAATTGCAAAGCAGCATGATGGGTGACCCAACTTTCAGTCCGGTGATGTGTTGGCATTCCCGGTGGGGTCGGATGAATTGAGGAATTCTGTTGGATAGTTTACAGCTTCATCGGCACCCACCACCGTATTCAGTTGTACTCAGTAACTGTGCCCAGAATCATATCCTGAATCTGATCCTAGGGCCTGGAACTCAAGTTTTGTTCCTCGTGTCAGGACCGGTCCTTCTACAACCACATTGATGTTTTGCCGATTTCAGGTAACCGTCTCAAGCGTGAAGGTGCTGAAATCCTGGGAAAGGGGTGGGATATACAAATGTCATGTAGCTAGTAATGTCCGGAGGGTCCTAACAAGTGACTATGCAAAATGTCATGCAGATTGGTGAAACAGTGTGGAATTTTATAAGGAACAAACCATCACCACAAATCCCACCATAAACAAATATTCACATATATATATATATATATATATATATATATATATATATATATATAGATTCAATTAAAAAACTTTGTTAAAGGGACGTTATGGTTAAGTTGGCGTTGCTAGGGAGGCTGAGGGGGCTATAGCCCCTGATCTTTTGGTTGTATCCCCTTATAGAAGCTCAGGGTCTACATCCAAAAGGCTAACTAGCCCCGAGTCCCGATAGTGCCAACATTAGCTTAACCCCCGATCTTTTGCAAACCTAGCAACACCCCTGAGTTGCACTAATAAAAGCCTATCAAATTCAGTGAAAAACCTTTGTTAAAGGGACGTTATGATTAAGTTGGCCCAATAAAAACCTTGCAAATTCAGTGCAATAACTTTGTTAAAGGGACATTATAGTTACTTTGCACTAATAACAACCACATCCAGAGTTCGATCAAGAATAAAATTCCAAAATTACATGCGGTTTCATTGAGCGGTGCCAAAGTTATAAGCCATCCAAAAACTGCTTTTCACCAACCCTGTAATGCAGAAATGGGAACAGATGTCCCAGGACATCTGGAGTGTTTGCGGACTTTCGGGGATTAAAACCACCTGTTTTTTGGCTTCTTATGGCCACATCCATCCCATCCTCATCCCCCCCCACCTCAGCAGAGATTGTTTGTTGAGCTTGACGAGTGCGATGTTGCCGTTTTTATTTTTTTCACTGCGGTGTTCGTGGACACCGGCAAAAGTCTGCGAATCCAACATGGTGGCCGCTGCAGGAAAACTGACGCATTTCACGTTTTTGTTCATCCAATCAGCGAGTGCGCTTGATGTCCGCAGACTTCACGTCGCCCAATTGGCCAATCAGATGACAGTCGGAGTGAGCAAAGATTTTTCCCATTATGTCGATGGAACAAAAAAAAGTTTGGGACCCCCCATAACTTTGCCACCCCTTCACGAAAAGTTTGGTGAGGATTCGTCCAAAGGGAGCAAACTTATAAGCCGCCCAAAAAGTGCTCTTCCTATGGGTTGAGCAACTTAACCATAACTACATATATATATTTCTGGGTGGCTTATAACTTTGCTCCCTTTGGGCGAATTGTCACCAAACTTTGGAAAAGAAGTATATGGCCCGCTCTGAATATATATATATATGTAACAAAAACCAACGTACCGAAGTACGGAGAAAAGCAGATAGCACTCTAAAGAGCAGCGGCCTATCCTGAATGGACAGGCTGCAGAAAGGAACATCATCAGGTCACTCCAATTAAAAATAAACTTTATTGTTCAAGCAGTGAAAAAAGTCAAGAGTGCGGGCAATGACGCGTTTCACGGCTATCCAGCTGCTTGATCACATTGAAGAGTATTGACAAAAGCAAAACATTTAAAACAACGTGTGCATCTCTATGGTTGCCGAGAATAGTGAACATTAACAACGACTTTGAAAGAGTACTGTGTGTTGCTCAGAATCAAGGTCAGACATCTTGGAGTGTTCGAACAAATAACTCGGTACGCTCTCAATTTGGCCATGGACTGCATATGTATAAAACATAGGCAGTCAGGCTAAGAGCATAACTGCATCCAAATGGTAAGAGAATGTTATTTGCATTCCCGCACTAATGGCAACATATCACACTGCAAAGTTAACATACTTAGATCCATGTTACATACATTATCCCGTGCAGAATAAAACATTCTAATCAAAGAAGAGAAAGAGATGTCTGACCAACGTTCTAAAGTAGCCATATCTTAAGCATTCCATTCCATAGTACAGTCTTTTGCATACACGTTAGATGTATTCAGCTGCCAGACATATAACAAGTGCAAAATGTCCAAATAAAGATGGTATAAGATTTGCAAAAAGGAGAGCATCGCAGATATAGTAATCCCTACAAGTAGAAGGAGCAGTGGCGTAGCTAATGGATTTTGCTTTTGTGTAGGCATTGTGTGGAGGCATTGTAAAGGCGTTATCACTCCAGTCCTGCAGCGCCTCCTGCTGCATGTTGTGGGAAGTGCACTCTCCAATTATATGAGTCCAGTCTTCTGCAGCTGGCCGATGCCACCTGGGGGAAGAGCAGAGACACTGTTCCCTTCTACCACTCCTTTCAGCAGGAGATGGGCATAGCATGTATGCATAAGGACTCTCACAGCATGCAATGTTTGGAAGGCAGTCCAGTCCAACACCTTAGCCCTCTACAATGTCTGCAGCAAAGATGCAATTAATGAATCTCACCATTAGCCTTTCATGCTACAAATGGGAAAACATTAAGAGGATTGATCAGGCGAGTAGGCAGTGCAATTCCTGCGAGTCCATGGGTAGCCCATGCTGTGAATTAGCCGGGCGATACACTAACGAGGATATTGATTTATTCATAAATTACTAAGCGCGCTACACGAGTGCGCCGTCTAATGAGAAGATGGCAGAGAGGTATTTACAGGACTGGATGTGCTGGTAGTGCTGCTGGTTCGCTTCAGCATAGACCTATGCCCCAAGACTATGGAACCTCCTCCCTGTCAGCATTAGACTCGCCCCCACGCACATACAATTCAGAAAAGAACTCAAGACCCACCTCTTCAAGGAATCACTCCACCTCAACACCTAGGCCATCACATCCCCCCTCGTGCCACCTGACTCACTAGATGCTGGCTGCCGCTCTCCTCCCCACCATCCAGTACAGATGTACCCCTCCTCTGTGCCCCTCTGTATCCCACCCCCGCTGTATAGCTGTTCTGTTGCTACCTCTGAAAAGCACTTGGTTATGTAGCTGTACTGTTGTATACCTCTGTAAAGCGCTCCGTTATGTATCTGTACTGGTGTAATTGTATCTGTACTGGTGTATACCTCTGTACAACACTCTGTTATGTATCTGTACTGTTGTATACCTCTGTAAACGCTCCGTTATGCATCTGTACTGTTGTATACCTCTGTAAAGCGCTCCGTTATGTATCTGTACTGGTGTATACGTATCTGTACTGGTGTATACCTCTGTAAAACACTCTGTTATGTATCTGTACCGTTGTATACCTCTGTAAACGCTGTGTTATGCATCTGTACTGTTGTATACCTCTGTAAAGCGCTCCGTTATGTATCTGTACTGGTGTATGCGTATCTGTAACTGGTGTATACCTCTGTAAAACACTCTGTTCTGTATCTGTACTGTTGTATACCTCTGTAAACGCTCCGTTATGCATCTGTACTGTTGTATACCTCTGTAAAGCACTCTGTTATGTATCTGTACTGGTGTATACATATCTGTACTGGTGTATACCTCTGTAAAACACTCTGTTATGTATCTGTACTGTTGTATACCTCTGTAAACGCTCCGTTATGCATCTGTACTGTTGTATACCTCTGTAAAGCGCTCCGTTATGTATCTGTACTGGTGTATACGTATCTGTACTGGTGTATACCTCTGTAAAACACTCTGTTATGTATCTGTACTGTTGTATACCTCTGTAAATGCTCTGTTATGCATCTGTACTGTTGTATACCTCTGTAAAGCGCTCTGTTATGCATCTGTACTGTTGTATACCTCTGTAAAGCGCTCCGTTATGTATCTGTACTGGTGTATACGTATCTGTACTGGTGTATACCTCTGTAAAACACTCTGTTATGTATCTGTACCGTTGTATACCTCTGTAAACGCTGTGTTATGCATCTGTACTGTTGTATACCTCTGTAAAGCGCTCCGTTATGTATCTGTACTGGTGTATACGTATCTGTAACTGGTGTATACCTCTGTAAAACACTCTGTTCTGTATCTGTACTGTTGTATACCTCTGTAAACGCTCCGTTATGCATCTGTACTGTTGTATACCTCTGTAAAGCGCCCCGTTATGTATCTGTACTGGTGTATACGTATCTGTACTGGTGTATACCTCTGTAAAACACTCTGTTCTGTATCTGTACTGTTGTATACCTCTGTAAACGCTCCGTTATGCATCTGTACTGTTGTATACCTCTGTAAAGCACTCTGTTATGTATCTGTACTGGTGTATACATATCTGTACTGGTGTATACCTCTGTAAAACACTCTGTTATGTATCTGTACTGTTGTATACCTCTGTAAACGCTCCGTTATGCATCTGTACTGTTGTATACCTCTGTAAAGCGCTCCGTTATGTATCTGTACTGGTCTATACGTATCTGTACTGGTGTATACCTCTGTAAAACACTCTGTTATGTATCTGTACTGTTGTATACCTCTGTAAATGCTCTGTTATGCATCTGTACTGTTGTATACCTCTGTAAAGCGCTCTGTTATGCATCTGTACTGTTGTATACCTCTGTTATGCATCTGTACTGTTGTATACCTCTGTAAAGCGCTCCGTTATGTATCTGTACTGGTGTATACATATCTGTACTGGTGTATACCTCTGTAAAACACTCTGTTATGTATCTGTACTGTTGTATACCTCTGTAAACGCTCCGTTATGCATCTGTACTGTTGTATACCTCTGTATAGCGCTCCGTTATGTAGCTGTACTGGTGTATACATATCTGTACTGGTGTATACCTCTGTAAAACACTCTGTTATGTATCTGTACTGTTGTATACCTCTGTAAACGCTCTGTTATGCATCAGTACTGTTGTATACCTCTGTAAAGCGCTCTGTTATGTATCTGTACTGGTGTATACGTATCTGTACTGGTGTATACCTCTGTAAAACACTCTGTTATGTATCTGTACTGTTGTATACCTCTGTAAACGCTCTGTTATGCATCTGTACTTTTGTATACCTCTGTAAAGCGCTCTGTTATGCATCTGTACTGTTGTATACCTCTGTAAAGCGCTCCGTTATGTATCTGTACTGATGTATACGTATCTGTACTGGTGTATAGCTCTGTAAAACACTCTGTTATGTATCTGTACTGTTGTATACCTCTGTAAATGCTCTGTTATGTATCTGTACTGTTGTATACATCTGTAAACGCTCTGTTATGCATCTGTACTGCTGTATACCTCTGTAAAGCGCTCTGTTATGCATCTGTACTGTTGTATACCTCTGTAAAGTGCTCCGTTATGTATCTGTACTGGTGTATACGTATCTGTACTGGTGTATACCTCTGTAAACACTCTGTTATGTATCTGTACTGTTGTATACCTCTGTAAACGCTCTGTCATGCATCTGTACTGTTGTATACCTCTGTAAACGCTCTGTTATGCATCTGTACTGCTGTATACCTCTGTAAAGCGCTCTGTTATGCATCTGTACTGTTGTATACCTCTGTAAAGCGCTCCGTTATGTATCTGTACTGGTGTATACGTATCTGTAACTGGTGTATACCTCTGTAAAACACTCTGTTCTGTATCTGTACTGTTGTATACCTCTGTAAACGCTCCGTTATGCATCTGTACTGTTGTATACCTCTGTAAAGCGCCCCGTTATGTATCTGTACTGGTGTATATGTATCTGTACTGGTGTATACCTCTGTACAACACTCTGTTATGTATCTGTACTGTTGTATACCTCTGTAAACGCTCCGTTATGCATCTGTACTGTTGTATACCTCTGTAAAGCACTCTGTTATGTATCTGTACTGGTGTATACATATCTGTACTGGTGTATACCTCTGTAAAATCCTCTGTTATGTATCTGTACTGTTGTATACCTCTGTAAATGCTCTGTTATGCATCTGTACTGTTGTATACCTCTGTAAAGCGCTCTGTTATGCATCTGTACTGTTGTATACCTCTGTTATGCATCTGTACTGTTGTATACCTCTGTAAAGCGCTCCATTGTATATCTGTACTGGTGTATACCTCTGTAAAACACTCTGTTATGTATCTGTACTGTTGTATACCTCTGTAAATGCTCCGTTATGCATCTGTACTGTTGTATACCTCTGTACAGCGCTCCGTTATGTAGCTGTACTGGTGTATACATATCTGTACTGGTGTATACCTCTGTAAAACACTCTGTTATGTATCTGTACTGTTGTATACCTCTGTAAACGCTCTGTTATGCATCAGTACTGTTGTATACCTCTGTAAAGCGCTCGGTTATGTATCTGTACTGGTGTATACGTATCTGTACTGGTGTATACCTCTGTAAAACACTCTATTATGTATCTGTACTGTTGTATACCTCTGTAAACGCTCTGTTATGCATCTGTACTTTTGTATACCTCTGTAAAGCGCTCTGTTATGCATCTGTACTGTTGTATACCTCTGTAAAGCGCTTCGTTATGTATCTGTACTGATGTATACGTATCTGTACTGGTGTATAGCTCTGTAAAACACTCTGTTATGTATCTGTACTGTTGTATACCTCTGTAAACGCTCTGTTATGTATCTGTACTGTGTTATACCTCTGTAAACGCTCTGTTATGCATCTGTACTGCTGTATACCTCTGTAAAGCGCTCTGTTATGCATCTGTACTGTTGTATACCTCTGTAAAGTGCTCCGTTATGTATCTGTACTGGTGTATACGTATCTGTACTGGTGTATACCTCTGTAAACACTCTGTTATGTATCTGTACTGTTGTATACCTCTGTAAACGCTCTGTCATGCATCTGTACTGTTGTATACCTCTGTAAAGCGCTGTTATGCATCTGTACTGTTGTATACCTCTGTAAAGCACTCCGTTATGTATCTGTACTGGTGTATACGTATCTGTACTGGTGTATACCTCTGTAAACACTCTGTTATGTATCTGTACTGTTGTATACCTCTGTAAACGCTCTGTTATGCATCTGTACTGTTGTATACCTCTGTAAAGCGCTCAGTTATGTATCTGTACTGGTGTATACGTATCTGTACTGGTGTATACCTCTGTAAAACACTCTGTTATGTATCTGTACTGTTGTATACCTCTGTAAACGCTCTGTTATGCATCTGTACTGTTGTATACCTCTGTAAAGCGCTCTGTTATGCATCTGTACTGTTGCATACCTCTGTAAAGCGCTCCGTTATGTATCTGTACTGATGTATACGTATCTGTACTGGTGTATAGCTCTGTAAAACACTCTGTTATGTATCTGTACTGTTGTATACCTCTGTAAACGCTCCGTTATGCATCTGTACTGTTGTATACCTCTGTAAAGCACTCTGTTATGTATCTGTACTGGTGTATACATATCTGTACTGGTGTATACCTCTGTAAAATCCTCTGTTATGTATCTGTACTGTTGTATACCTCTGTAAATGCTCTGTTATGCATCTGTACTGTTGTATACCTCTGTAAAGCGCTCTGTTATGCATCTGTACTGTTGTATACCTCTGTTATGCATCTGTACTGTTGTATACCTCTGTAAAGCGCTCCATTGTATATCTGTACTGGTGTATACGTATCTGTACTGGTGTATACCTCTGTAAAACACTCTGTTATGTATCTGTACTGTTGTATACCTCTGTAAATGCTCCGTTATGCATCTGTACTGTTGTATACCTCTGTACAGCGCTCCGTTATGTAGCTGTACTGGTGTATACATATCTGTACTGGTGTATACCTCTGTAAAACACTCTGTTATGTATCTGTACTGTTGTATACCTCTGTAAACGCTCTGTTATGCATCAGTACTGTTGTATACCTCTGTAAAGCGCTCGGTTATGTATCTGTACTGGTGTATACGTATCTGTACTGGTGTATACCTCTGTAAAACACTCTATTATGTATCTGTACTGTTGTATACCTCTGTAAACGCTCTGTTATGCATCTGTACTTTTGTATACCTCTGTAAAGCGCTCTGTTATGCATCTGTACTGTTGTATACCTCTGTAAAGCGCTTCGTTATGTATCTGTACTGATGTATACGTATCTGTACTGGTGTATAGCTCTGTAAAACACTCTGTTATGTATCTGTACTGTTGTATACCTCTGTAAACGCTCTGTTATGTATCTGTACTGTGTTATACCTCTGTAAACGCTCTGTTATGCATCTGTACTGCTGTATACCTCTGTAAAGCGCTCTGTTATGCATCTGTACTGTTGTATACCTCTGTAAAGTGCTCCGTTATGTATCTGTACTGGTGTATACGTATCTGTACTGGTGTATACCTCTGTAAACACTCTGTTATGTATCTGTACTGTTGTATACCTCTGTAAACGCTCTGTCATGCATCTGTACTGTTGTATACCTCTGTAAAGCGCTGTTATGCATCTGTACTGTTGTATACCTCTGTAAAGCACTCCGTTATGTATCTGTACTGGTGTATACGTATCTGTACTGGTGTATACCTCTGTAAACACTCTGTTATGTATCTGTACTGTTGTATACCTCTGTAAACGCTCTGTTATGCATCTGTACTGTTGTATACCTCTGTAAAGCGCTCAGTTATGTATCTGTACTGGTGTATACGTATCTGTACTGGTGTATACCTCTGTAAAACACTCTGTTATGTATCTGTACTGTTGTATACCTCTGTAAACGCTCTGTTATGCATCTGTACTGTTGTATACCTCTGTAAAGCGCTCTGTTATGCATCTGTACTGTTGCATACCTCTGTAAAGCGCTCCGTTATGTATCTGTACTGATGTATACGTATCTGTACTGGTGTATAGCTCTGTAAAACACTCTGTTATGTATCTGTACTGTTGTATACCTCTGTAAACGCTCTGTTATGTATATGTACTGTTGTATACCTCTGTAAACGCTCTGTCATGCATCTGTGCTGTTGTATACCTCTGTAAAGCGCTCTGTTATGTATCTGTACTGGTGTATACGTATCTGTACTGGTGTATACCTCTGTAAACACTCTGTTATGTATCTGTACTGTTGTATACCTCTGTAAATGCTCTGTTATGCATCTGTACTGTTGTATACCTCTGTAAATGCTCCGTTATGTATCTGTACTGGTGTATACTTATCTGTACTGGTGTATACCTCTGTCAACACTCTGTTATGTATCTGTATTGTTGTATACCTTTGTAAACGCTCTGTTATACATCTGTACTGTTGTATACCTCTGTAAACGCTCTGTTATGCATCTGTACTGTTGTATACCTCTGTAAACCACTCTGTTGCTTCTTGAAGCCAGGTGCACGCTCAATAAAAACCATAATAATAATTTTAAAAAATAATAATAAAAAGCGCAAATGCACAAACTAAGACAATTTCACCAAAAAATATAGCTCAACATTTTACGACATGCCATGTTTCAACCATCATCAGCTGAATCAAGGGGTGCAGGATATTCTTCAGGGCAAGACACTGGCCCTCATTACGACCCTGGCGGAAATCGCGGTGCTAAATGCACCGCGGAGCACGGCGGAAAGCTGCCGATAGCGCCATGGAGGTTGGCGGATTTTCCGCCCCATGCCGACCTTGGCGGGGCGGTAAATCCCCATTCCCCATTTTACCCTTCCCCATTCCCATTTTTGCCCCATAGGGTATAATGGGAGTGGGGAAGGCGTTAATTGCGCCACCGCAAAATACGGTGGCGTAATTAACATCAAGGTCCCGTAGCGCCATGGATTTCTCCGCCTGGAAAAACCAGGCGGAAAACGTTCCATGGCGCTACGGGAACTCGTAGTAGGGCGGACGGGTCCGCCGCGAATAACGCTGGCGTAAACCCACTCCGCCAGGGTCGTAATGAGGGCCACTGACAATACTAGGTCATGGAGTTGACAAGCTCCTGTCCCACTTGTGGGTGCTCTTATGCTTGTAGGGGTGGGCAAGAGGTCAATGTCTGAGATGGGGCAAGTGGATTAAGCTTGTCCATGGAAGCATATCAACGGTTTGATAGTGGCTCAGATCGGTGAGTGGTGAATATTTGAAACATTTGCTGCTGTGCACACTAAGGTTTGTGGCGTGTGGGACCATTTGAGCACTTCTGCAATGAGTATTACTTATCAGGAGAGGGTCGAGAAGGAAAATAACCAGGGAAGAGCCAAGCTATGAGGTCAAACGTCCTAAACTATGCCTCTGAGTGACGACATGGCTCTATACTTTACCCTGTATGTTTGGTTTACCAACCTGTCCTCTGATAGGTCATGCTGTAAGTCCTAATCATGGATTTAAGGCTGTGATGCACTCCTGAGCAACCCTAAGCCCCTTAGTCCTACTGTGTCTCAAAGGCACCCTTTTCCCTGCACAAGAAACCACACACATTTAGCTCCACTGATTGGTGGTGGTCTGTCATATAACCTTGACAGGCACAGACTAGAGTACACTCGGAAAGTTCCTTCTGGGAGCCACTGCACGGAATCCCCCTCTGGTTTACATGGATGTGGCCATATATGGTCATGAATGCTGCCTGCCCAGAGTGAGGACTGCAGCGACCAATCCCACACATGGCTGCAGGTGTGAATATGTGTCTGGAATCCTCCTCGAATACACACCTGTACGTATGCTAAATGTATACAGCGCTAAACCAAGGCCCAAGGGCATCTGGGCACTAGTGAAGGACCGGGGAGAAAGAGAAAAGGCAGGAATTAGTCTTTATACAATAGAGTCTTTAGTTGCTTCCTGAAGCTAAGGTGATCAGGCATTTCTGACTGTGGGAGGGTATTCCAGAACATGGGCGCCCAACCGGAGAAGGAGGGGCCTCCAGATCTGGACTTGCAAAAGCACGGGACTGCTAGAAGATTATGGTCTCTTGAGCGTAACCTGCGGAAGGGCAAGTATGCTTTGAGTTTCAGCTGCAGAACATTGGGACTGGTCAAGTGGGTAGCACAGTGAGCCATGCACAAACATTTTTATTCGATCCGTCTTCTGACCAGTAACCAGTGAAGCTCACCTCAGAGAGCAGCAGAATGCTCTAGCTTTGATGGGCCTAATGCCGGTCGGGCTGTTGCGTTCTGGAGGATTTGGAGTCTCTGTATCAGATATTCAGGTTGTCCCAGATAGATTGCTTTACAAGAATCCAGAGAGCCCATAATGATCAATGTAACCACTCTAGAACAGCAAGTAGATGGTAGAAAGGGTAGACCTTCCTTAGCATTTTCAGTCTAAAGAAACCTGCACTACAGACTGAGGCAATCAGAGCCTCTCTGGAGCAGGAGGGGGGGGGTTGATCCCTAAGCTGTAAGGACACCCAGAGACTCCGACCAGAAGTAGGAGTTCCAGACAGATTCAAGTTCGGGGATGCTGATGACCAGGGCCTCAGTTTTACTGCCGTTAAGTTTTAACCATTTATTAGTCATCCAGGTTAAAATTGCTGAAAGGCACTTCCTAAATTTAGAAGGGGGATCTGATGTCTGGGAATCCAGACGGAAAAGTAGTTGGGTGTTGTCTGCATAAGTGTGAAAATGGATGCCAAAAGAGGAGATGAGGTCAGGAAGGGGACACAAATAGAGAATCAACAGGAGGGGAGAAAGAAAAGAGCCCTGCGATACACCACAGGAGACCGCATTCGTGGATGAAGAGAAAGGAAATAGCGAAACCGTCTGCAGGTGTTCAGATACAAAAGACATAAGCCATTCTAAAGGGGCACCCCTTCAGGCCGACCTGTTTAAGACGCTGTACCAAGATAGCATGGTCAATTGTATCAAATGCCGCAGAGACGTCGAGGAGAATTAGGACGCCAGCCTCTCTGCGGTCTTGCATCAGTGCTAGATCATCAAGAACTGAGACCATAACCTATTCAGTTCCCATAGATGCTCTGAACCCTGCTTGAGAACGGCGTAAAAGGTTGTTTGACTCTAGAAATTGAAAGAACTGAGGTGTGACGATGACTGTTCGGAAGAGAAGAAACCAGGTGTTTTTATTTCAGGAGAAGGGACACGATCGTGTGTTTCAGTGGGGAGGGAATAACACTGTTAGTTAGAAAAGGAGTAATTGATGGCTGCTGTGAAAAGAGAAATGCAGTCTGCAGGGAGAGTTTGGAGCACATGTGACGGAATGCGATCTGCGGGTGAGGTGGATTTTAGTTGATTTAAAGCCTTGGTAGCAATCTCATCTGTGACAGATTCAAAGAAAAAGGCAGGCTTAGAGAGTCCGTCCTCATTACTAAGAGTGGAGGAGTCATAGATTAGTCTGTTGGATCCGTTGGCCAGAATTGAGTTCCGGATTTTAGTGTTTTTTTCCTGAAAGAAAATACTGATGTGGTCACACCTAGACTGAGATCGAGAAGGGTCAATTGCCGGGGAAGATGGTGTAGAGAACTCGTTTGCCATATGAACAGTTCTCGAGAGGAGCAGGTGGCTGATATAATGTAATCTGCATAGTGAAAGAGAGAACGCCTAGTAAAAAGTCTACAAACGTTTGCAGGTAGCAGCCCCCCCAGTGAAAGTTTGAAAAGATTCACCCTTCCAATTGGCAGCTCAGTGTTCGCTCAGATTCTTAATTTCCTATTTATTTAACCAGAGAGTCTGTATCTTTACTTCATTGAACAATGGAAGACGGACTTGCGGACAAGTCCCTATGAGAACACAGTGCCATACCAAGGAAGACCGTACAGAATGTCAGAATACCTGCACTTTGCCAAGACCGAGCTGAAAGAGAGACTGCCAATGTCTGAAGGCAATAGACCTCTCAATCGACCAGGGAGAGCCAAGGAACCTGCACACCTTGCTTTTGACCTTGCAGGCAAAGTCATGTTGCAAGCCTCAAGGACTCACTGCTCCCACAGAAAACCTGGACACTTGTCCCTGCGTGGACCCAACACGAAGAGGTGGGAGCACCAGGCAACCACAGCACCAGTACCACAAACAGCCACTCTGTCAGTGCATTAGTAACAAAGAACTGTGGAACACTAAAGAAATCCTGGCCCTACTTGAACTTCCACCACTGGACTCCAACTGTTCTTTCTGCACCTGGAATGGAGACATCTGCCTCTGGATGAGCTGCATCACTCCCCAGCAGTCCTACTTTGCTGAGACCCAGTACCTTCTCCAGTGGCCCTCCCTTGGGCCAGCTTGCCTGCAGCTCTTCTGCATTACCGCTGGAACCACACTCTACGGCCGGAGGCAGGAAATCGCCAGTGCTGAACCCAGAGCTAAAGGGAACAGCTAGTGTTTGGAAGTGCACCCCTATTTCTGACTGTGAGGAACCCTGCCTTATGATATATTCAGAGATATATATGAATGTCAGCAAAGTGCACCCAGGTCTTTTACATTGCACCTATACTTACATCCTGGGCACCACAATATCAGGGTCAGTATCCCACTTAGCCAATCATCAACCAGTTCATCTCTTCCATTGATTTCCATGAGAGACTAACTCCCAGTTTAGCAGGTCCCCAGGTGGCCTTATAGTACTTACAGCCACACCTGGTAACCGGAGGACTCTGATGACTATGGCCATTGCATTCTGAGAAAGTCCACTTACCTGTAACCTGCCCTTCATGTTATTTACCTTCACAGAAGTTAACATCCCTAAATTCGCATTCCTTTGTGGCTTAATGTCATAAGTGTTGCACTGTATCTTGAACCACCTTGCTCCCCTGCTAGGAGATGACCTGGACAGCTCAGCCACCGCTAACATCAGGTGAGCCAGGGAAACTCCCAGGTATGCGAGATGCTGTCCGAAAACAACCATATAGTACTTTCAAATAAAGCTAGGAGCCCACTTAATGGAGAAGAGGGGACGCAGTCTCCCTATACTCTAGCCAGGTGATGCTGTGGCTTTTCTTTGTCACTTTGAGTAGGTAAAAAACATCATATTGACCAACACAACAACTGGAATAGTGAGCGCTGATTGCTCTTGAACAGAAGCTTCCTTATAAGGCGTATGCAAAGAATTTTGGCGGTAACAGAATTAACGCCTTTTTTCCTGCACTGCCAAATTGTACCGGCTTCTATAACCAGTGACTGCAAAGGGGCAGCGACTGTGCAACAATGTGAGGAGATGCAGCGCATGCAGGAAGCATGAGCCCCCAAAAGATGCCAACCACCAGCCAAGGGCATGATGTACCCCAGCGGAACTCAAACAGCATGAGCATCGAAACATTCCTACCACCAGCCAAAGCATACTGTCCACTCGTGGAACAGGAGTATGTGCACCGAAAGATGCCAACCACCAGCCATGGGCATGATGTACCCCAGCGGAACTCAAACAGTATGAGCATCGAAACATTCCTACCACCAGCCAAGGGCATACTGTCCACTCATGGAACAGGAGTATGTGCACCGAATGATGCCAACCACCAGCCATGGGCATGATGCCCACCAGTGGAACACAAGAAATATGGCCTTCTCCAGCCAGGATCTGCCCCATTATTGCACTCAGAGTGCATCCAGCCACCAATTGAAGCCCCTAGGTCCACACCATTTAAAGATGGCTGACCGTCGCATCTTCAGCCCTCCACCTGGCCCCGCAACCCTGCAAACATCGTGATTGGCCCCTCTCCTCTTCTGGGAGCCAACCACAAGCCAGCAGGCTTCGAACCGGCCCACCTCGAAGGCACTGTACACGGTGCCTATCTCTAGCCTGTATACGCCATCGAGCATAGGGCTAGATCCCCTGCCCATCTCCTCTGGGGCAAGCATACTGCCCCTTACAGCAACCTTTTTTCCACTGCTCCAGCCAGCAACCTGAACTGCTTCAAGCCTTCACTGAACCCTGTTTTTGCAGTACGGTCTAACACAAACTACTTTCACATTGTGTTGTGCCTTATGGTCGCTTAGACCACTGTGACATTGTGTTGTGCCTTAGGGTCGCTTAGAGACCACTGTGACATTGTGTTGTGCCTTATGGTCACTTAGAGACCACTGTGACATTGTGCTGTGCCTTATGGTCGCTTAGAGACCACTGTGACATTGTGTTGTGCCTTAGGGTCGCTTAGAGACCACTGTGACATAGTGTTATGCCTTAGGGTCGCTTAGAGACCACTGTGACATTGTGTTGTGCCTTATGGTCGCTTAGAGACCACTGTGACATAGTGTTGTGCCTTATGGTTGCTTAGAGACCACTGTGACATTGTGTAGTGCCTTATGGTCGCTTAGAGTACACTGTGTATTAGCACTGTGTATTAGCACTGTGTATTAGCACTGTGTACTAGCATTTCTCTGATTCTCTGCGTTAGTACCCTCACTGCAGCACCATTGTGCACTAACATTGCGTACTAGCTTCTCTCTGATGATTTTGTGCGCCAGTTCCCTCTAAATTCAGATATGATAACCTGGACCTTCCTCATTATGTTCCCATTCTGCCTGGTCCCCCATGACACCCCTTGTACAGGGCCACACTTTCGCTTACACCCCAATGGCCTCAGCAGACTAGCCTGCCCCAGACATTATCCCATACCCTGCCCCACCCCCTTCCTACCCAACATCAACCCCTTCCAGCCTACCTCCTCCATCGACTCTCATCGCACAGCAGACACCTCCAGCCCCCAAGAAGCATCACAAACTACTCCCATCGGCCAATCCACTATCACGAACCTCACTACCAGCAAATCCTATCCCTGCTCAGGCTTATCGAGACTCACCCGACTCAGATCCAGAACACACACACCCGTATCCTTCCTCAATCTAGGCAACAAACAAAATATAACCTTAACCAAATCTGCCCCTCCCTGCACACGCCCTACACTTCCGTCAGACCAGATATCACACGAACTGAACGCACCCTCCCCCCGCACCCACATCAAAAAATCATGCATCACCACCGAAACCATCAAAGGTGCACTCATCAATGCGAGATCTGTAGTCGCCCATGCCCTAGACATAGCCGACATTATTTCCTTCAATGATCTCGACTTCATAGCTATTACAGAGACCTGGCTCCACCCAGCGTCTGGCCCCTCTCTATCACTTGCTATACCCAATGACTATACCATCTACCGTGCAGACAGACAAACAGCTAAAGGTGGTGGAGTAGCCATTATTGCAAAAAGCTCCATCAACATAAGACACATACAAAACCAATCACTGCCATCAGCGGAACTACTCACCCTCAAACTATACACAACGCACACAAGCACTATCACCATCCACCTCATTTACAGACCGCCAGGCCCTATACTATCCTTTAATGACGACATAGCCCTTTTACTCTCTGACAATATCAAACCTAACTCTCGACTACTCATCATAGGAGACTTTAATCTAGGTCTCAATGATGAGAAAGATGACAAAGCTCACACTGTCGCCAACACAATTTCAGAATTAGGACTCACCCACCATATCACACAACCCACACACAACAAAGGCCGCATCCTTGACTGGATAGCTGACCTCAACTGCAACACTACCATCCTTTCCAACACTCCATGCGCTTGGACTGATCACCACCTTATTACCTTCACCATCAACAAAGGCACTCAAACACCAGGGCCTTCCTCCAATGCCCCACCCACACTCACAAGAAACAACAAAAATATCACACTAGAGAAACTCCTCCCGTTACTCCAACCCATCATCGACTTCTCACCCACCATGACCAACCCTACTGAACTAGTAGAGTTATACAACACAACTATCCTTAAGGCCATAAACACCATAGCACCACTCAAGCTTCGGAAAGCCAAACCACGAGCACACCTCAATTCTTGGTTCACCCCCAAACTAAAAACACTCCGCAAATCCAAAAGACAAGCTGAATTAGCATGGAAACAGTCACCATCCACTATTAATAAGACATCTTACGCACTGGCATCGAACATCTATAAATCAGCCATCATCCAGTCTAAAAAAAACATGTACAATGAAAGAATCAGCAACGCCAAATCTAATACCAAAGAGCTCTTCAATATCCTGAGAGAACTCGAATCACCCTCCCCCACTCCAGACACTTGTAACAAAGACATCCACTGGTGCACGAGCATCCAGGAAGCACTCCTAGGCAGAATTGCCACACTACAAGCCAAAATCCTGACAAAGAAAGAAAGCCTCACCCTCACTGATAACATCACCCCCTCTACACACACCCACACCACCCCCCAAAATGATGACAATAACCTCTTTGAGTTTTCCACCATAACCATCAAAGAGGTTGAAGAAATAATCTACTCTCTTAAACCGTCCAAATGCCAAGGCGATACCTGCCCAGCCCCAGTCATTAAAGATGCAGCCAAACAACTTGCTCCCTTCATCACTTCCCTCATCAACTCATCTTTCACCTCCAACATAGTGCCCAACAACCTCAAGGACTCCTGGGTTCTTCCTTTACTTAAGAAGGCCACGCTTGACCCTAATGTCCCCACCAACTACAGACCCATTACGACCATACCCTTCCTACTAAAAATCCTCGACAGAGCTGCCTATCTTCAGATACAGAACCACCTTGAGAAAAATAACTTACTAGGACTCAGACAATCAGGATTCCGCCCCAAACACGGCACTGAGACCGCCCTGATTGACCTTAAGATACAGATGGACAACATTAAAGACAATGGTAAACTAGCCATCCTTCTCCTTCTTGACTTATCGGCCGCCTTCGACCTGGTCAACCACGACATCCTCTGCAAACATCTATCCTCAGCAGCCAAATTTTCAGATAACGCCAACGCATGTATCCATTCCTTCCTTAACAACAGATCCATGAGAGTCTACGCACCCACAGCCTCTGCCATCCCAGCCCCAGTCACTTGCGGTGTCCCCCAGGGCTCCTGCGTCTCCCCCACTCTATATAATGTGTTCATGAAACCCCTCTTTGACATATTGGACCGCTTGGGTGTCATCTACACCAACTACGCAGATGACACCCAAATACTGATCCCTTTAACAGGCGACTACTCCACCGACCTCACTGCTCTCAACAACATTTATTCCATTATCCAAGAATGGATGGCCAAGCATGGCCTATGCCTCAATGACGACAAGACCGAGCTTCTTCTCCTAGGTTCCCAACCCAGACTTAATAAACTCGACAAACTCTATCAAGCATTCACTATAGACGGCAATAACATCATCGTCTCTAACAGCGTCAAAACCCTAGGAATCTACCTCGACTCCTCCCTCACACTGACAAGACAGATCAATTCCATCTCATCAGCCACTGCTTACACCTGTAAACTCATCAATGCCAGCAGACCTTACCTCTCACCATCCAACTGCATCACCTTAGCCAGAGCGCTAGTCCTTTCCAAAGTTGACTACTGCAATGCGTTATACTTGGGAACCAGTCAGAAAAACATCAACAAACTACAAGTCATACAAAACAATGCCTTGCGAGCAGCCCTGAACATACCCAAACATGAACACATTTCGGACGCCAGACGCACCTGCCATTGGCTATCCATACCACAAAGAATTGAATATAAAACCATCTCACTCACACACAAATGCCTAGCTAACCAAGCACCCAGATACCTATCCGACAATCTCAATCACCACACCCCAGCGCGCCCTACCAGATCAGCTCAAACACATTGCTTAAATATTCCAAGATTTAAGCTCCAAAAAGCAGGTGGCTCCAGCTTCCCCGTGCTTGCCTCCAAACTTTGGAATTCACTTCCACTCGAGCTGAGATCAGAACCTTCCTTTCACAGATTTAGACACAACACCAAAACTTGGCTTCTATCCAAAGAAACGTAAACTGCCTAGCCCTACCTTACTAGCATGCACCAAGACTGTAAATTTGTAAATATGTAATCGGTTTGTACATTTCTGTTGTATTATTCTTGTTGTATTCATCGCAAGCGCCTGGATGCCCTAGGGCCAGGCGGCGCTATACAAATAATAAACTAAACTAAACTAAACCTAAATATGACCAACACCTGCCAAGGTGTCAATAGCTCCTGTAGCATTCCAAGTGCCGAATGGGATTACCACAATAAATGATCTCAGGCCCAAATGAACAGACAGACTCAAAGAATTTGGAAAAATACTGCTTTATTATCAGTTCAATAAAGTAGGGAAACCTGGTGAACAAACAAATTGTAGCTCACACACTCTCAATGCATTTCGGTTACACAACAGGTTTTATACCTCGACATACGTCAGATATTGTGTCATCCTACATGGCAAACAGTAAAAACCTACTAGGTGGAGGTATTGGTTGAAGGAAACGTATACATTTAGTTTGAGTAAGTGTTAGTATCATCATTGGATGCCTCTTATCTGCTAGGAATCCTTGAACAACCTCTAACTACGTAAAATACAGATAATAACGTAATACCAGCAGCGGATAGGCCAGTGCAACAATCTACGGTCCACCATTACATAGACCCTCATATTTGGTTGGCACTCTCTTACCAACCTTGGACATTCGGCTCACTAGCAGCATGTAACCAACTAAACCCAGGTGCAAGGGAACAACATCAGACAACTGCCCTTCTTAGCTAATTAGCCTACTATCTCTCATCAGTTAGCCCTAAACCAAGGCTTCGTCTTTGGAGTTGACCTTGCTGACTGTTCTCTTCCTCAGAACTTTAAAGGGAGTGAAAGTGCATTGCTATCTTTGTCTGGAGCTTTATGAATAGGCCTTGTTTTCCGGTCCTGAATCATGTGTGAGGAGACCATGATTTTGTCCATTTTGCCCTTCTATTTAATGGTATTTGATTCAATTATATTGGGTGCTATTACTCTCCTTGGCCTCTGGAGACTTGGTTGCTCCATTCTGCATGTGCCTTCTGCATCTTAAATTGAGCAACACTTGGCATTCACAACTGTTCACTCCTTAACTTAATATAAGAGAAATATGTTCTGCGTACCTAGCTTATGCCTTTGGACGCCTTTTGAGCCATGTAGTTACTCTTGCTGCGACATCCATGATTCTGAGCCAAGCAAATACCCTTTGTTCTTGCATGAATGTGTATTCCAGTGCCTGTCAGCATTACAGCTTTGGTTTACCTTCTCAAGGCTTCTTGCTTACTATTATACAATACCAACATTTCTTTTCTTTATATGGTTGCTTTACTCGCATTCTATTTCCTACTTTAGCAAGCTTCTATATGTCTCATCTACTTTGCGTTTCTGCATCTATACATTTATCACATCTCTTGTCACTTATCTCCTTAGTGAAACACTTGTGTATAGGCACATTATAAATGCCATATCATATCATTATATGGTTTTTCTTCACATTTGCATATATGTTTACTTTGTCACTTTAATCACATCTTCGTTATTTAGCTATCCATACATCAAGTTCAGTGTGTCCACGTATCTTCTCTCTTTAATGGTGTAACTTTACACCTGCCAGTCTTTACTTATAGTTCATCTATGTCCAGTGGTGTCTGCAGGCTCATGTCTATCACATCAGTTTGAAAGTACATTCAATACGGTTGTCTGAGTGCATAACGTCTCTCATACCTTCAATGTGGTTTTGGCCTGATACTACGTGTCAAGCACAGTGCTTTCTTGATGTTCTTCCAGCATGATGGAGGTCAGGGGGTGGGTACTTTAAATGATGCGTACATCTTCCTCTCTATATTCCCTCCGCTGGTCACATGACAGCAATCCCCAGTTGGTGTGCAAAATACCCAATGTTCCACATAGTTCTGATGATCCTTGGGATCATAAAACCTTGTTCCTTGGGGTGCTATAGTGCTTCCTTTCAGGTGCTCATGGGTAGTGTTTTCGGTTTGTGTGTGCTCGTCAGCCACAGCATTCACATCCATGATGATCTTCATTGCAACAGCTTTCTTTGCTGTCTTCTTGCATTGTCCTATGACTGTTCTCAAGAGACAGAATCCCAGCAATACTACCTCTAGTATTGCTATCAATATCTTGAATGCATTTTCCACCATTTTTGTAGGTAGGGTCGATAATGGAGTTATAGCTTCTGTCAGTGTTCCAGGTCTATATGTACAGCAAGAAGGCCTGATCTTTGTGCAAACGCCTTCTTCCATTGCTGTAATTATTTCCAAGACATACATGTATTGGAGGGTCATGAGTCTGAAGGCCCTCATTTCTTCTTTAATCGCATGAAATCCTTTTCTTGTTGTGTTCATTGTTTGCAGCAGTTCCAACCTTGTGATTTTTAACCACTTGGCGTTTACTGCCGCTTGAATTCCTGGCATGAATATGGCTGTAAATATCACTTCCGCCCTACTAAACAATTTATGCTCATATGGAGTGTTGTGATAAGCCTCTATTGATTTTTACCGAAAAGTAATTTTCTCTCTTCTGTCGGCTGAGGTTAAGCGACCTCTTCTTCCTTTAATGTGCATCCATTTTTGGAATGTTTTCTATGTGGAGGTCACTTTGAGGGACATGTATTACCACATTCGAACATATTCCTCCCCAGTTAGAGGCAACTTCATGTAAACTCTGGATCCACAGGCCCAATAGTGATCCATCAGCATGGCAGTTCCTCCTTTCATTCCTGGCACATCTATTACCTGCCTACATCCTTTATTTTCTCCGACTTTGGTCTGACCACTATTTCTGAAGCACAGTGTCACATTCTTCATTGGCAATATGGATACAGGTCCTTCTTCATCTTCGACCCATGTTAATAGCTTCAAATACTTGGCCCCTTCCTTAAGACATTCGTCATTCACTACTTGCACTATCTTCAATGGTGCTGTCATCAATAAGTGTGCACTGCATCCCATCATTCCTTCTTCCCACCCTGTACTGTTGACTACTTGTCCATATATCAATAGCTGTGGTCACTACCATCATCCTGGCAATCCTGGTGTTTCCCATGTGCTGCACAGTCCAATCTCTTTTGTTCAACAATCTTCACCTCTCCTCTATATGGTCCATTCAATGTTTACTAAATCATTTTGCTTTCCAAGTTCAGTCTTTTATCATCTTCTGTGTTTTTATGTAAGCATCTTCATATGGTAACGTTCTCTTTGACATCCATCATAGGGTTGTCCACTTCCCTTCAAATTGTCCTTTTGTCATGCATGATGCTAAATGGCTGAGGTACTTTGAATCATGTGTAGATACTTTTCTTGCTATAAATGTTCTTGCAGTGCTCATGGCATAAGGGATGAGAGAAAATAAATAGCAGCTCTCATCTGACGTTCCTCTCCACACCTTACTCATGTGCTGGTTATTGTTTTAATGGGCTGACTTATCAAGGTATGTATTTATATCCTGATAATCTTCTCCAGCATCCCTCTTAAGACGATTATTTTGTTTGGGCGATATCAGGGAAAATGTCACTCGTACTTTTGTTGGGAATGGAAACAGATGTTTCATTATTGGACACTTCCGCTATATTGTAAAACATCATTTGACTAAATGCTATAAGAATAAGGAAATAAAGACATCACCTTGTACAAAACGCAGTTACAAGAAATATTGCAAAATAATGAATGTGCCTTACTTCATTTTACGCATTAAGCGCTCTTCTTGCTAACAAGGTGTATCTTACAAAATGAAAGATTCCAATTTTCCTTTATCAATGTTTAGTTCCTGCTATTGTTTTATAATAACCACACTTATTTTATAAGAGAAATTGTAATAATATTGGAGTCATGATCTTGAGGATAATGGGGGCTATCTTGGGAATTCCAAAAAAGGTGACAATATTAATGTTTCTGCTCACTAGGGCATGATAGGATCGAAGTAAATATATAAAAACAGCACACATAAATGTGTGCAACGTTATAGGCAACATAAAGTGTTGTGTGCTTTTATTTTATTCAAACCATTGTCTCTTCTACCTAACAGGGATAATTCTGTTAACACTGAAAAGGTATGTGTTTCCTTTAAACTCAAATTTATTTTATTTTGATCACTCCTGCTGGCTCTTTGTGGCTGATCTTGGCTGCATACACAGAACTTCTTCTCTTGCTTCACTGTTAACGGTTGTCAGATGTGTAGGGGTCTCTTCTTTGTAGAGCTATACATCATTCAGATGCAGCCAAGCACACCTTCCTTGAATCTTTACAGCTGTGGGGGTGTCATCCTCTTCCAGGTAAGGTCCTTCAAAATAGGGCTTATGCCATGTGCGGATAAAGCTTTTGATTAGTACTTGGTCTCCAGGATACAAACTAAGTGGTTTCAAAAGTTCAGTAGGGTTGATCGTTTGGGTGTCTTCTTCAATCTTCTTTGACCTTTCCCTCCGATTTTGATCTGTTGGTATAAAAAAGAAACACTAGCAGTCATATTTGTCAAATAATCATGCACCTCATTTCCTAATGATTTTGCTACACTGTGATCATCAGTTTTTATTGAAGTGGGAGATGCAAGGGGTGCTCTAATGTGGCGTTCAGTCACCAGCTCATGAGGCGTCAGGTGGTGATCTGAGCCAGGTTGATTTCTTAATGCAAATAGGACAAGGGGTAGGCAATATAGCCATCCATTCTTCAAAAACATCTTTATCTTTGCTATCCTCTCTTTGAGGAGTCTGTTTAAAGGCTCACAATTACCATTCACCTGTGGGTGATCAGCAGACGAAAATGTATGCTTTATGCCTAATAGAAGAGTTATTTGTTCAGACACTGCATTTACATAATGTGGCCCATTATCAGACCGTAGGACTTCGCATACACCCCATCTAGGAAACACTGCACGTATGAGAAACTTGGCAGCACATGTGGTATTGGGATGTGTGCATGGACCTGCCTCAATCCATCGGGAAAAGGGACTTAATACGACTAACATATATCAATAGCTATTGCATGTTTGCAACATATCCACGTAATCTATATGTAGATGCTGAAAAGGACCATTAGACACGGTATTGCTCCTCTCACTGTTCGTAAGGTGTGCCCTGCTGTGAAATTCTGACAGACAAGTCCGTTCACAATAAATTGTGCCACGTGTTCTAACAAATTTGTAGAAAACCAGTTTCTGCGATCATGACTGCAAGACTCTCTCTGATTATACGTGCAGGATACTGACGTTGATCCAGCACAGCTTTCGATAATGCTAGAGGCATAACTGGCTTTCCAGTACTATATTGTCTGCATATATCCTCTGTGGGGGATAAAGAACACCCCCGTCTTTTCCATAAATCTTGTTCTTCTTGTGGAGCTCAACCTTGCAGCTTAATTAACTGTACAATTGATAACATATTAAAGCCTTCTTTCATCATCATGCATCATTCTGACATTTGCTTAAGACACTCCACTTCAAAATTAGAAATGTTGGGAAAATATGTTGCTCTTTTGCTTCAATGTCTGTGGCTACATTACCATGAGAAAACATGTCTGCCCTCTTAGTATGGGTTGCGCACTTCATCACGGCTATAGCCAATGGGAGCTTTAGTACTTTAATAAGTTTCTCCAATAGTGTTGCATGCTACACTGGTGTGCCGTCTGCACGGGGGAAGCCCTTCCTTTTCCAGTGTGACACTCCTGCTTGTACGGTTTATGTCACATAGGCAGAGTAAGAATACACTGTCACTTCCTCATCCTTACATTTCTGAAATGCAGCGATAAGCGTCACTAATTCTGCTGCCTGTGCTGAACAACGCGAAGGCAATCTTGCACTTGTCACTACTTCAAATTCACCATTCTGTTTTAACTTCACTACTGCCGATGATGTATGTCTTTATCCTGCCGTTTGATAAATTGTTTTGAAGAACCATCAATGAATAGAATTTCCCCCTTCAATGAGCATTTTCTTTAACGTAGGGAATATCGTCATAAAACTCAGTATACATTGTGCAATCATGTACATAATCCTCCTTTTCTACTGGTTCTGATATAAATGTTGCTGAATTCACTACTCTATATCTAATGAGCATGATCGCTGGATTTGAAATGATCACCCCATATCCTGATGTTCTTTGTGTAGTTAACGTGCTTTTAGGTTTTTCCAAAATGTATAATAAGGAATGCTCAACGGATAACCTCATTGAGCACCCCATTGTAATACTTGCAGCTTTTTCAATTGGGAAAGCTAATGCTTATTCACAGGCATAATGCCCTCTTATTACTGGGTGTAAAATCCCACTGTAATAAGCTAATGGTTTATGTCCATGTCCTAATGTTGTCTTCTGTGTAAGGACTGCTGTCACACCACTCCATTTGAATGTGAAAATAAATAAAACTCCTCATTATAGTCTGGAATCCCTAACACAGGGGCTGTACAAATTGCTCTTTTTAACTCTTCAAATCCTTCTATCATCTCGTCTATCCATAATATCTCACTTTTGCTTGTTTGCACTTCTTTAAGTCCTTTTAAAAGTGGTTTTATATGTGTACTGTAATCAAAAACCCAGGCCCTACAATAATTGCACAGGCTTAAAAATTGCTGAATTTCTCTCACGGTCTCAGGTCTTTGAGTTTTCCAGATTGCTTCTGCTCTCTCAGGTGACACTTTTCACCCTTCTTGAGGGATTAGCTGCCCTATATACAGGTCCTCTTCCTGACAATACTGTAGTTTCTCCTTGTCCGGTGTGTATGCTTTTTCTGCTAATACTGTCATTAACTGGACTGAATCCTCTGCATTTTTCTTCTGTCTCACTGCACACTAATATGTCATCTACATACTGAATCATTGTGCTCTCAAGTTGTATGTTACTTAGGTCCATCTGAAGGACCCTATTAAAGATTGATGGGGACTCACAGTACCCCTGTGGTAATTGTGTATGTTTCCAATGCTGGTTTCTATATTAAAATGAGGTAAAATCTTAGGAGCCCTCATGAAGGGGAATTGAAAAGAAAGCATTTTTTTTTAATCTACTACATTACAATATTTGGCCGTAGCTGGGATATTACATAATATCATAGCTGGGTTTCCGAACCAGAGGAAACTATGTTTTGACAATATTGTATAGAGGGCATAGATCCTGAATAAATCTCCACAAACCCCCCATTGATTTCCTTACTGGGTACACAGCCATGTAACATAGGGAATGTGATGGTACCAATATTCCCTGCTGTATCAAAGTGGAAATGGTTTCAAATATACCTTCACCTGCTTCTCTAGACATGAGGTACTGTTTTGCTCGTGATCCAATTGCTCCTGGTTTAAGCTTTATTTTAACTGCTCCTGCTTCACTCAATAGGCCCACGTCATATGGACAGTTGGTCCATAGAATACTTGGCACACTTTCTAGATCTGCCTGGAAATACTATGGTTTCTTTCTTACCAATGCCATTCTCTGTAGTATTTCCTTATTCTCAATTTTCATCCAATAAGTAAGACGTATGAAAAACACTAATTCATTGTCTGAATTCTCATCTCTGAACAACCCCTCGTCTGTCAAGTCTGTTAGTCTATAACCTTTGTCAAGAGATATTACTTTTCTCCATGCCCTTCCTTTGTCATCTGTCCTATGAATAATCACCCTTTCCTCTCTCACTATCACTTCTGCCAGTTCTATGAGAATACCTATCTTTCTTCATGATCTATAGGTACCTCTGGCCTAAACAAAAATGTGTCAGGTATCCTCAGTAATTTACCTATCAATCCAGGAAGCCATGTCAACAAAATATTTACTCCATACAAAAATACTTCTGGACCCAAAAGGACCCTTCATAATGCATTTTGGCCTGTAAATGCTAATATAAATTATCTTACATTCATGTAATGTGTCCCTGGAGTTGAACATGTTATCCCTTTGTCAGTAAAGATATCGTCATATTCAGTTTTGTCATCAAGTCTCATCCTAATACGTTAACTGGTGTCTGTCGAGAATACATTAGTGGCATAGACATGTCATGTTCTTCTATTGAAATAAGTAATTCATGAGTAAACAGAACCAAACTCATAGCCCCAGAGAATCCCTGTGCATTCATGGCGATGCCAGACATTGGCTACTTTCCCTTTCGAACACATGAGCAAGTCGCTCTCATGTCTAGAAGAAACGAAAATGTCTTGCCTCCTATCATTACCCTGACCCTCAGTTCCTTTTGGAGGTCTGGTATCACAGATAGTACTGAACACATTTGGTCACTCTCTGTGCTTTCCTATTGTGGGTATAAATACATCCCTGTAACTATAGAGGAGGTCCCAGATATGACCTGCACTCCAGCCACCCATTTTGAAATACCAGGAACGTATTCGCCGAGATATGTGACATATGAGGAGCAAATAAACCAACAGAGAGCCACACTGGGGCTCTGCCCAGTGCCCATCAGAAGAGCAATACCTGTTGAAGTGCCAATAACCAGACAACCATGGGCGGCACGGTACCCATTGAGACAACCGTACCAACAGCTGACACGACATGAAGCCTACTTTCAGACTGTCCCAGAAGAGACCCAAAGGGCCTTAATCGAAGGCGAATGGTAACGTCACGAGGGCCCGGACAGATGTACAGATGAACGAACAACAACCAAAAGATGACACACTAAGATAAAACACCATGGATAAAGATATCACAGACATAGAAGAAGAGACAATGTCGAAATATAAAGAGACGTAACCATAAAGCAGGATGAAAGTATGCAACCAGCTAATGCCTGTACATAGGCTTGTAACACAAGAAGCTAAGAAAACAGTGTGGCTTGCTATGCTTAGTAGAAGAATAGAGCAGTAAACACCAACTATATATATCTACCTCAATGAAGCACATTATATAAGTGCAGTCCACTCTACATGAAGCAGAATTAAGCCCCGGATGGTAGGGGCCAAACAGGACAGGAGTCATATACCAGCACAAAGACAGACAAAAGATTGGAATCGAAACTTAGCAAGAAGCAGCTCATGCCTAGGAATTCGAGGTCAACCGAAGGAAGGGAGGAGAGCGGCAACTCCGAAGAATCGTAACTTAAGAGCATAGCAGCCTGCCCGTGAAGGTCGAGATAAGGAGGCCCAGACAGGTGGCAAGGCCGAAGGGAGAATCAAATACGCAAATAGATGGAAAATGAAGCAGCTTCACGGTGTACTTACACGTGACCAGCCGAGCGCAAAGAGGTACCAACGTCTGATGTCACCCAAAACCAGAGGATGCCATAACTTTTCCTGTAAGAAGCTACAGTTTCGAGGCCATCCTCAGCCAACTAATTGACACATAGCCCTAAAGTACTGATTGATGGAAGGGAGGCAGGGTGAATCTTGGGGCATGCCGCATCTGGGTAACCATTCTGCAAGCTGCTAATTAAAGTGGAGATTTATGCCTAGGGGTGTAACCGACCCAATCACAATGGACCAAATAATCTAGGGTCCTATAGCTAGTAGAACCAATGAGACGTCGTACTTGTAGTGACGTCTAGCACGAGTGATGTAGAGGGATGGGCATAGATGCCCACCTGATAAGAGTTATCCAATCATCACAACCCGTTACCATATACAGATATAGTACCTATACTTAAGTTACCTTTCCCAACCAATAGACTTGCATGACAAACTTTTGAGTGTTACACATCGATGATGACAAATTTTGCCTATAGGAATTGCTGTTTGAATGAAGATTTTGGAAAGTAAAGCGAGACAGGCGATCGAATCTCTGATGATTTCCTATTGTTTCCCCATTTTTTGTACTTGTCATTAAACAGACTTCCCTTTGCCAAACCATTGAGTTGTCCTTTTTGATTGGTGTTGGAGTAAGAGAATCCTGCACTCCATCCACCTCAAGGTGCAGCTATCTCGTCTTAAAGGGTGAGCTCTGATCCCATGGCCCATCAGAGGTTGTGCTGCCCTCCTATACATAACTGTAAAAGGATCCCCCCCACTACTGTCATGCTCCTTATCCTGGGAATAGGTATTCGTGGGGATCCTGTATTTGCCTTCCATTGTGGCATTGTCGCCTGTTGCATCGGAGTGTATTGTTGTGTCTATACTTGTATTTGCATAGGCGCTTGCTGTGGTTGCCCCTATGATGACTGTGATTGCAGCAGAGCCTGCTGCATTTGCTGGATTTGCAGCACATTTGTCTGATACTGAGTGTGATCTTGGGCATAATACTCTGGTGGATCTGTACTATACTGTGGGAAATAACCCATCCCCCCCTTGAAGTTTGCCAGTTCTGCTGCATGCCCCATCTACTCCCACATGCTCTGGCAATATGTCCTGCCCTTCCACAATTTCAGCACTGTTGTGGCTGTACTCCATTAAATCCTGTCCCCTTGGGGGTTTTGAAAATCTGACTCCTTGTCCTCTAAATCCATTCTGTCTCCCACGTGGCCAAAAATAGTACCCTACATTGATTAGCTGTGAAGACAGTAACTCTTGTGTGACCATGTCTTCACCACTCATCAGTACTGCTCCTTCTATATAAATTTCGACAACCTCTTGTGAACTAACTTTGCCTCCTCAAGCTTCTTATTCTTCTCTTGTAACAATCGACAATGTTGAACGATAGTCAACTGTATTTATGGCCATGGCTTTGCTTCCATCCCTACCTGTTTTCTTCATCTACCTTTGCACTGCCTTGGGCAGTCCCTGACACAAAATATGATAAAGTAATGCTACAAATTTATCCCACGGTCCCGCGTCTCAAGACATCAACATTCTTGAATGGCCTGACTATAAGCAATAGGATCTTCATTCTCTCACACTTTTCATGTCATATTCGTGCCCATGTCTGACGTATTAGGATATTGTACTCTAAGTACCCTCCATATGTTGTGTTTTGTACTGTTACACTCGCATTTCCTACTTGTCTCCAAATGTCATCAGCTCTGACCCCTAGAATAGTGGCTAGTAGGCCTTTTATGTCACCCACTGCTAATGTCACTCCCTCTCTCATTCTTTCTAACTCATAAATCCATTTACCTGCTGCTGAAGTCAAACTGGGTAATTCACATTTCAAATTATCTTTATACATCTGCGGACACGGTATGTATTGTGGTTGTCCTCCCCCTTTCTCTAATTTTTTTAAAAAACTTTCTTTATTGATTTTCAAAATGCAACAAAAAAACAACTTTACGGCCCCCTCAACATTCCCCTCCCTTCCCACACTCCACCCCAACAACTGTTATCATCTTGCAGTAGCACATGCTCTGACCCCGATTTCTCATAATAGATAAAGATGATATCATTTCAGCACTTGACCAATTACACGCAGTTTTTTTTTATTTATATCTTGCGTCCAGAGGCTGTGAACTCCGTCTCATTCTGTTTACATGTGTCCTCCCAGGCCCACTTCCGGTGAGTGTGACCTGGTGTCAATTTCAGGCCAGGTACTGTCGAAATGGAGGCCAATAGTCAAATGGGCAACTTGTGATCGGCATAGTTGTAGCATATCTGGACTCCTAAATTCACACAGTCTCATGCACTCAAGCCAGGAGCCAAACGTCAGAGGGTTTCTCTTGCCCCACTTCCTGGCCACCAGGTGCCTGGCCACCCCCGCCGCCATTCCCAACAGTTTCCATTCGTGCAAGACCTTGCCTCAGTCAGGGCCAGCAACCATACCGCGGACAAGTATACTGAAGATGTAAAAAGCATTTCAGTCATTGCATCCTCGACCTCACTCCAGAAAGTCTAATGCGCGCGCAACCCCATGCCACATGATAAAAGTCAGCTGGCTCCCCACCACATCTCCTACACCCCGGGGAACTATCAGGGTAAATTCTGCTCAACTTCATCAGGGAATAGTAGACCCGGTGCAGAAACTTATAGTGGGTCAATCTGTATCGGGCATTCAGAGAAATCTTTCGGGTCTGCATACATATGAGTTTCCATTGAGTGTCTCTCAAACACTGCCCAGGGAGACAGACCATGCATTCTTGAAAGCTGCCTGTCTCACTCCCATTGCACTCTGAATCATTTTGTAAATAGAGGAGACTAATTTGCTGGGGGCCAGCAGTTTAATGATGTACTGCTGTGCCAGGTTGGGGACTGGGGCTTTCGGGAACTCGGGCCACTTAGTTTTTAATATCCCTCTAATTGTATAATACAGAAGCAGAGTCACTGCATTGTTCTCCCCTCTACAACGCAGCTCCTCCCATTGTATAAACCATCCATCCTGTATCATATCTCCCAGCGACTGCAACCCCAGCCCATGAAAGTGCTCCTTAAATGATTTTTCATGCGTGAGTGGTATGCCAATAACATTATATATTGACCATTCTGGGTGAAAGTAAGGCGTAGCGTCCAGCAGTCGGCTCACCCGCTCCCAAGCTTTACAGGTCACATTTATGTGCTGAACCTTCCCCCTCGGGACACTATCTCAATCTCCCCAAAGCATTCCCACTAGGCTATTTGGGTAGGAGATCACTTTCGCTACCATGGCGTGTGGATATGTCGAGCTAGGGGGGTTCCAACCCACTATATACTGCAACTGCGCTGCACGAAAGTACCAGTGCATGTCAGGGCACTCCAGTCCACCGTGCTCATATACCTATTGTCAGGGTGTCATACGCGATATGGGGTTGTTTGCCAGCCCACACCAATCTGGACATCATTGTCCTAATACCAGACCAATAAAGGCCACGGGGCCATATTGGGACATTATTGAAAATATACAGCAGCTTGGGCAGAATGACCATCTTGGCCAAGGTCAAGCGTGCTGCCTGTGAAATGGGGAGCAGGATCCATGACTTCTCTCTCTGCTCTAGGGCCTCAGCAACTTTCATGTAGTTATCCCTGTACAGCGTACTGACGTCTGTGGTAATCATGATACCCAGATATCTCCACCCACGAGGGCACCACCGAAGGTCATTGCCCACGTCAGTCTGCAGCACCCCTGGTGTTAGACGAAGGAGTTCTGATTTGTTGCAGTTGATTTTAAGGCTGGATAGTTCCCCAAATCTGAGCACTTCCTACGTTAAAGGAGCTCAATTATGCTTGGGATGTTTGACATGCAGTAGGATGTCATCCACATAACGATATGACGGCTCGGTGTGTATTCACGCAGACTCCCAGTGGGCGTGTAATTCCCGAATATGGCATGCCAGAGGCTCCATGGCCAAAGCAAACAGAATTGGGGAAAATGGGCACCCCTGCCTCATGCCGCATGTGCAATAGAGGAACTCAGAGGTGACTCAGCTTGTGTATACAGCAGCCCGAGGGGCAGTATAAAGCAGCCTAACCCAGTTGATATAGGTAAGGCCAAACCCTGAGTGCTTCAGCACCTCAAAAAGAAAGGGCCACTCAACCGAATCAAATGCCTTTTCGGCGTCGGGAGCTACCAGCGCTATATGGATCTCAGGGTTGACATTGTGCATCAGGGTAAACAAGCGCCTTAAGTTATGCTGAGTGGACCGACCCGATATAAAACTGGCCTGATCCGGAAGTACCAGAGCCGGCATATGTGGCAACAGTCGATTGTTTCATATTTTTGCTAATATTTTATTGTCAGTGTTAATCAGCGACAGTGGTCTATATGATGCCAGTTGGCGAGGATCTTTCCCTGGCTTCGGGAGCACGGTCACTAGTGCTGATCTAGTCGACTCAGGGAGTGAACCTCCAGCCATGGCATCCTCATACATACCTAATAAGTGGGGAGTTACAATGTCAATGTAAGCCTTATTGAATTCGGCTGTGATGCCATTTAGCATAGGTACCTTACCGTTGGGGGGTGATTTTATAGCTTCTCGGATCTCCTCGTCCATTATAGGGGTGTTTAGCGCCCTGCCTTGCTCACTATCCAACCAACCCAATGCTACCTCATCCAGGTATTCTATCAGCTTTTCGTGCCCACCCGTGTGGCGCGATGCATATAGCTGCACATAATAGTTATAAAACTCCTTGTTTATCTCCTGTAGTTCCTTGATAGCCCCACCATCCCATTCCATAATCTCCACTATGGGGCAATTTGCCGCTCCCGTCTAATGGCCCAAGCCAGAGTTCTGCTCGGGTGATCTCCCTCCCCGTATCTTACTGCTACTATAGGGTCTCCCAGAAATTTTTCTTCGCTCGCTGCTAGTTGCTGATACTCCTCCCTGCGTGCCCTCAATTCTAATTCTTCGTGAATCGCTGGGTCGTCCGAGGTACTTTGTTCGTTTTCTAGGTAATGGATAGTGCCCTCCAATCTCCTCATAGACCCTTGCAGCGCCTTCAGTATGCCCCCTTCCCTCGATATGCAGCACCCCCTAATGTACACTTTAAACACCTCCCATATTGTGCTTTGGCTAGGCACCAAACCAGCATTGGCCTGCAAGTAGGTTTGTATGTCTCGCTCTATGTCGGCATAAAATGCCACATCCTCCAAGGATGTAGCTCTAAAATGCCACCGAAGCTGAGATGAGAAGCCTGCAATATCAGTGATATGAACCAATGCTGGTGAATGATCTGAGAGGGTTCGAGGAAGTATCCTAGCTCCTACAGCCTTCCTAGCGATGGAGGTGGATGCCATAATGTAATCGATCCTGGAAGAGCTGCAATGTACCCCAGAAAAAAAGGTGCACTCTCTAGTGGTAGGGTGCTCCTCCCGCCATAAATCGAGAAGATCATGATACGCGGCAATAGAGGACCACGCCTTGGCGGACTTTGGAAGTGCCTGCTGTAATGTAGCCGATCTATCCAACTCTAGAGTAAGTGCTAAGTTAAAATCGCCTACCCACATTATTTCTTGGCCGGAAATTTGTGAATGTGCCTAGCACATTTGTGGAAGAAGCCCGGATGATCCACATTAGGGGAATATATGTTTATAATTAGGATTTTTGCAGCGCTTATTTCCCCTGCCAGTAGTATATAACGGCCCTCTTCATCTTTAATTTGTTTGTGTAGTCTAAACTGAAGGGATCCATGTATGTACGTCGCCACCCCTCTAGAATGTGAGGAATATGACGAACAATACCTATGTATGCCCCAGCCTGCTAGTTTGGGAAGATGTGTATCATTTGCCAGATGTGTTTCCTGTAAGCAGAGCACATTTACCTTGTGATTTCTGTTGAAGTTTGCTATGAGGCGAGACTTTTTTTGTTTGTGAATCCTCTCACATTCCAAGTCATTATTGTGAGCTGCCGACCCTGCCTACCACTCATCCCCGGCACAGCCATAGTCAGCGGGGTGCAATGGTACCTATCATCCTACTATCTATATATTGTGTATACTAGTAAGGGTCCTGAACCCACTTGGGCTAGCGCTTGTACTAGAGCATGTGCAAGACATACAAATCCCAAAAACTGGAAACATATCATCCCACGCCCTCCCCTCTCCACCCCCCACTCCCACCCAAGCCAGAAACCATAAACTACTGGCTCTCTGCCCACCCCCTCAGCCCTTCTTCCAACCCAACCATAACAGACAGAACTTCAACCTGAACTAAACTATACCGCAGTACCTGCGGCAACCGGGGGCTCTGAGGGCAGCTCTAGCGCTCCATGTGGCAACGGCTAACGCAGACAAGCCCCCACCCCCCCGCACCCCTGGCTTCCCGTGAGTCAAGGAGTGTCAGCGCCCCCCCGGTTTTCACTATTCCTCTTCCAAAGGATTTCAGTACTAAGTCAGGATGGATGCTGTGGAGATCCCCCCCAGCTCTGGTAAATTTCTGGCAAATTGTTCCGCTGACCCTTTATGTTGCAATCGAAGCTTAGCTGGATACATCATGGAATACTTTGCTCCTTTACTCTGCAGGATGCTTTTAGCCATTTGGAAGGTCTTTCTTTGGTCTTGGATTGCCGGACTGTAATCAGGAAACAGTCATATAGTGGAGCCCTCCCATTTTAACTCTTTCTTCTCCCTGGCTGCTCGTAATATGGCGTCCCTGTCCCGGTAGCAAATAATTCATGCAATGATAGGGTGCTCTGGAGCGCCCGGAGGTGGTCTGGGCACCAGTGAGCGGTGCGCATGCTCCACCATGTACATGTTGGATAGTGGCGGATTATCCAGTACGTCCACCAAAAGCTGCTCAACGAACGTTTCCATATTATCTATGTTTGTAGATTCTGGAACACCCGTGATCCTGACATTGTTCCTTCTCGAGCGTCCTTCTAAATCTGCATTCTTCGCTGCTAAATTTTTAACCAGCTGCTGAAGAGTAGTTACCTCATGCTGCAATGATGTGATGTTTTCTTTTGTAGATCCAATCTTCTGTTCCGCTTCTTCCATCCTCCCACAGAGTTTTTCTATCTGTACTGCCGAGATGCCAGGCCAGTCCCCCTATCTCCAACCCAGATAGTGCCAGTGGATGCCCACTCCCTCCACAAATCCAGCCCCGCATCTCACCCCCAAGGCACTGTTCTGTGTTTATGAGGAACTATAAGTGCATAGCCACCACCATCCCAGTGGGAAACAGCTCACAAATCCGCCTGTCTGCCCAGCAGCCCCCTGCTTTACTCAGAGGACTAGCAATCCAATGTACTAGTCAGCGGGGACTCCACACCTTAAAAGGGGATCCAGCCAGCCGGTGCTCAGGTCCTCCTCTTTCCTCCAGAACAGTTCCCCACACCAGAACTGTGGAACACTATGGTCCCCAAGAACAGTCCTATAATTGCAGGCCCCAAGTGGTGTGAGCATCCACCAGCTCCAGGCCCAAGGACTCCAGTGCAGCCGTGTTATTCTTCCTTCCAGAGGTCACCGTGCCCTAACCCCTTCAATTGTACCAATGGCTCAGTCCCAATCTGGGCCTTCCCGCTCCTGGGATCATTAGATCTGGGCTAATCAATGTTCCTTCCTGGGCCATACACGTCTCTATCGGCATCCGCCTCCCCCGGCCTGACTCCATTGTGGGCCGGCGACTTTTCTTCACTACGCCGGGACCAGCACTCCACCGGGTCCTGGCCAGGTATGCCGTTCAGCGACCTGCAAATCCACTTCCCCCAGCAGCACAAGTCCCTCAGCGGTAGGGCAGGCCAGTCCGCACTGTGCCTCCGTGTACCGCGGAGCTCTCCCTCTCCAGGATGTTCAACTTCGGGAGAGCGCCACTCCGACACCAGAACCAGCTAGAGATCCGGCCCCAGCAGTGCGCTGCCCAGTCTGGGGAGGCCGGGGAGGCCAGAGCCCAGCGCTCGGGGACCCAAGCAAGTGCAGGTAAGCCAGTGGTGAGGGTGAGGGGGAGGAAAGGATGCCACCCGCAGTATTCAAGTGCGATCAGCCTCGTGACTCCACCAGCAGAGGTCCGCTCACCTTCCAAAGCAGATGGTGTATCATCCCGCCGGTCCCGCTGAGTCGAGGGGACACTTGTCCGTACGCCTCTCGGCCCACCGAGGCTGGTGCAATTGATGCTGCGGGGCCCTCGCTCACTTCACCCGCAGCCTTAGACAGACTCTGTGGATGCGATTCAGCAAGCAACCTCGCCAGCTCCGGCACTGCTATCCCACGGAGGATGGGTCTTGCAGATGGCTGAAAGGGGCAGTTGTCACAGGCACCCGGGCCGCCTCTCGTTGTGTAAGCCGCTCCTCCCCCACTCTCTTCAGCCACGCCGTCAGGCCCCGTTCACTGTAACGACCCATCGGTGCAACGGCTAGTCACACAATTTCATCTGGGGTGCCTGATATGTGTATTTTTCCCTCCAATGGTTGCTGGGGGTCTGGGGTAGAGAAAGGCAGGATATTCAGAGGATTTTCGTTCCAGCCGTTACCAGAGCTTTTCAGGCAGTGGCCATCTTGGTCTGCTGCGCAACAACGCCCCCCCTTTCTCTAATAACGTGAAGTGTGTAAATTCTGTACTACAATCATCATATATATGTTCTGTTAACCCTCTAGTCTAAGTCTGAAGTATGTAATCTCAATCACCTATGTATCATGTATCACTGTACTCTACTGGGCTCTCACTCTCTGTAACCTCGAGCAAGGCCTCTTGTACCTGTAACTAAGACATCTTCATGAAACAGCGCCTCGATGCCTGAGGGCTGTAGTGCGCTTCACAAATCCAAATAAATAAAATAAAAAAATCCACCCATACTTCTTGTCTTCCATGTGGGTCTGGTTTCGCCCGCTCATCTTCATCCTGGCAAGGACCTCAATCTACTTACATAAGGCAGGGACATTTTCCCTACGCTACGCAACCGTACTTGTGGTCATTTGGGATATGATGTAGGTTCTGGTGTTTTTTCCTTCCGGTTCTCCTAAATCTGACCACTTTGCCCCTTTCTATGTTTGGGACTCTCGTGGAGCCACATGCGCCCTCTCCTCGCACTCTCTCATTTTCTTCCCTTTCTTCTTCTGACATCATTATAACCCAACTGATATGGCTGTTATCCCTTTTCTCGTCATCAATATCTAGTCTGCTTAGGGACAGTGTTCTATGATTGTCCATCATTACGTCATCCGATCTACCTCTTGTTTCGCTCGGTGGAGATCCTTGAATACTCCCTCTGGTCTCATAACCATCCTTTTCCCTCATCTGCCTACACAGTTCTCCAATCCTTTTCCCTATGCATTCTGCCTCATCACCCCATGTTGGTACTCTATGTATCTCCTGCAGCTCTCTGCGGGGCTGTTGTGACCTTCTCTCTTCCTCCCAACATTCTCATTCTTCAACTGGTATTAAACATCTATTAATGAAGTGATCTATTTCGTCATACCTTTGTCCTCTACTCCTTCTCATTTCCTTCTTTTCTTTCTCTTCCTGTCTTCTCATGTTCCTCTTCTCTGCCCTTCTTCTCTGTAACCGTCTTTCTTTCAATCTTTGTGTTTCTATTTCCTCTTGCTTCTTCTTCTCCCCATCTTTTCTCTCTCTCTCTCCTTTACCTGCTCTTCATACCTTCTCCGTTCTTCCTTTCGTTTCCTCTCTTTTTCCTTCTCATCTTTGTAGCCTCACTTCATGCTGATTAAGAATCCACTCCTTTTCGGGCAGATCTACTTTCTCGCTTTGTTACATTTTCCATAGCTCTAAAATAGCTAACCTTTTTATGTAACATTTTCCCTGTAGATGAAGCATGTAAATATGTTGTCATGTGTTGCAATACTGTTCTTGATAGGGAACCCACTCGAGACCAAGGCATGAACATTTTGTCAGCCGTGTCTTTTACCCATTCAGCATGACATTTCCTAATCTTCGGTGTGTACCTCGGTAATGTTTTGCACAAGTGTATAAGGGGCATGTCCCCCATAATGACGAGTCATTTTTAACTATCAATGCTTACCAGATTTTTATTCTGCTGCTACTTTAATCAATTAGTATATCAACATTATTTGTTCCTTCTTTCACAATACTTTATATATCAGAACAATGATTTGGGCAAGCACCATCAATCAGTGCCCATTCTTCAAAAACAATTCTTCAAACAATTTCTAAGCCTACACAACAATATTCTTTTTGTTTCTCTGTTACAGTTCTATCGATTCTCACTATCCTGTTGTTTTATTATTGACAATATAAGAATCTTATCTTGCTATATTTTTTCTTAACTGCTACCCTCCTATGATTGGCACCAATCGCTTGCTTTTAGGATCTGATATCAGCCAAATGATTACAATCATTGTATTTTTCCAGTCTACAACCTAATTTATCACAAATAATAAAAAACACTTGTCTTTTTTAAACAAATCAACTTCTTACACTAACATATTCATAACCCAAAAATTGTGCACAAGAATTTTTCTACAATGTTTTTTTTAACTTTCTCTAGTAATAGTATCTCATCTCCATTTTACCCCATTTTGGAGTGTGAAACGCATCCTTCTTTGGCCTTGCCGCAGGAATCCCTATATCTTAATACCCCATGTTGGAGTGTGATGTGTTCCCTTCTATCTCCTTGAGAATAGGGATAAGAGGTATTTCTTCTTAAATAAATCGTGTTACGTTTGCCAACTATATAGATTTACACTAGCAATACAATTCCTCCTCTTTTATTTGTCACTTTCGATGTTCTACTTACCTCCTTTGCTCATTTCAAGCCCTTCGGTATCGACTCTTCCCGTATTGACCACTTTGCCTTCAGTCTGTGGGGTGTCCATGGGAACAGGACAAGAATTTCTTCAAAGAAGCACCTGCCGACCATCTCGATTTACACGCGTGATTCTTCCGCTCTCCACAGGAAATTCTGCGATCTTCTGGCTGATGGTAGAAGATATCAAGAATTCAAGAGTCTGGATCTGAACCACCACACCACTACCAAATGTGCAATAACACCTGGAGCATTCTAAGTGCTAAATGTGATTACCACAATAGATGATCTCTGGCCCAAATAACCAGAAAGACTGAAGAATATGGCAACATACTGCTTTATTATCAGTTCAATAAAGTAGGGAAACCTGGTGAACAAACAAATTGTAGCTCAGACACTCTCAATGCATTTCGGTTACACAACAGGTTTTATACCTCGACATACGTCAGCTATGCCATCATCCTACATGGCTACAGTAAAGACCTACTGGGTGGATGGATTGGTTGAGGAAATGTATACATATAGTTTGTGCAAGTGTTAGTATCATCATTGGATGCCTCTTATCTGGTACGCACGCCTTGAACCACCTCTAACTACATAAAATACAGATAATAAAGTAGTACCAGCAGCAGATAGGCCCATGCAACTATGTATGGTCCACCATTACATAGGCCCTCATGATTGCTTGGCACTGTCTTACCAACCTTGGACATTTCGGCTCGCTAGCATCACGTAAGCAACAAAACCCAGGTGCAAGGAAACAACGTCAGGCAACTGCCTTTCTCAGCTAATGAGCCTACCATCTCTTACCAGTTAGGACCAAAGCAAAGGCTTCTTCTTTGTAGTTGACCTTGCTGACTGTTGTCTTCCTGAGAACTTTATAGGGAGTGAAGGTACATTGCTATCTTCATTTGGAGCTTTATGAATAGGCCTTGTTTTCTGGTCCTAAATCACATGTGAGGAGATCTTTAATTGAACAATACTTGGCATTGATAACTGTTCACTCCTTTACTTAATCTAAGAGAAATATGTTCTGTGTACATAGCCTAGCCTCTTCGCCTCATTTTTTAGCCACGTAGTTCCTCTTGCTGCAGCATCTTTGATTCTTAGCCAAGCAAATACCCTTTGTATTTGCATGAATTTGTATTCCAGCGCCTGTCAGCATTACAGCCTTGGTTTCCCTTCTCAAGGCTTCTTGCTTACTATTATAGGATACCGACGTCCATTTTCTTAGCATGGCTACTTTACTCTCTTCATATTTCCGATTGTAGCAAGCTTCTATATGTCTCATCAACCTTGTATTTCTGCATGTATACATTTATTACATCTCTTGTAGCATCTTCTTAGTGTATAGGGTTTTTCTTCATATTCGCATATATGCTTACTTTGTCACGTTAATCACATCTTCGTTCTTTAGATACACATACATCGAGTTCAGAGCGTCCATGTATCTTCTCTCTTTAACAGCGTCCCTTTACATCTGCCAGACTTTACTTATAGTTCTTCTATGTCCAGTGGTGTCTGCAGGCTCATGTCTACTGCATCAGTTCGAGGGTACATTTGATGCGGTTGTCTGAGCGCAACAACGTCTCTCATACCTTCGATATGGTATTGGGATAGCAAAGCACAGTGCTTTCTTGTTGTTCTTCCAGTATGATGGAGGTGAGGGGCTGCACTCTACAAATGATGTGTACAAATGCTTCTCTACAAAGGGCATACGCTCCACATATAAAACACAAGAAGCATGAGCACTTAAAAATGCCCACCAATAGCATGATGTCAACCTACAAAAAGAAAGATGTATGAGCACTGAAAGATGCCCACCACCAGTCAAGAGGCATAATGTCAACCTTTAAAATGCTACATGGTTGCACAAAGAAAGAAGCCCCCTTCCAAAAATGGGTAGACTGTCGAACTATATAATCCAAGAGGTATGAGCACAGAAATTCACCCACTATCAGACATGGGCCGAATGTTGACCTATAGAATGCAAGAAGTATGAGCACAGAAATTCACCCACTACCAGACATGAGCAGAATGTTGACCTATAGGATGCAAGAAGTACGAGTACTTAAAAACAGCCAAAATCAGCCCTGGCCAGAATGAATACAAATAGAATTGTAATTGTAATTGTTTATTTGTAAAGCGCTGTACACAAGTGAAGTGCTTCAAAGTGATTCAAGATCGGAAGGGAACTAGGGAATGCAGATGTCATTCTTAGGCCTTGAAGAAGATCTAAAAAGAATAACTAGCATACTAAGCCAGAGGCATTTCTACTAGTGCAAGTGCATGACAGGAAGGATAGAGAGAAGGGGGAGGAGAGAGAAAAGAGCATACAATCAATAAACTACTGTACTATGCCTAACGCCTTGTCAGATAGTGTATGTGCATGACAGAGAGTGGGGAGAGAAGGAAGGGAGGAGGGAAAAGGACATCCAGGACAATTAACTACCGTACTAGGCCTGGCAATATTGGTGGTTGGTCATCAATAAAGCGCATGTGCACAGGTATTTCACTCACAACCAAGCTAGGGAGGAGAGACAGAGGGAGGACAGGACAGACGATCTTGCTAGGCCTAGTATATTCATGAGCAGACAGGAAGTGCGAGGGAGGGGGGACAAGTGCGTCCAGTCCAGCAGGGGCCTGTCCAGAGTGGTTTCTCCTCTCATGGAATGTATTCCGAGTGCAGCAGTGCCAAACAGAGTGCAGAGGCCCGGAGGCAAGCGCAGGACTGGTGGGGGAGCCTGGAACCTGTGAGGCTCTGGCGGTGCACCAGGCAATCAGTCAGCAAACTGAGCAAGTTGGGGAAGAGAAAGGATGAGGGAGCAGGAGAGAAGAGAAAGGAGGCTAGCAGGGGAGATGGAGAGAGGAAGAGGAAGAGAAGAGGAAGGTCTTGAGGAGTTTCCGGAACTTAAGAAGGTCTGGCTCAAGATGGGGGGAGGCAGGGTGGCTGTTCCAGAGGGAGGCACCTGCAGAGGAGAAGGATCTACCCCCAAATCTCTGTTTGGAAAAGCAGCACACCCGCAGAGAGTTGCAGGTGGCCAAGCAGAGGGCTCTAGAAGGAGAGTATTTAGGAAGAGAGTATTGTAGATAGTACGGGCTCCGGCCCCAGAAAACCTTGTACCATACAGAGGGACTTGATCCTTGCAGCCATGGGGAGCCAGTGGGGGGATTTCAGCACCAGAGAGATGCTGTCCCTGATCTTGAGGCCAAGGATAAGTCTCACGGTTCTGTTCTGGATAAGTTAAAGAGGTCGGAGAGTAGCAGTAGGAAGATTGAGAAAGAGATTGTTGCAGTAGTCCAGTCTGGAAAGAACCACGGCTCTGGAGACAGTGAGCCACTGGGGGAAGGTGAGAAAAGGAAGAATACCTCTGAGGAGGTGCAGCTGATAGTGGGACTTTTGGGAGATGTCGTATATTAGAGAAGAGAAGGAGAGAGTAGGTTTCAAAGATGACCCCCAGATATTTTGCAGTACTGATGGGTAAGGGCGCAGGACCAAGGGAGGCCAGCCAGAGTGAAAGTAGGAATGCCGGAGCAGGGTTCCGAATCAGGACATTAAGGCAGAGATCATTAGCAGCACACCAAGACTGAATTGCGGACAGACAAGTAAGGCAATAAGTATGACCACTGAAGGACACAAGCCACCAACCATGAGCATATTTCTGTGCTATAGAATGCAAAACGTATAAGCACAGAATGATACCTACCACCTACCATGAACAGAATGTCAACCTATAGTATTCAAGATGTATGAGCACAGACAGAAACCAGCCAGCCACAACCATGCGCTTAATGTTGTCCTATAGAAGGCACGAAGTATGAGAACAGAAAGAAAACCACCACGAGCTGTGAGCAGGACCCGAAACTAAATTTCACAAGATGTATGAGCAATGAAAGATGTCCAACACCGGCCATGAGCAGAAGGTTGTCCTATAGAATGCAAGAAGCTTGGGGGCGCTGCTGAGCAGATTTCAAGATAGCTGCCTGACATTGGAGTTCAGGTGGCTCGAAACAAATCCTTTAAAAATCCTTTTCCTCATGGCCCCTCCTGAACTTACCTGGATGAAATGCAGCAACTGGAATCCACTGACAGCTATTGGGCGATCTCTTGCTTGATCCTAACCACCTAGCTGGAGTGTGATGGTTGTGGAAGCAGCGAAGCAGGTTGGCCCTGCTTCCCTGTGAGCTCCCACGGGTCGTGTGCCACTCGCGCCTCTACCCATCTAGCTGCTGAACTCAGAGGGTCGTGGGCCGTGGCTGGCCTGCAGTTGATAAGCATGCTGTGAGCCATGTGGGAGTGGCCCGAGGTGAGTGGTGACCAGAGAAAGTGCGATGTACACACTGGCAGCGGGCCCCCATGATAGAAGAATCCTTTGTCTAGTCTGCATCGCAGGCCCATGCTCCCGGGTTGAGGAGGGCAGTGGAGACGGAGAAGAACATTCTGCTGGCAAGCCAGGGGCCCAGGGGTAAGGTAGATTGCCTCCCGGGCCTGTGGAGGCCAGGCCCCCGGGCCACTCTGTGAGCTGTGATGGGATTTGAGGCTGTGGAGATCGAGCTTCAGGCCTCCAAATACCTAGTGGACATGTATCACTCTGGCTGTCAGCCTCGGGAGGTCCAAAACCCCTGTTGGGCTGCCTAGCTTTGGAAACCTGGGACACAGGCGAGAGACTGATGTACGTGGAGGAGGGTAACCTCTCTTGAGCCGGTGTAGCCACCACCTGTGTATCCTGCAGTATGTGACTGGTGGCCTGGTTGCAGAGGAACATTCATCATTCCCTGGCTGGAGTTTGCACCCAGCTCGGACGCAACGGGGGTCGGGCATGACCTGGAAGGCAGAGAGGGATTACCCAGCTGAGGTGAATGGAGGCCTGCTTCTCCTGAGCTGGTCCTGCCCTACTGAAGCTGATTATACAAAGCAGACTGGTGTGAGTGGGGACTCCTCTGGGGAAGGATTTTGAACCTGAGCAGACAGTCCCTTCTGGAGTGAAGCAGATTGCCTCAATCTATAGACCTATGGTGAAATGCAGACTCAGCCCCAACACAGCTACCACAGACACAAGGCTTACAATACGGTCCTTTTCAATGACAACAGGGGCGGGCAAAAAGCAAAGCTCTATGGACTCCACACCAGACCACGGAATCTAGCGCCTATCCTGGAAGGAATGCAAACAGTTTTGCCTCCATAAAGCAAAACTCGATGATCTTTCAGCCAATATTAGCTCAATCCGAACCAAGATGGAGAAGGAGAGTGGCTGTATAACTCTGGACAACAACAGAATTGTTAGTGGAAACAAGCTAACGGGATTAGATGTGACTGCCAAGAGCATCCACAAAGACCTAGCAGCAGTCAAGGCCAAATTTGATGACCTAGAATTGAAGACCAGGCAAAACAATATTTGTATAGCCTGGGTACCCAAGAACACACCAAAAGGGGCAATGGAGCCGTTCATCAGAGATATGCTGCAAACCATCCGAGGGGACCCACGATTCTTGCCACAATTCCTAATTGAGTGGGCACGTAGAACGCAGCAGCCTCCGCCCAGAGCTGGGGCAGCTCATTGCCCCGTTATAGCAAGACTCCTTAATTACAGCGACATAGACTTAATCCTAAGAGTGGCGAGAGAACTCTGTCATGAGTCAAGTACATTGTTCATATATCCAGACGTTTCTCCTTTTGTGCAAATAGCTCGCAAGACATTTGCCAAGGTAAGAAACTATTGTGAGAATGTCAAATGCCCGACTCCATGCTGTTTCCAGCTAAACTCTGGATACAATTTGGCAGCCGCGCCCAGGCTTGGACTGGCCCATAGGGCAATAGGCCCAGGGCCGAACCAAAAACACAAAACGCTAGTGTGGGCCTATTTTTGTGGTCAAAGTGGGCCACTTTTTTTGGCCAATTTAGGCCAGTTTGATTAGTTAATTCCCTGTCTGGCTAGTAGTTTTGACCAGTGCTGCTGAATAAATATTTTTTTTAATGCACAATTGGCACCACACTGTATTAAAAAATATTTTCCCCTTGGATACTATTCAAACAGTGTCACAAAAGGAATTAATTGCCATTTGCAAGTGCGGGCTACTTTATCATTGGTGCCCGAGACAATTTTATGACCCAGTCCGACCCTGGCCGTACCCACTTTTTCATCTCACCAACGGACGCAGTCGCATTCATACAAGCTACTATCACCTGGAAGCGATTGATACCTGATGAGGCGCTAGCGGAACAGATGCCAAGAACACCTGACAATTCTAACGCTGTGGACTGAGTGAATCAAGCGTGTATACACAAAGGTGTCTAGCTGTGATGCCACACATGCTTGTTATTGGGCTGCCTGCTCTCTGATTTCAGCGGGCTGTTCATAGCCACCACAATGGTTTGTCTACTATGGTTTATTGGGGGGAGCCCTGTCAAATTGGGGTGGGTGGTGAGGGTGTTTAATTGGGAGGAGTTTGGGCATTTTTAATCCAAGAAAATGGCAGGACACATACTAATGTTTTTCGCAACAAACACTGAGAGGTTACAAGGAATCACACGGGCTATGGCACTGATCCGTGATGACCACGGTTGACCAGGCAGGACCACTCTTGTTCCTTAGCTGGAACATACAAGGCATCAACAACCCGATCAAAGCCAGGAAACTAGTGGCCTACAGTGAAGATATAACCCCGAAGTCATAATGTCACAAGAAACCCATGCAGTCCAAGCAGTTTTTGATTTGATTTGATTTGATTTATAAAGCGCAAAAAACCAGGCCCAGGGGCAACCGGGCGCATACCCTTAAACATGTTACAAAAAGCAGTAGTTACAGAAGTTACAAAAATATACAGCATATATACATGTACATACTCTTAAACATGTTACAAAAAGCAGTAGTTACAGTGAGTTACAAAAATATACAGCATATATAGATGTATCGAAGGGTACCATTAACAGCGTTTAATACAGGGACAGAGCAGAGAGAAAATGTATATTCAGTTCTGTACCCCACATGGAGTCTGGCTGTGTCAAGGTCTCATGAGTCTTGGGAGAGCAGCCATGTTTTAGCATTGTTCTTGAAGGAGTGGAATGATGCTTCAATTCTGATAGGTGTGGGCAAGGTGTTCCAGAGTTTGGAGGCCAGGACAGGGAAGCTCACCCCACCAGCTTTTTGGAGTTTGCATCTAGGCATGATGAGGCTGTGAGTTTGGGCTGCTCTGGTAGGTCGAGTGGAGGTGTGGCGTGAGAAACGAGTGGACAGGTAAGGTGGGGCGTTGTTGTTCAGACATTTGTGAGTCAAAGCTAGGGTTTTCAGGGCAATTCTCTGTTTTACCGGGAGCCAGCGTAAGTCCAATCTGACGGAGGAGATATGAGAGCGTCTCGGGATGTTTAAGGCTGCCCTTAAGGCATTATTTTGTACAGTTTGCAATTTATTAAGGTTAGACTGACTGGTCCCTAGGTAGAGAGCACTACAGTAGTCGATTTTGGCCATAACAAGAGTTCTGGCGAGTGTTATACAGTTGGTGGAGTTTAGGAAGGGTCTACAGGCAGTGATAAGTTTGCAGGTATAGGCCGAAGCTGACCTAACTGCGTTTATTTGTCTGTTCAGAGAAAGCGAGAAGTCAAGATAGACCCCTAGCGTCTTAGTATCTTTGGAGACTTTAATGTCATTGCCGTCAATAATGAAGGACTTGTAGGTTTGGTCTAGTTTGTTGAGCCGATGATTTGATCCTAAAAATAAGAGCTCAGTCTTATCATCGTTAAGGCAGAGTTCGTGCTGTGCCATCCAGGCCTGGATGACCGAGTAAACATCGTTAAGGGCTTTGGTGTCAGCTGTGTAGTCTCCTGTGAATGGGGATGAGTATCTGGGTGTCGTCCGCGTAGTTAGTGTAGGAGACACCCAGATAGTCAAGCACATCGAAGAGGGGCTTGGTGAATACGTTATACAACGTAGGGGATACACACGAGCCTTGAGGAACGCCACAGTGAATGGGGGAGGGATCCGCTGATGCCAGCTGTGAGAAGACCCTCATGGATCTATTGCTCAGGAATGAGTGGATCCAGGCATTGGCAGAGTCGGAGAAGTGGGCTGCGGATTTGAGATGCTGGCAGAGTATTTGGTGGTTGACCAGATCAAAAGCCGCAGAGAGCTCGAGGAGAAGGTGAAGAGCTAGCTTCCCATTGTCCTTTAGTGACTCCATCTGAGTTTTCAAGTCGATCAGAGCTGACTCCGTGCCATGTTTAGGGCGGAACCCTGATTGTCTTAAGCCCTGGAGATTGTTTAGTTTGAGGTAATCCTGAATCTGCAGGTAGGCTGCGCGGTCCAGGATCTTGAGCAGGAATGGGACCGTAGTGATAGGTCTGAAGTTAGTTGGGATATTAGGGTCAAGGGAGGGTTTTTTGAGGAGTGGGATAACCCATGCATCCTTTAGGTTGTCGGGGACAATACCCGTCTTGAAAGAAGCATTTATGAATGCTGTAATGAACGGGGCTAGCTCATGAGATGCTTCCTTGATAATAGGTGCTGGGCAGGGGTCGCCTTGGCAATTGGAAGGTTTTAAATTGTTTATGATGTTTTCTACTTCGAGAGTAGTGAGTGGGGAGAAGGAGAAAGGTTTATGCGGATAGGTTAAATGTGTATTAGGTGTAGGTGTGGTCGGTGGTTGGTCAAGCTGTAGGGATTTCTGTTTGTCCCTGATTTTAGATTGGAGGGTAGCAATTTTACCCAGGAGTGCTGACTGAATATTGGTGCACCAAGTGTTGTCTTTGGAGCAAGAGTCAGGGGGGGCTGCAGGTGTCTCGAGTTCCTTAAGGATATTAAAGAGTTCCTTAGTATTGGACTGGGCTGACATAATGCGGTTATTATAAGAATCTTTTTTTGCCTGGAGTACAGCTTCTTTATAGTTAAGGGTGGCTATCAGAAGACTGTCCTTGTGGGCGTCGGAGTGGTGACTTCTCCAGCGTGACTCTGCTGAGCGTTTCTCTTTGCGTAACACTCTAAGCTGGGGAGTAAACCATGAGTTAAGGTGTGCTCGTTGTTTGGGTTTCCTCAGTTTGAGCAGGGCGATAGAGTTGATGGCTGCAAGTAGTGACTGGTTATACATGTCGGCTAGGTTGGTGGGGTCTGAGCAAGTGTCAGGAGCGTTATTTAGTGTGGGAAGGATAAGGGGGAGTATTTTTTCTGTCGTAATGTTCTTTTTATTTCTAGTGAGGGTGGCTGGGGCGACCAAAGGCTTGGGTAGTTAATTAATCATGTGCTAAAAGGTGGGGGGAAGAACAGATAGTACTCCTCACACTCCTCCCAATCGCGTGGGGTCATGACTATTACCCATCACTCTACTCACTTCCCGCATACCAGCACCTCAGTAGATCCTCTGGCAGATACCACCTTACATGGGGATTTTATCAGGAGTAAAACCTGTATTGGTCAATACATATGGCCCTAACAATGGACAGCACTCCTTCTACGTGGAATTAGCTGCAAATTGCTACTCTACGGACGACTTGGTTGTAATATGGGGAGGCAACTTCAATGCTATACTTGATATACATAAAGACTGTTCGACCAAGGGACCAAGGACGCATACAGCCACCGCGAGAGTTATTAGACACACCATGTCCACACTTCAGCTAACCGACGCCTGGTGACATGCACACCCGACAATGAGAGAGTTCTCCTTTTACTCCTCAGTCCATGACACTATGTCATATATAGACTACTGGCTGGTATCAACAACGCTGATCGGAGCCCTAGATAGCTGTGCCATAGTGCCCTGCACCTATTTGGACCATTCCCCAATCCTCCTATCCCTCAGACTGGACTGGGAACACATCCCCCAGCTTCAGTGGCAACTGCCTTTGGCATCGCTACTCGATCCCATATCAGTGTTGACCCTGACAGATCTCATAACATAACTCCATACTTCAAAATATACACAGACTCACTTTCGAGTCACTCTGCTTTGTGGGAATCCTTTAAGATGTACACACAAGGCATCGCTCTTTTTTCAGTGTGGGTTTCCTGAAGTAGATTATAAGGGAGCTATCTGCCGCTGAGGACAGAATACAGGAATTAGAGAATTGACATGGCATCTCACTGAGAGATGATTTCTTAGGTAGAATCAAAATTGAATTGCTGGAATGTTGGGCTCTGGCTGAACACGAGATTCGCTATATCAGTAGGCCGATGTCAACTCACAGATATAGAGAGGCTGGTAGACCGGGTAATACATTATTCAGAGTGATCAAAACTGACGGTGGCAAATCATGATTACCGAGATATAGGACAATACACGTGGCCAAGTCACGGATACCATTAGCATAAATGATGCATTTACCCATTATTATAGTACCCTTTAGGCTAATGTAGATGTACATACGTGTCAAGACATAACTCAGTACCTAGATGGGATTGATCTCCCACTCTTGACATTACATGGAGCTCTATGCTTAGATGTAGAGTTTAGCATGGAAGAAATTGTGTATGCCATCAGTGATCTGGCGATGGCGTCAGGAAAAACACCTGGCACGGATGGCCTTGTTGCTGAATTCTAAAAATAATTTAAGCAAATCTTGGTCCCACACCTGCTTACGGTTAGCTGGGATTCCATAGACAAGGGTTTACTGCAGCCAACGATAAGAGATGCCATCATTACTGTGCTACTGAAACCCAACAAACCACTGCTAGAATTAGGCTTGTAAAAGCTGCTGTCACTGATCAATGTGGATGTGAAACTCTTCATGAAAATCCTGGACGCCAGACCACTGCCACACATGACCAAGCTAGTCCTCCCGGATCAGTCGGGATTATCCCCTCACGATCCACAGAACACAACCTATGGAGGCTCTTCTGTATACTGTCAGGGATCAATCCACAGACTCAGGCACTCACTGCAACGGTGGACGTGGAGAAGGCATTTGATTCAGTCTCTGGAACTATCTCTTCGCTGTGCTAAAGGCCTGCTACTTAAGCCCGTACTTTATTTGGTGCTTCAAACTGCTCTACACAGTCCCCATAGCTGGAGTCCGTACCAACGGCTGTCTCTCACTTCCAATAAAATTGCATAGGGGCACAAGACACCCTCTGTCACCACTCCTATTTGCTCTATGCATTGAACCCCTGACTGCACTGATCCAATTGCATCATGAACACCCGGGCCTGCAAGTGGTAGGATCTCCTGAAGTAATTTCACTATATGTGAAACATATACTCTTATATCTCGAGATCAAGATGTGAAAATAAGGCCAGTTCTTGAGGAAGTCCAGAACTCTGCACGATAAAGTAAACTACACAAAATGAGAATTCGTGCCATTGACGGATACAACTCCCGCCCCACCAGACCGTATGGGTTTAAGGTGGTCTGCTGGAGCCATTTCATATCTGGGGGTCAATGTCACCAGAACCTATGCCTCGTTGCATATGGTCAACCTGTCCACACATTTCACAGAGCTAACCAGTAAACTAAAGGGATGGTCAAAGCAGCCTATATCCATGTACGGTCGTCTGTCTCTTCTCAAGATGGTCATATTACCCAAACTGCTACCCATTTTTACGAATGTGCCAATTTGGCCAGGTAGAACCGACTTCATGACACTTTGATCCATTGCATCGAGTTACCCTAGGAGCCCCAGAGTGGCGAGATTGTAGTGGGAACATTTGATGAAACCCTTTGACAAAGGCTGCATGGTGGCTCCTGACTTCGAGTTGTATTTCCTAGTGGCTCAGGCACAGTTTGCGGCATACTGGTACAGATTATCCCCCAAGAGGCTGCACGTTGACATAGAACAAAGTAGCGGCCCTGTGCAATCTGAAATCGATACTTTTTCATGACAAATATGCAGTGGTGGAAATGGAAAAAAATGTGGTGGGGGATCCCACAACAAAAGGGCCGCGGTGGTGCGTTGCCCGAGGGGGCATGGCTCGTAGTGGACATCCAGCAATGCTGGAAAACGTACAAAAATAAAATAAAATAAAAACGGCCACAACTGCAGCATTGCCTCTTACCGCCGGCTTTTGCACTTGTGTGCATTACACAACAGTGACAAGGCCACGGTAAAATGCAAAGCTCCCGTCGTGGGCGTTTTTTTTTTCTTCTCCAGCGCAGTTCATTGTCTTGGGCGGCTGACTCTGGCCGGATCCCGAGATCCGGCTCCATATCTGGTGCCGGATCTCGGATCCGCCGAGAGCCGGCCCAATGACCAGCACTGCAAATATGTAAACACATGGACCTTCGACCCGTTTAAGACCACAGTATACGGCTTGTCACGACTGTTTAGACGTTTGGAAATTCTAACTCCTTATAACAGCCATATACCGCCTTGGGACTTTCCCGACCTGCAGCCAATGCTGGACAGGGCCATCAGACTCAAGTGGGACAGGGAAGGTCTATTGCGAATGGGAGACATGCTCCCAGAGGGACACTTCACGACGTTAAAAGACTTTGCACACAATCTGGCGAAACGAACCCACGCTCACATTTCAATACAGTTGCATTAGGGCAGCATTAAGGAAACTATGCCTATCCTTCCAGAAAGAGCCCGAAGCCCACCCATGCGTAAACTTCACAGTACAAAACTCCAGGGGCCGTAAAACAATCTCAAGCCTGCATAACTTGATGCAGCATCAACATAACATAACCAGAAGAATACGATCCACCTGCGCTCAGATCTGGGCTATGATATGTCAGATGAGTGTTGGAAGGGATGCTGCCTACTAACCAAGGCAGTCTCACTCAACACTAGATTTCATCTAATCCAATTTAATATCATTGTCAGGCTACATTACCCACCGGCCAGAATGGCACGAATATTCCTGAATGTATTATTATTATGGTATTTGAGCGCGGACTTAGCTTCCAGAAGCAACGGAGCGCTTTACAGAGGTATACACCAATACAGATACATAACGGAGCGCTTTACAGAGGAATACACCAATACAGATGCATAACGGAGCGCTTTACAGAGGAATACACCAATACAGATGCATAACGGAGCGCTTTACAGAGGTATACACCAATACAGATGCATAAAGGAGCGCTTTAGAGAGGTATACACCAATACAGATGCATAACGGAGCGCTTTACAGAGGAATACACCAATACAGATGCATAACAGAGCGCTTTACAGAGGTATACACCAATACAGATAAATAACGGAGTGCTTTACAGAGGAATACACCAATACAGATACATAACGGAGCGCAGCGCTTTACAGAGGTATACACCAATACAGATGCATAACGGAGCGCTTTACAGAGGTATACACCAATACAGATAAATAACAGAGTGCTTTACAGAGGAATACACCAATACAGATACATAACGGAGCGCAGCGCTTTACAGAGGAATACACCAATACAGATACATAACGGAGCGCTTTACAGAGGAATACACCAATACAGATGCATAACGGAGCGCTTTACAGAGGTACACACCAATACAGATGCATAACGGAGCACTTTACAGAGGTACACACCAATACAGATGCATAACGGAGCGCTTTACAGAGGTACACACCAATACAAATGCATAACGGAGTGCTTTACAGAGGTATACACCAATACAGATGCATAACGGAGCGCTTTACAGAGGAATACACCAATACAGATGCATAACGGAGCGCTTTACAGAGGTATACACCAATACAGATAAATAACGGAGTGCTTTACAGAGGAATACACCAATACAGATACATAACGGAGCGCAGCGCTTTACAGAGGTATACACCAATACAGATGCATAACGGAGCGCTTTACAGAGGTATACACCAATACAGATAAATAACGGAGTGCTTTACAGAGGAATACACCAATACAGATACATAACGGAGCGCAGCGCTTTACAGAGGAATACACCAATACAGATACATAACGGAGCGCTTTACAGAGGAATACACCAATACAGATGCATAACGGAGCGCTTTACAGAGGTACACACCAATACAGATGCATAACGGAGCGCTTTACAGAGGTACACACCAATACAGATGCATAACGGAGCGCTTTACAGAGGTATACACCAATACAAATGCATAACGGAGTGCTTTACAGAGGTATACACCAATACAGATGCATAACGGAGCGCTTTACAGAGGTATACACCAATACAGATGCATAAGAGAGCGCTTTACAGAGCTCTACAACATAACAGATGCATAACGGAGCGCAGAAGGGCACAGAGGAGCGGTACAGATGTCCCGGGGTGGGGAATAGAAGTGGGGTCAGGTGGAACGAGGGGCGGTGTGGTGGCCTAGGTGTTGGGGAGGTGTAAGTGGGGAATGCCCCAAGTGTCACAAACGAATTTATGCACAAGTTTTGGACATGCCCTCAAGTCAACGCCTTCTCGCCAGCAATGGCATCCACACTATCAGAAATCAAAGATATCCCACCAGGCCTAGCCGCAACCAAGTACCTTCTGGGGGACATCGGCAAGGTATCCATAATCTTCAGTCTGGCATACCTGATTGCCAAAAAATACTTACTGAAATACTGGAAATCAAGCAAATGCCATACATTTACCGTGAAGAAGCGTTTAGTACCCTTGCTCCCGCTACACAATGCCCCAAGGACATATGGGAAAGGTTCTGTATGTATATGTGTAATGTAAATGACACCTGAGACGGGATGCAAGAAGTATGATTACGGAAAGATGCCCAGGACCAGCCCCGGGCAGAATATGCCCCAATGGAATGAAAGAAGTATGAGCAACCAATGAAAGAAGCCCACAAGCAGCCATTGGTAGATTGTCGACGAATAGACTGCAAGAAGTATGAGCAATGAAAGACGCCCACAAGCAGCCATTTATCGACCAATAGACTGCAAGAAGTATGAGCAATGAAAGACTGTTGTGATGCCTACCCCCGGGCATCCGGATCAAGCCCATCAGCCCCGGGAGCAGGCATCCAGATATTTAATAAAACCCCAGCAGCCCCAGCTGGGGGCTGTCTGGGTTCAGTCCTGGCGCCTTAGGCGCCAGGCTCATAGTCTTTACTTACCTCCTGCAGACCATGCTGCAAATGAATCCAAGCCAACGTGAGGCCTGGATGGGACTATTTTACTACAGGGACTATTTTTTACTCGGGTGTGGTTCTAGGGACTTCTTACCTGGAACTACTTTGGAGGCTATTTAAACCACGCCCGAACAGCAGCACATGCTTCGCGTTATTCTGCATCCAGCAGCGTAACGCTCACCGTGCCTGCAATCAGCATCCAGTCTTCAGCCACGCCCGTGTCGAATCCAGAGCTCCTAGCAATAGAAGAAAGAAGAAGGAAAGGTTAGAAAACAGATATTAATTCAATCCTTACCTGAATTCCAGATCCATCACGTTTTCGAACTTGAAAAGGACATTATTACACACGCGTCGCATCGCCAGCTGCAGCGCCGTGCCATAATCACCAGTCCTCACAGCATTTTTCGATCCGGCGCAGCCTCCATCATTTTCTCCGCCGAATTCCACCATCTAGGGGACAAAAAAAACATAAGGTGAGCCAAAAAAGCCAACAAATACAACCTCTCCACTATAGACTTACCTGATTAACAACCGGAGGCATTATTCTGTAACAAACCGCAACTCCTTACGCCATACCTGTAAGGAGAGAGAAACCAGCAATTTAAACACACGCATCTTTTGCCGGACAGTGTTGGGTAATACAGACTCTTACCTGAACACCATCAGCTGCCACAAGACAATCTTCCCTTGGACTCGGCTGCAACACAAGAAAGGAATGTACAAGAGTGAACATCGGACATATTGAACTCTTTGAACTTTATACTTACGGGTTCTCGGCTAGAACCTCGGAGTCAATATTCATCCGGAACTCTTCCAACACCTTCGCACCAGTGAAGTAACTGGTATCTACGCGCCCGTGCATTCCGCGCAGGATGGAGAGCTCATTGTTTACAAACATAAGGTGAGCTTACTGAAAGTGAATATCGGTGGTGAATAGTGGGGAGAACAGTGGGTCCACCTTTTCAGTGTGGAGGCTGATCCTTATTTTGGTACCATTTAATGGGTGACCTCAGAGGATAGATTTCACAGAAGATTCCTCATAATGTATGGGGGCTCCTGTCCTTAGGCATGGGGTGCCTGGGGCTGTTGCCCATTTCAGAGACAATTGTGTTGTTTCATAAGAACTTGGGGCCACATTTCAGTGAGGAACTATTTTTACTTTTTATTCGGCCTTCATAAGAAGTGTGTGGCCCCTGAATTATACATCACTCGGTAATTCTTCAAGAGTGAGGTTTTCGTAGGGGAAATTTAAAAGCAACGAACTTCGTCCATAGTGCAGAGTTATATGGTGTTGTTCACAGGGTATCCCGGGTTGGTTTTTGGGATATCCTTAGTTAAAAAGTGGTCGACCGGTTTCGATGAATTTAATTGATCATCTTCTTCAGGACCTTGATTTAGGCTTGTCTCTATGAGATCAGGGGTATGGAAGGGGCATAGACACCATCATCCCTTTTACCTAAGAGAAATCAAACCGAAATGGGTTTTAAATCTTGGGGTCACAGTGATTCTTGAAGTTTTATTCTATAGTATTTTCTATTGATTTTACACAATTAAATTGATATATTAACATTTTTTGACAGTCATTTGGCTATTTGGGCTAAAGTGGACATAGAAGGCAGCTGGTAATTACCTTATATATATATAGACGCTGACAGCCGGGTCTTTTTTATATCATGCGTGACTCCAGTCCTGCAAGACATTAACAAGGTGTATTTTAGAAGACAATAAGCCTGCATGAGACCTCGTGGTGCTGTATCATAAGTGAGTCGTAATACGGTTATAGGGGTGTCTGGCACCATCTGTTTTAGGGTTGACAGACAGAGCGCTATTGTGCGCTCATATCTCTGTATTTGCTTCCAAATGCACGTGCAGCTGTTGGTGTTGCGGTTCGCGGCACAGTGCGGGGAAACCATTTGTTCTAAGAAACGCCACTTTTTTGTGAAGAGGGGCCATCCCAGTCACATGCGCATAGGCCATAGGGGGATACATCTGCCCTCATTCATGCGCGGTGAACAAGCCTACATACCTGTCCATAGAGCGTTGATATGCGCCCGGATGCTTGTAAAGATACTGATCGCGTGCGCGGCTGCTATCTCAATAACAGTTCGCGGTCGTGCGCGAGGGATCTTAATTCTAAAAGGGCCATGAGTGTCGACGCATCAATCGCGTTCGACTAGGAAAACACTCACCGTGTGTCACGAATGCTTGCTGGTGTCTGTGAGACGCCAGAGGAGTTGTTCAGTTTTAGCAACCGTTGCCCGGCAACGGCGGCATTTATACGTTGGCCGTTTTCGCTGTTGATGATCCTCATTTTGGGGGCCATCTTAGAGTGACTAGAGTTACATTTAAGGGATATGCATTTTTGCATAGGCGGTTTAATAGCGGGCTGCAAAAAAGGGCTGGTGCAGCAGCCTTATTTTCTTTTAACTCCTGTATTCATTACGGCAATCCTTTTTAAGATACAGTGGTCTCGTTCCCTTATTTGGTTTTTGAAAAGGGGAAAAGGCAAAGATAATTTGTTATTCTAAGCAGTGTCCATATTTTATTTATACCACCTACATATGTATTTGCCTTCTGTCTTCATCACGGGTGCTGGGCAGGGGACTGGGCATAATTGCGATTCCTTATTTTGGGTAGCTTGATGATTGTGTTATGTGTGAGGGGCGGGGCCTCAGCACCACTTGACTGCGGAGAGGAGGTTCCACATATGTAGGGGGTGTACATTTTCATTTCTCAGGTGTATCCCCAGTAGACGAAATCCCATATGGAGTTACTTGTCATGCTTCTTCATCTCTTTTTTGAACAATATCTTCATTTCATTAGAGCCAGGCTGTTCCACTGGATTTCTTCATTGAGTCCGTTTTTCTCTGTATTGAGTCTAAAGATCCAGAGTTGTTCACGTTTCAGGAGCATTTTTCCAAAATCCCCGCCCCTTCTGGGTGGGGTTAATTTTTCCAAGATGGTCCATGTGAAGTCTTCTTGTTTGTGACCTTTTTTCACGAAATGGTTCACAAGGGGGGCTGTCAATTTTTTTGTACGAATACATGATTTGTGTTCAATAAGTCTTGTTTTTACTTCTCTCGTTGTCATGCCTACGTATCGTAGGGTACATGGGCACGTGATGAGGTAAATTACCCCTTTGGATTTGCAATTGGTGAAACTCCTCTGTTGCCATGGTGTATGCCATCCGATCTCGAGGGATTTGCTAAGTGTAGTTTGGGCGCACATTGAGCACCCTCCACATGGTGTGTGTCCCGTTGGTTTGTTGGTTCCCCAGATAGTGTTCTCCGACTCATTGTTGCTTGGTTCTCTCATAGTGTGGACCAGACTATCCCTTAGGTTTCTGCGTCTTTTGATGGCAAAGGACAGTAGAGCCAAGGAGCTGGAGCCTGTATTTAGGATGGGCCAAAGTTTTTTTATTTCGTTTTTGATGCGGTTGAACATGGGGGAATAACTCATTACTGCTGTTATTTCTTCTCTATTTTCATCTTTTTTGTGTTGTTGGAGAGTAATTTCTCTCTGTATATTTCTTGCCCTTTTGCATGTGTCATTAATGATTCTTTTCGGATAGCCTCTTTTTTTCAGTTGTTTCTTGAGAGCTCCAGATTGTTCTTTGAAATCTTCCAATCTTGTACATGTCCTGCGATATCGGAGAAATTGTCCAAATGGGAGGTTATCCCTCAGGGCTTTTGGGTGATAGCTGTTGTATTGTAGAAATGCAAAAGAGCAAGAAATATACCGAGAGAAATTACTCTCCAACAACACAAAAAAGATGAAAAAAGAGAAGAAATAACAGCAGTAATGAGTTATTCCCCCATGTTCAACCGCATCAAAAAAGAAATAAAAAAACTTTGGCCCATCCTAAATACAGGCTCCAGCTCCTTGGCTCTACCGTCCTTTGCCATCAAAAGACGCAGAAACCTAAGGGATAGTCTGGTCCACACTATGAGAGAACCAAGCAACAATGAGTCGGAGAACACTATCTGGGGAACCAACAAACCAACGGGACACACACCATGTGGAGGGTGCTCAATGTGCGCCCAAACTACACGTAGCAAATCCCTCGAGATCGGATGGCATACACCATGGCAACAGAGGAGTTTCACCAATTGCAAATCCAAAGGGGTAATTTACCTCATCACGTGCCCATGTACCCTACGATACGTAGGCATGACAACGAGAGAAGTAAAAACAAGACTTATTGAACACAAATCATGTATTCGTACAAAAAAATTGACAGCCCCTCTTGTGAACCATTTCGTGAAAAAAGGTCACAAACAAGAAGACTTCACATGGACCATCTTGGAAAAATTAACCCCACCCAGAAGGGGCGGGGATTTTGGAAAAATGCTCCTGAAATGAGAACAACTCTGGATCTTTAGACTCAATACAGAGAAAAATGGACTCAATGAAGAAATCCAGTGGAACAACCTGGCTCTAATGAAATGAAGATATTGTTCAAAAAAGAGATGAAGAAGCATGACAAGAAACTCCATATGGGATTTCGTCTACTGCGGATACACCTGAGAAATGAAAATGTACACCCCCTACATATGTGGAACCTCCTCTCCGCAGTCAAGTGGTGCTGAGGCCCCGCCCCTCACACATAACACAATCATCAAGCTACCCAAAATAAGGAATCGCAATTACGCCCAGTCCCCTGCCCAGCACCCGTGATGAAGACAGAAGGCGAATACATATGTAGGTGGTATAAAAAAATATGGACACTGCTTAGAATAACAAATTATCTTTGCCTTTTCCCCTTTTCAAAAACCAAATAAGGGAACGAGACCACTGTATCTTAAAAAGGATTGCCGTAATGAATACAGGAGTTAAAAGAAAATAAGGCTGCTGCACCAGCCCTTTTTTGCAGCCCGCTATTAAACCGCCTATGCAAAAATGCATATCCCTTAAATGTAACTCTAGTCACTCTAAGATGGCCCCCAAAATGAGGATCATCAACAGCGAAAACGGCCAACGTATAAATGCCGCAGTTGCCGGGCAACGGTTGCTAAAACTGAACAACTCCTCCGGCGTCTCACAGACACCAGCAAGCATTCGTGACACACGGTGAGTGTTTTCCTAGTCGAACGCGATTGATGCGTCGACACTCATGGCCCTTTTAGAATTAAGATCCCTCGCGCACAACCGCGAACTGTTATTGAGATAGCAGCCGCGCACGCGATCAGTATCTTTACAAGCATCCGGGCGCATATCAACGCTCTATGGACAGGTATGTAGGCTTGTTCACCGCGCATGAATGAGGGCAGATGTATCCCCCTACGGCCTATGCGCATGTGACTGGGATGGCCCCTCTTCACAAAAAAGTGGCGTTTCTTAGAACAAATGGTTTCCCCGCACTGTGCCGCGAACCGCCACACCAACAGCTGCACGTGCATTTGGAAGCAAATACAGAGATATGAGCGCACAATAGCGCTCCGTCTGTCAACCCCAAAACAGACGGTGCCAGATACCCCTATAACCGTATTACGACTCACTTATGATACAGCACCACGAGGTCTCATGCAGGCTTATTGTCTTCTAAAATACACCTTGTTAATGTCTTGCAGGACTGGAGTCACGCATGATACAAAAAAGACCCGGCTGTCAGCGTCTATATATATAAGGTAATTACCAGCTGCCTTCTATGTCCACTTTAGCCCAAATAGCCAAATGACTGTCAAAAAAATGTTAATATATCAATTTAATTGTGTAAAATCAATAGAAATACTATAGAATAAAACTTCAAGAATCACTGTGACCCCAAGATTTAAAACCCATTTCGGTTTGATTTCTCTTAGGTAAAAGGGATGATGGTGTCTATGCCCCTTCCATACCCCTGATCTCGTAGAGACAAGCCTAAATCAAGGTCCTGAAGAAGATGATCAATTAAATTCATCGAAACCGGTCAACCACTTTTTAACTAAGGATATCCCAAAAACCAACCCGGGATACCCTGTGAACAACACCATATAACTCTGCACTATGGATGAAGTTCGTTGCTTTTAAATTTCCCCTACGAAAACCTCACTCTTGAAGAATTACCGAGTGATGTATAATTCAAGGACCACACACTTCTTATGAAGGTCGAATAAAACGTAAAAATAGTTCCTCACTGAAATGTGGCCCCAAGTTCTTATGAAACAACACAATTGTCTCTGAAATGGGCAACAGCCCCAGGCACCCCATGCCTAAGGACAGGAGCCCCCATACATTATGAGGAATCTTCTGTGAAATCTATCCTCTGAGGTCACCCATTAAATGGTACCAAAATAAGGATCAGCCTCCACACTGAAAAGGTGGACCCCAATAAGTGTTCTTGTGAGTTAAAAACATTGTTTCGAATAACACTTCGGGAAAAACTTTGAAGCCTAACTCAACGCCTCCCTGAATGTGATCCAGAGAACAGTGGGGTGCCATTACTAGAATCCACGGGTGGCTAAATCCCTTTCTCCACTTGCAGGAGAATACTTCTACGGGTCAAGCAGATGAGGTTAGGTGGTCCAGTCCAGTCTGTCATCTCTGCACTACGCTTCACATTGGAGGAGGTCGCAGCTTTCCGGGTCCGATCGACGCCCCTGTGGGAGCCAGGTGAGCGTAACAAAGACGCCCACAAGCAGCCGTTGGTAGTATGTCGACCAATAGACTGCAAGAAGTATGAACAAGGAAGGACGCCCACCATCACATATGGGCAAGACCTATACAACACAAGAAGTATGAGCACTGAAGAACGCCCACCACCAGCCTCGGTCACAATGGCATTGTATAGATCACAATACATATAATCCACACCAACCCATGCCCACCACCAGCCGTTGGGAGAATGTTGATCTCTAGAAGGGAAGACTTATGAGCACCAAAAAAAAACACTCACCACTAGCCATGGGCAGAATGGCCGCCTATAGAACGAAAGACATATGAGCACCAAAAGATGCTTAGCATCAGTCCTGGGCAGATGTCCATCTTGCAGAATGCAAGCAGTATGAATCCGAAAAGCAACCATGATCAGCCACGGGCTGGATGTCCACCTACAGAAATTGACAAGTATGGTCACCGAACATGCCCACCCCCAGCCATGGGCATCAAGGAAGTCTCCCTACAGAAAGTCAGAAGCATGAGCACTGAACATGCCCACCATGTGATGCCCACCCCCATCCATGGGCATCCAGGATGTCTCCCTACGGAAAGTCAGAAGCATGAGCACTGAACATGCCCACCATGCGGTGCCCACCCCCAGCCATGGGCAGGATGTCATGCAATAGTACGCAAGAGGTATGAGCACAGAGAGATGCCCGACACCAGCCATGGGCAGGATGTGCTGCTACACAATGCATAATGCAAGTGCATGCCATGTGCAGGGTGCCATCCAATAACTGCCACACTCGTGTCTCTCTCCCACGATCTGCGACGGAACAGACTGGATCCACTCCAGGAGGGCACACTTTGCCAGGCGAAGCTTCCAAAAGCCAGCTTCGCATGATAAACCCAGGAGTAACCCCAGTGCCAGGGAGGACCTCGGCCAGATTATAATTAGCTGGACTCTGGATCCGGGGAACGCGACCCAAGGGCATCTCCGTGGGAAGCTTATTAACACCTCCCGGAAACACGGAGGCATTCATTAGAGCCGCGATAGCCGGGTCAGGCCAGGTGTCCACGCTGCGCGGAGTAGAGGGGAAGGAAGGCAAGAAATGAAGGCTGCGTCGAGGCAGCGCATGCGTGAGGCGGCTTCCGGTGGCACGAGGCGCGGACGCACTCCAGAGCCGCCAGGCCTTGGCAGCTGGAAGAGGTGGGGGGGGAAGGGGAGGCATCTGATCAGACCTCCAGAGTTTCCTTATTAAAGCAGATGTTCACGCATGTTCCGCGAAGGGGGTGCCCCCTCCCACCACCTTCCCTGCTATGCTCTGATTGGGACCGGAGATAATCCCGTTTATAGTGGGCGCATTAACAGCTACCCCCGGAAAACGCACTTTATGTTCCTATTACTTTTACAGTTGTTTTATGCCGAAAAATGGTTTCGAAGTCTGCAACGTGGATGGTTGCTCCATTAGTCAGTCAGTCAGAAGAGTATGTTTAGGAATGCAAATCCATAAAACTAACATCCAGAATAAAACACATGTAATAATACATTATTAGGTGCCTGGCAAAAGGGTAGCTGTGTTGCTTCCAACACGAACCCGTGACATTTGTTAGCAGCCAAGCCGGTAAGATAGCTTGGCGGGTTGAGCGCTCGTTGATGCGATCTGTGTTTGACTGGAAGGTCGCAGAAGCAAATCCCGGCATGGTCGAGTCAGCCTTTCATTCTTCCGAGGCCAATAAAGTACGATCGTGTAATACTAGTGCATGTAAATGGATTCTTTGTAAAGTGCTTTGGATAAAAGCGCTATATAAATAACACGTTATTTCATTATTAAGGAAGGAGACATGGAACTAAGTTTTCAGTGAGCCAGTTTCCATCTCCAAGGTACTTGCTTACAGGGTGTTACACTGCATGCGTGGTTCGGTCATGTATAGGGCAAACCTACCTGGGACGCAAGAGAACAGACGACACATCCGGGGGTTAGCGGTAGACTGGAGAACAGGGGGTTTCAGAGGAGGTGGATGTTTAAAAGGTGCTGGGGAAGAAAGCTTCAGAGCCGGAGAAGTAGGGTTCTTTGGTGGTTTCTGAGTTGTTCTTTGAAGGGGAGGGGCTTTACGTCCTTCCGGAATTGCAGGATGGGTGGGGAGGTCGGTTTGGTCTGTGTTGGTAACTCGTCCCTGAGTCAGGATGCAGAGCAAGAAAAGGCCTGTTTTGCCTGTTGTTTTCCTTCTTGCAATTGTTTGTTTCAAGGTGGGGATGCTTTGGCTTCTGGTGGGAGCCAACCTCTAGCGATGGCACGGCTCTTAGCCAGGTAGACTGGTGTTTGGTTGTGACTACTTCCAAGGTGATTCAGGAGGTCTTGAACATGATGCATGCTTGATGGGGGAACCAGTGCAGCTCCTTGATAATGGGGGTAGTGTTGTTGAATGCTCTTAGCTCTGGGGTGCGGCATGCTGCAGTTTGTTGCATGGCTTTCAGGGGTGCGAATGTGGCATTCGGGACTACTGCGACTAGTGTGTTTTCCAGCGTTTGGGTGAGGGAGAACCTGGGCTTGGACAACTGTTATGAAACGGTACTTGCATAAGGGGCTTGAATTTGCCCAGTGGGCACAACCTGGTGCCATGTTCTTTATGTCTTCTTGGCGAAGTGTGTTTTGAAAGAGAGGTCACTGGTGATGGTAAAGCCAAGAGATGTGAGGCTGGGTGGGACTTGAGGCATGAATCCATAGAGCTTCTCTCCATCAGTCAATTCTGCACTTGCGCATGCTCAGTGGCGATTCATAGGAGAATAACATCAGTCTCTGTCGGGATGAGCTTCAGGATGGTGCTTAGCATCCAGCACTTGCGCATGCTCAGTGGTGATTCTTAGGAAAATAACATCCGTCTCTGATGGGATGAGCTTCAGGTTGGCGCTTGGCATCCAGCACTTGCGCATGCTCAGTGGTGATTCTTAGGAGAATAACATCAGTCTCTGTCGGGATGAGCTTCAGGTTGGCGCTTGGCATCCAGCACTTGCGCATGCTCAGTGGTGATTCTTAGGAGAATAACATCAGTCTCTGTCGGGATGAGCTTCAGGATGGCGCTTGGCCTCCAGCACTTGCGCATGCTCGGTGGTGATTCTTAGGAGAATAACATCAGTCTCTGTCGAGATGAGCGTCAGGTTGGCGCTTGGCATCCAGCACTTGCGCATACTCAGTGGCGATTCTTAGGAGAATAATATCAGTCTCTGGATGAGCTTCAGGTTGGCGCTTGGCATCCAGCACTTGCGCATGCTCAGTGGTGATTCTTAGGAGAATAACATCAGTCTCTCTCGGGATGAGCCTCAGGTTGGCGCTTGGCATCCAGCACTTGCACATGCTCGGTGGTGATTCTTAGGAGAATAACATCAGTCTCTGTCGAGATGAGCGTCAGGTTGGCGCTTGGCATCCAGCACTTGCGCATACTCAGTCGCGATTCTTAGGAGAATAATATCAGTCTCTGGATGAGCTTCAGGTTGGCGCTTGGCATCCAGCACTTGCGCATACTCAGTGGCGATTCTTAGGAGAATAATATCAGTCTCTGGATGAGCTTCAGGTTGGCGCTTGGCATCCAGCACTTGCGCATGCTCAGTGGTGATTCTTAGGAGAATAACATCAGTCTCTCTCGGGATGAGCTTCAGGTTGGCGCTTGGCATCAAGCACTTGCGCATGCTCGGTGGTGATTCTTAGGAGAATAACATCAGTCTCTGTCGAGATGAGCGTCAGGTTGGCGCTTGGCATCCAGCACTTGCGCATGCTCAGTGATGATTCATAGGAGAATAACATCTGTCTCTGTCGGGATAAGCTTCAGGTTGGCGCTTGGCATTCAGCACTTGCGCATGCTCGGTGGTGATTCTTAGGAGAATAACATCAGTCTCTGTCGAGATGAGCGTCAGGTTGGCGCTTGGCATCCAGCACTTGCGCATGCTCAGTGGTGATTCATAGGAGAATAACATCTGTCTCTGTCGGGATGAGCTTCAGGTTGGCGCTTGGCATCCAGCACTTGCGCATGCTCAGTGGTGATTCATAGAAGAATAACATCAGTTTCTGTCGGGATGAGCTTCAGGTTGGCGCTTGGCATCCAGGCTTGGATGAGGGACAGAAAGTGGTTGAGATGCTGGATATTATCGATTATATTTAGCTTTAGTTAAACGTGTGTGTCATTTGCTCATTGGTGTATCTTGGTATTGGTGTTGGTCTGGTGTCCATCAGAGGTTCAGGTCAATGTATAGGTTGAAGATGACAGGGGACAGGGGAATTCTGCAGGTTACTGGTGGGTTGCAGTTAATCGAGGCATATCTGGGCAAGACACCACTGCCACCAGCCCACTGTGAGGGTCTGACAAAGGACAAGTTGCACTCACAAGACACCACTGCCTCCAGCCCACTGTGAGGGTCTGACAAAGGACAAGTTGCACTCACAAGACACCACTGCCACCAGCCCACTGTGAGGGTCTGACAAAGGACAAGTTGCACTCACAAGACACCACTGCGCCAGCCCACTTTGAGGTTCTGACAATGGGCGGGTTGCACTCACAAGACACCACTGCCACCAGCCCACTGTGAGGGTCTGACAAAGAGCGGGTTGCACTCACAAGACACCACTGCCACCAGCCCACTATGAGGGTCTGACAAAGGGCTGGTTGCACTCACAAGACAACGCTGCCACCAGCCCAAAGTGAGGGTCTGACAAAGGACAAGTTGCACTCACAAGACACCACTGCCACCAGCCCACTGTGAGGGTCTGACAAAGGGCTGGTTGCACTCACAAGACACCACTGCCACCAGCCCACTGTGAGGGTCTGACAAAGGGCTGGTTGCACTCACAAGACACCATGCCACCAGCCCAAAGTGAGGGTCTGACAAAAGACAAGTTGCACTCACAAGACACCACTGCCGCCAGCCCACTGTGAGGGTCTGACAAAGGGTGGGTTGCACTCACAAGACACCACTGCCAGCAGCCCACTGTGAGGGTCTGACAAAGGGCGGTTGCACTCACAAGACACCACTGCCACCAGCCCACTATGAGGGTCTGACAAAGGGCTGGTTGCACTCACAAGACACCACTGCCACCAGCCCACTGTGAGAGAGCACTCTCAAGACACCACTGCCACAAGGTAGGGACTGATAAAGGGCGAGATGTACTCACAAGACACCACTGCCATCATCCCACTGGAAAGGTCTGACAAAGGGCGAGTGACACTCACAAGACAACACTGCCACAGGTTTCTCTGGGGGTCTGACAAGGGGCGAGTTGCTCTCACAAGACACCACTACCACCAGCCCACTGTGAGGGACTGAAAAGGGTGAGTTGCACTCTCAAGACACCACTGCCACCACGTCACTGTGAGGGTCTGACAAAGGGCAAGTTGCACTCACAAGACTCCATTGCCACCATGTCAATGTGAGGGACTGACAAAGGGCGAGTTGCACTCACAAGACACCACTGCCATCAGCACACTGGAAGGGTTTGACAAAGGGTGAGTTGCACTCACAACACACCACTGCCAACAGGTCAGTGTGAGGGACTGACAAAGGGTGAGTTAAACTCGCAAGATATCACTGCCACCAGCCCACTTTGAAGGTATGACAAATGGTGAGTTACACTCATGAGTCACTACATGAGCTCTGTCTCAATGACGATAAAACAGAGCTCCTCATTCTAGGCTCTCAGCAAAGACTTAACAAGCTGAACCCCTTGTTCAGCTCCTTTAATATCGACGGAAACTCCATAAAAGTCTCTAAAGATACAAAAACTCTCGGAATCTACCTTGACTCCAAACTTTCCTTCCATAGACAAACGAATGTGGTTGCTGCTGCCGCTGCTTACACCTGCAAGCTGATCACAGCATGCCGCCCTTTTCTTTCCACTCAGAACTGTACTATCCTTGCTAGTACCTTGGCCATGTCCAAACTGGACTATTGCAATGCACTGTACCAAGGTACCAACCAAGGCAACCTAGACAAACTCCAGATCATACAAAACAACGCCATCAGAGCAGCCCTCAATATCCCTAGATCAGCCCACATCTCGGAAACCAGGAAGAACCTTCATTGGCTGTCAGTCACCCAAAGGATCTCACTAAATTGCTTGCCCTGACCTACAAATGCATGAACAACCTGGCCCCCATCTATCTTTCCTTGCGCTTCACACAGTATACCCCACCTCGATCGCTAAGATCTTCCCTCAACCAGAGCCTACTGATCCCCAGATACAAGCTCCAAACAGCCGGTGGGTCCAGCTTCCCAGTTCTGGCAGCCAAACTGTGGAATTCTGTCCCCCTTACTACCAGAAACCTTCCCTCCCTGAATCTTTTCAAACACAAAGCCAAACTTTGGCTAGTCACATCAGATGACCAAGTTGCACTCTGAAAACTTGATGACCTATGTATTTCTGTATAACTACCAATGTGTTTGATTACTGTGTCAATCTAAATGTTACCTGAAATGCCGTAATATTATGTAACCGCTGCCTCCAAGATATGCGCTCGGTAGCCTCGGGCCTGGTTTGCTCTATACAAATAAATAAAATACAAAATACAAAATACAAATACTACTGCAACCAGACCACTGTAAAGGTATGGCAAAGGGCGACTTAAACTCACAAGATACCACTCCCATGAGCCCACTGTAAAGGTACAACAAATGATGAGTTACACTCATAAGCAAAACTAAAGGGTGATGGCTGAGTGATGGCTGGAAGGTTTTGAATTAATCATAACCATTGGACAGCTCTGGGCAATCCCCCAGACAGTTGTTTTTCAGCCTTCCAAGCCATTATAGAAGGGGAAAGACCATATGCAAATTAGGCTTGGCCCCACCCCAAAAGGGGCAGTCCAGCCCAAACTGCTTGGTCACATCTCTTCTGGATGAGCCCACAAGCATTGCCAAACATGTTTCGGTTTTGTTGGCAGGCGAAGAACAATGGTCTGGAGGATTGCCCAGAGCAATGCTGTGCCTGCTGGGCCTAGAGACCAAAGCTACTCCTCAATGATGTGGCCCAACAAGTCCAAAACAGTTTGGGGATGCTTGTGCAGAAGGATGTGACCCAATAGTTCAGCTGGACTGCCACTTTTGGGGTTGGACTAAACCTAATTTGCATATGGTCTTTCCCCTTTTGTAATGGCTTGACAGGCGAAGAAAGATGGTCTGCAGGGTTGCCCAGAGCAATGCCAGAGGTTAAGATGAATTCTAAACCTTCCAGCCCTCATCTCTTCTGTTTTGCTCGAGTTACACTCATAATGCACGACCGCAACCAGACCTCTGGAAAGGTCTGACAAATGGCGACTTAAAACTCAGAAGATACCACTGCCACTAGCCCACTGTGAGGGTATGACAAAGAGTGGGTAACACTCACAAGACACCACTGCCAACAGGTCACTGTGAGGGTTTGAAAAAGGGCGAGTTGCACTTACAAGACATCACTGCCAACAGGTCTCACTGATTGTCTGACAAAGGGCGAATTAAACTCACAAGATGCCACTGCCACCAGCCCAATGTGAGGGTCTGACAAAGGGCGAGTACCACTCACAAGACGCCACTACCACCAGACAAAGGCCGAGTTACGCTCACAAGTCATGGTAGTGTTATTGCAAATCTAAGCTGTACCCCCAAATGAAGCACACAGTCATCGCATTGAAACGACTCAAAGAAAGATTGCCTTTTATGTGAAGGCAGGGTCAGCATTTCATCAAAAAATACAAAAAGAAATGTTTTAAACCTAGGCGTTCACAGCTGAGTCTGGCCTCGCAAATCCAATTATATATTCAGGAAAATTCATAAGACTGCTACATTAACCGAATCTTGAATGTATTGTGAAATTGGTGGCTGTAGATCTTTAAACGGGGCTGTTCCGCAGGGTCTGGTGGGGCGGCTTGCCGACGGACCGCCACTATCTATGTCGCTTCCGGAGTGGGCATGTGTGCCCCCTCGTGCTTGCACAAAAGAGGTGCCGGGGAAAGGGTCCCGTCTTGTGAGCTAATTCACGATTGCAGAATGCTATGCAGTCACTGTATGGGTTCATGTGCAATGTGTGCTTCTGCTGATTTGTTGAAAATGTGAGGGTTTTGGGGGAAATGTCGTTTGAGTTATTTTAGGCTGATCGCAGGGCTTGCTCCATTATTATTTTGGGACACGGTTTGCAATCTTGAAGCATTAATAGCCACGAATTTATTATGCTTTGCCATCTCGTGGCTCTTCGGATAGATCAGCCTCTCTCTCCCCCCCATTCTCTCTGATTAGGAACAGCTTTAGAATACTGTTACCAAACCTTGACACTAGATGTCGCTCTACACTTAAATATATACATCACCCGAGTCAAAGCATTCATGAAAGCCGAGTCCGTGCGTCATGGCAGAAGTCCGCGGCATGCCAATAGCTCCTTAACAGCAGGCAGGCAATATACATTAAAACAACCACCCGTCAATATGTGTTTGGTTCCAGATGCATTGAAACCCACGTCTCTCGCGCACTAACGAAGTTACAGGGAACCATGGCGTTTCAGAAAAGCAGCTGGCGCGGGCAGAAGAAACAGCTCTCCTGCCTATCATGTCTGTGAAGGCCTAGCATACACGCAGAGACAAAACAAAACCAACGAACGCGCACGCACGCACGCACACACACACACAAACTGAAGAGAAACATCAGAGAAAGCAATAAAAGCAGATCCCACATTATGGACTGAGAGAGGGGCCATCTGCCCTGTTCCTGCCGCTGATACACTCTCGCTGTATTGGATTGTTCGGCGCGTGCTGTTTTACGCAGGCCACGTCATTTGTCTCTGCATTGGGCATTATCAATGGGCGAATCACAGACATCACGTGACTTTATAGGGGGGGCCAGAGAATACATGGGAAGAGCCAGCCTCAGACAATACCCGGCTAAGAGCCAAACACGACCCGAAGGGACAAACTTTGGCCCTGTAAATACCTGCCTTATCACCACCCAACCCCCCCACAACACAAGACCCCGCCTCCCCAGCCCCGCCTGGCTTGCCCCCCTATAGCGCGGCCGGAGAGAAGATGGAATCTACGGCTGGATCTAGGTTTTTTGAGACTTTGTGCAGCGATATGTGCGTGAGCCTATTTGTTTGCATATTTGTTGCCATCACTGGAAGGGGCATTGGAGAAAATGACGTCACAGGGAGTGACATCAGACTCTGCTACTCAAGGCATCATGGAAAGTTCATTACAAGACTTTCCTTTGAGTAAGGCAAGAGACAAATAACGGACTTGCAAAATGTGACTGGCTGTTATTATTAGGATTGTTATTATTGTTATAATAAATGGAGTGACACTATAAAACATCAAACCGCACACTGTAAACTAAATAATCCTTAAAGACTCCCAATTCTGGCTGATAAGACACAGCACAATGAAATGGTTTGGCCAGGATTACACAATTTAGGTACACGGTGAAGCTGAGTTGTGTTATGTGATGTTATGTTAGGTAATGTTATGTACGTAGCACGTACCACACTGAGTGCGCATGCGCGGCCTCACAAGCCGGCGCATGCGCGGTTGAAAATAAAGGCGGCGCCCGGCAGTTGGAGCCGGAGCGCCGGAGCAATCAGACGTCTCCGGGTCTGTTCCTGCGCGGCGTTGCAGCGCGCAGGGCCCATACGCCGGAGGGGCCCGCCTGACATCTGCGGCCCCCCCCATCACCACACTGGCGACGAGGTGGAGCCACGGCCCACTCCCGTGCCCGGCTGCAACGCTGTGAGAAAGTCCGCCGCGTCACAGACTGACGACGCACCGGCGGCCATTTTTTTTTTTTTTTCTCTTCCTCTTCGACCCGCGATCGTGGTTGCGGCCCAACAGGGTGCTCGTGCGCCACTCGCCGACGGCGTCGGCAGAGGGAATAAAAAAAAAAAGGGAAAAAACACAAGAAGTGAATTTTTGGAATGCCCACAGTCTTGCTGGTGCAAGGCTGTGGCACATAAGAAGAAAGAAGTGGATTTTGCTCCCACCACTACCACAAGGCCGCATCTACCACCTGTGAGTACCCAGCAGTAGAAATGGGTGACGGCGCAGACGATGAGGGCGCAGCAGCCCCGATTCCCCGCAGAGCCCGCAGCTCCCTGGCCCCCATGCCTGAGTTTGATGCCACTGGACCCCCTTCCAAGCTAGGACCGAAGTGGCTGTTGTGGGTCAAAAGACTGGACATGTTCTTTAGGGCAGCTGGAGTCAACGACGATGATGAAAAGATTGCGACCATGATCTATTCAGCAGGCGCAGAAGTCCACAAGATCTACGACTCCCTGACCATCCCCGTAGTCACTTACGACGCTGTCAAGCAGGCACTCAAGGACCACTTCTTACCCATGGCCAATGTGGACTTTGACAGATTCGTCATGGGCGCTGAAAAACAGTTAGATGATGAGTCCCTAGACAAATTCTGCGCCCGCCTGAGACACCTGGCGACCTCGTGCAGATGGGCCGACGAAGAGGAGATGGTCCGCAACCAACTACTGCAGGGGTGCAGCTCCAGTAAACTTCGGAGGCAAGTGTTGAGGGAGCCTGGCCTAACCCTCCAGCAAATTCTGGACCTGGGCAGAGCCCATGAACTGGCAGAGGCCAGAGGCGCGAAAATGGACGCTGCCTCGCGACCAGGACAAAACGAAGACGCTTTTGCAGTAGGACGGTCGGCTGCGAATAGGTCGAGATGGGCGCCGAGAAAACCCGACACTGCGTCCACGCCAAGCACCGCCACATCGTGCTCGAACTGTGGGTACGACCTCCCCCACAGCGGTGACTGCCCAGCCAAGTCAAGAACATGCGCCCGGTGCGGCATACCGGGTCACTTTGCCAGAACGTGCCGTGCGGCTGCCCCTGTCACAACGGCGAGAGGACCGGAGAGAGTGGGGCGAAGCAGTTCCCGCAGAGTGAGGGGCATCTCCTCCATTGATCAAGGCCTGCAGGACCTAGACCTCGCAGAAGAAGAAGAGGAGGAGGAGGAAGAAGTCTTCTTCATCTCCAGCATCGCGAGATGTTCCAGCACGAGACGCCAACCCAAGTGCACCGTCGACATCAAGGGCACTCCCACCCCCATCCTCATCGACACCGGAGCTTCAGTCTGCGTGCTGGCCACCAAACACTACGTAGCCCTGCCGGGCCCACCAGAACTGTCGACATCAACAGCGAGGATATATGCGTTTGGTGGCGACACCCCCTTACCCATCCAAGGTGCATTTGTCGCCCCAGTATCTCATGGACAGAACTCCATCAAGGCAAGATTCTTCGTCACCGACGTCAGCCCCCACTCGCTGCTGAGCTGCGCTGCGTCAGAAGCGCTTGACATCGTGCATTTCACATTTGGGGTATACCATGCAGATCTAAAGAGCCTGCTACACAAGTTCGCGAGTCTCTTCAAGGGCATCGGCAAACTGAATGCAGACCCCATTCGCCTGCACATCGACAAATCCGTAAGGCCGACTGCCCTCAAACACCGCAGAATTCCATTCCACCTGAGGGCACAAGTAGAAGCAGAACTGCAACAGCTAATGGACCGAGGTATCATTGAACGGGTAGAAGGGCCCACCCCGTGGGTTTCGCCCATCGTAGTGGCCCCGAAGCCGAAGCAACCAGGGGCTGTGCGCATCTGCGTAGACATGAGGCTACCTAATGCTGCCATTAAAAGAGAGCGCCACCTCACGCCCACCCTGGACGATATCGTCGGCGAACTCCAAGGCGCCAAGGTCTTCTCCAAACTGGACCTCAGATCCGGCTATCATCAACTAGAACTGCACCCCGAGTCGAGGTACATTACTACGTTCACGACGCACGAAGGCTTGTACCAATACAAGAGACTCAACTTCGGGATCTCATCCGCGGCTGAGGTCTTCCAGAACGCCATAAGAGGAGCGCTGTCCGGCCTGAGGGGTGTCATTAACATGTCCGATGACATTCTGGTCTTCGCCAAGTCAGAGAGCGAACACCTTAAAAGGCTAGAACGCACGTTTGAGAGACTCCAGGCGGTAGGTCTTACACTACACCAAGAAAAATGCGAATTCCTGAAAGATCGGCTGGAATTCTTTGGGTTCACCTTCCATGCGAACGGCATCTCACCCGATCCCGGCAAGGTAAAAGACATAAGAGATGCGCCTCCGCCCACATCTCCTGCAGAAGTTCGGAGCTTCCTGGGGATGGTCAATTACTGCGGCAGATTCATCAAAGACCTAGCCTCCCTATCGGAACCATTGAGGGCACTCACCAGAAATGACGTACCATGGCAATGGACAGCGGCAGAACAAAGATCATTCAACGCCATCAAAGAGGCCCTGTCGGAGCAGGAGACGATGGCCTACTTCCACCCCAGCCGAGAATCAGAGATCGTAGTTGACGCCAGCCCCGTTGGACTAGGGGCAGTCCTCTTGCAGGCCGATGAACTGGGAGCGATGAGACCCATTGCCTATGCTAGCAAGGCCCTCACCGACACGGAAAGGCGCTACTCGCAAATCGAGAGAGAGGCCCTTGCCATCCTGTGGGGATGCAAACACTTCAGGATATATATCCTCGGCAAACCCGTCGTCGTGGTCACTGACCATAAACCCCTGATTCCAATCCTGTCCGGCACTTCCTCAAAGCCGCCTCCCCGGATTGAAAGATGGATGCTATCACTCATCGAATACAGCGTCAAGCTGGTGTACCGCCCAGGCACCCACAACCCCGCAGATTACCTGTCTCGCCACCCCGGCACGAGGGACGCCCAGAATCCGGTAGAATTATCCGACGCGGGGGACGCTGTGCACCTCCTCGTGGAATCAGCCCTGCCAGTGGCCCTGTCGAGGGAGAACATCGCAGATGACTCAAACTCTGACGAGGCATTCTTGCGAGTAAAAAGAGCGGTTGCCACAGGAGAATGGCGAGACGTCCTCCTGAACAACGCCAGAAGAAACCCAGAGACGCAGAGAGACCTGCAACTGTTGTGGAAGGCTCGACACGAGCTCTCGGTGTCCACGGACGGCCTGCTACTGCGGGGAAATCAGATCGTGATCCCCAGGTCCCTGGTCACGAGGGTTCTCCAACTAGCCCACACAGGACACCAAGGCATGGCTAAAATGAAAGCGCGCCTGAGGCTGAAAGTCTGGTTCCCCGACCTGGAACACCGGGTGACTGAGTTCGTAAAGGCCTGCATCCCGTGCCAAGCCGCGAGTCCGGCAGAAAAGGGCCCGCCCATCCAAGCCATGCTACGGAGCGACGTGCCGTGGGGTACCGTCCACGCAGACTTCGGCTCGACCGGCAGAGGCCTACACTTCGTAGTGGTTACGGACCAGTGGTCAAGGTACCCGGAGGTGGAACTGGTAGAATCCACCGCCAGCGATCACACCATCCTGGCCATGGACAAAATTTTCGCCACCCACGGCTTCCCGCTCGAGATCTGTTCGGACAACGGCGCTCCGTTCCAAGGGCAGCGCTTTGCCAGATACTGCGCAGAACGAGGCATCAAGCACCGTAAAGTGACCCCATTGTGGCCAAGAGCCAATGGAGAGGTTGAACGTTTCATGCGGACACTCAACAAAATCTTTCGCATCTCCGTCAATGGAGGGGAAGACCTGCGCCATAATCTGATCGAATTCCTCCGTGAGTACCGGTCCACCCCACATCAGTCCACCGGGATCGCACCCGCCGAAGCACTATTCAAGCGCATACCCAGAGGGTTGATACCAGAAGCGGGAGAGCGACGCCCAGGGGTGATTGATGACACACAAGTGGCGGCGGACAGGGCCGCGAGGAACGAGAAGGAGACAATGAGGCGGAGGCTGCCGGAAAAAGAGATAGCGGTAGGAGACACCGTCCTAGTCCGGAACAGGAAACCAGAGGGGAAACTCTCAATGACATATGAAACACACCCGATGGGAGTTACCCACGTCAAGGGGTCCATGGTCACGGCGGCGAACGCGCGCGGGACAGTGACCAGAAATGTGTCTTTCTTCAAACGCATAGGACCTGCAACCTCTGAAGAAGAACCGGATCCTGGCCAAAGGCAGGCGGCGGAAGAACCACCGGAGAACGTCGACACGCCCAGAGGCCCTGCGGAGCCAGAGAATGTCGAAAGAGGACCGCCCAGGTACCCCCGCAGAGAGGGGCGACGCCCTCCACAAAGGTTCCAAGACTTTATTATGGACTCAGCGACCTGAGCAACGAAAGTCTGTTAAGTATATAATGTTTGAGCCACGTTGGCCCCATGTTTAATGTTTTGTTGTTTAAGGGAAAAAAGGAGGGATGTTATGTACGTAGCACGTACCACACTGAGTGCGCATGCGCGGCCTCACAAGCCGGCGCATGCGCGGTTGAAAATAAAGGCGGCGCCCGGCAGTTGGAGCCGGAGCGCCGGAGCAATCAGACGTCTCCGGGTCTGTTCCTGCGCGGCGTTGCAGCGCGCAGGGCCCATACGCCGGAGGGGCCCGCCTGACATCTGCGGCCCCCCCCATCACCACAGGTAACTTGATATTTGTACAGAGCCTTCTGCCATTTGTTCTGGTTTCAAGGCACTGTAGCTTGAGAGGCCCTTCGTCAGACCATAGTCTGAACAGACATGAAACGCTGAGCACCCCTTTGCATGCAGATACTAATTGTAATGTAAGCAAGGGTTCAGTTGTTAGCAGAGATGACTAGCGTAGTAATGCTCCAGAACCCGTAGTGTGAGGTGGTGGGGTGCGGCAAGGATTGCTCCTCTACAGGCTATGCGCTAGCTGGGTGAAATTCTTTGTGGGACTCAGCCGTATTCTATGGGGAGCCGCGCCATAGGTGGAAAGGGAACCAGTATACATGTGTGTATCAATCCCAAGGGGTATCTGTCACTGTAGGGAAAAGCAGGGCTGTCTAGTGTTGAGACATTGGAGGCTCCAAAAAGGGGACAGAGGAGAGGCAAATAGTGTACTGAGGATGATAGAGACTATGTGATAGCTGGGCAGACATGTTTCGTGGGGCTCACCTGTATGCTATGGGGCGCAGCGCTATAAGAGTGAGGTAACGTGAATGAAAAGTTTCTAAACCCCCTAGGGCAAATGTCTACAGTTGAGGGCTCTATGATACTTTACCTGCAGTGTATATGCATGTGGTAGAGACTATGTGACTGCTGGTCCAAGGTTTTTGTGGGACTCAGCTGTTTGCTATGAGGTGCAGTGCTAAATGCTGCTTACTTGCACAGTGAATAATATGCAGCCACGTGCAATAGCTATTAAGCAGATCTCTTACCTTGATCAGCCTGCAATTAAGGCATTGGCCGTATATATTCCCATCTCTAGTTGGTACCAATAAGTGTTAATATAGGGTTTCCAAAAGGCTAAATCATATCCTGCTTTGTAGTGATGACTTGAAAAGTAGTAACATGACAAAGAAACCAACCCGACACATATATGAATCCTCATAGAAACATGCTAAGCAGAAATAGTATGATTGTCATTTTATTGAACCCATCCCGTATCAAAGACTAAGGGCCTGATTCATAGAAAAAGTGCAAAGTCCCCACAAAGTCTTAGCGCCTAAAACAACTTTGCGCCAACTTGCACGTATGGTTTATTTGGCACATTCTACATATTCATGAATTCAAAAGTGCAAAGTAACCCGGGGCCAAAAAGTATCGAGTTGCGCCTGGAACGCCCACAACACGCCCCCACGCAAACAAAAACCATTGCCAATTTACAACCTTTGCACCTACCTTAGCCCACGATCCAGCACCCTGGCTAAACTGCGTGCCGTCCACCCGCAACTCAAGGCAGCACCCCAGCAAAACGGTGCCGTTGCCACGCAACTCAAGACAGCACCGCAGTGAAACTGCGCACTGTCTGCATGCAACTCAAGGCAACACCCCAGTGAAACTGCAGACTGTCCCCACGTAACTCACTGTGGACAATCACTCTTAGTTACAAGGCACCTAATCTGCTGGCCTACACTCCTGAGTCATAGCAGCCCCCCCCCCAGGTCCTGACACCACCTTTAACCCCCCCTGACCTCAGCCACAAGCCCCAGGTAGCCCTCTGTCAGTACACCCCCCTTCCATCACCCCTTGACGTCCACCACAACCCCCAGGCAGCCCCCTGCCAGTACTCCCCCCGCCCCTCACTCCCCTGACCTCTGCCACAACCCCAGGCAGCCCCCTGCCAGTACACCCCCTCCCCACACCTCACTGACCTCCACCACAACCCCCAGGCAGCCCCCTACCAGTACAACCCCTCTCCACACCCCTGACCTCTGCCACAACCCCAGGCAGCCCCCTGCCAGTACACCCCCTCCCCACACCCACTGACCTCCACCACAACCCCCAGGCAGCCCCCTACCAGTACAACCCCCTCTCCACACCCTCTGACCTCTGCCACAACTCCCAGGTAGCCCCCTCAAGTCCTGCCACCCCCTTCCACCTCAACCACCTCTGCCCACTACCCCAGGCTGCCTCCCCAAGTCCTTCCACTCCCCACCACCCCACCCCCCTCCTGCCACTACCTCAGGCTGCCCCCTCAAGTCCTGCAAACCCCCACACCACTAAACAACCACCTCTGCCCACTACCCCCTCCTGCCCCCTCAAGTCCTGCCACCCCTCACCACCCCCACTCACCTCCCCCACTACCCCAGTCTACCCCCTCAAGTCCTGCCACCCCACCACCTCAACCACCTCTGCCCACTACCCCAGGCTGCCCCCTCAAGTCCTTCCACTCCCCACCACCCCACCCCCCTCCTGCCACTACCTCAGGCTGCCCCCTCAAGTCCTGCAAACCCCCACACCACTAAACAACCACCTCTGCCCACTACCCCCTCCTGCCCCCTCAAGTTCTGCCACCCCTCACCACCCCCACTCACCTCCCCCACTACCCCAGTCTACCCCCTCAAGTCCTGCCACCCCACCACCACAACAACCTCTGCCCACTGCCCCAGGCGGCTCCCTCAATTCCTGCCACCCCCACCACCCCCACTCACCTCCGCCCACTACCCCAGGCGGACTCCTCAAGCTCTGCCACCCCCCCCCCCCACATCAACACTCACCTCTGCCCACTACCCCAGGCTGCCCCCTCAAGCTCTTCCAACCCCAACACCCTCACTCACCTCTGCCCACTACCCCAGGCAGGCCCTGCTAGATTACACTCCTACACGTCCAATGTTGAACAACAACTTACCTCAAATCCTCTGGCCTGCCTCCAACATGAAGTACACCGGCCACCTATCCTCCTCCAACCTGAACTACTGGGAGCGCTGCTGCAGAATCCATGTCTTTAGCTCCTTACAGGACTCCCTGGTACATCACACTCAGCTGCACTTCAACAGGACAGCATAATGTAGCACCAGCAACACCTTGACCACACCATGTACCTGTGACATAGTAATGCAATGGAAGGCAATGTTGCATATCATTGTGCCCATGTGCCATTGCAATGTCCTCAAAGCGCTGTAGGCCAATGCCCTTGGAGGACCCAAGTCTGAGACATCACATATTTTACTGAGTCATATGTAATGCGTGTGTACACAGTAGGCTGTAGAAAGAAAGGAAGAAAGGTAATCACGAAGGTAGGCATGTAGGCAGGGGTGTCAAAGCCTCTGCGAGTGAACAGGCTTGTGGTTGGGTGATGTGAAGGCTGTCAGAGAGTGTGTGTGAGTCAAGGAGACGGATGTCTATAGCCAGACAGAATAATCAATAATGTGAAAAGTAAGCATTTGAGTGGCAGATGCGCAGCATGATTTGAGAGCAGGTAGTGGGTGATTGCGGATGTGTGCCGGTGAGCGGCCATGCTTTGGGAGGGATACAGCTACCGAATAACGAGTGCACAAGTGATGAGCGTAGCCCACACATCCACAGTGAGGCCTCAACCTAAGTGACAGTCATATAAGAAATGCATTTGGATAACATGGAAAAAGTGATTTTGCGTGTGGACAAAAGGACTGCAACAAGTGTGCTATCAAGAATCAGAAACTTGTTTCAAAAATATTTATACTACAATGATGAAATATGGGGAAGAGTAAAATGTCCAGGGATGAAAACAAAATAAAAGTCCAAAATGAAACCTAACAGTAAGAACTATGTACACAGACAGCAGGCTCAAATGCCTTTCCATGCTTTCACCAGGTCAGTGTCACTCTCCTCATCCTCCGCCTGAAGGCGGTCCTCTGTTCTTGCCTGGGGGGCTTGCGGGCCCTCACCCATCGGCCTCTCCTCCACTTCAAGCATCCTCCACAATGGTTGCCTGACTCATTGTCCGCCTCTCTGCCACCTCCGCCCTGGTCCTGGCAACAGTTTCCTCCCTAGCCTGCTGCCTCTCCACTATCAGCCGCCTCTCATACAGTGCTCTGATGAACACCATCTGCCTCAGCAGCCTTCTTTCCTCCTGCCAGATGTTTTCCATGTGTTGCCTGATTTGCCTCTGCAGGGTGGAATGGCCCTGCAACAACTGCCTCCTCACACTCCTCATCTACTGCTGAATGGCAGAGTGTAAGGTGCATGGGTACCCCCTCTGACTGGATGATACTTGTCGGGGGCACAGCACCTGCACTGGCCTGAGGGGCCAGCTGTCCCTCCACTGCCTATTCATGTGTCGGTGCCTGGGCAGGTACAGTGACCCCCTCATGTGGCGTTCTTGGGATTTCCACCACAGGCAGGGACGTAGGCACAACCAGACTGGGCGGTGTGGGCGGGATTGGTGCACAGGGTACTGTGGTGATATGTGGCATGGAAGGCACCATGGAGGATGACTGGGGCACAGTAGAGGAAGTGGGGGAGGGGCAACTGTATGCACCAGCGCACAGAGACCACCAAAGAGCAGTGCAGTAGCCAGCTGGGCCAGGAAGCGGCTCATCGACTTGTGATGCTGAGACAGCTCCTCGCGAGTAACTGAAACAGAATCACAAATCGCTGAGGTCATCTCACCGGAGCAGCCAACAGGGTCTGCACCACATCTCAGCTGGCAACCTCAGTTTCAAGAAGGGCCTCGGTCTGGGTGGAGGCATTCACAAAGGTGGTCACTGCTGCAGCAGATGGCCCAGGGACAGGAGGTTGTGCATAAACCTCCACGGTGAACTGCACATCCTCATGTCTCTGGGCCAGAGGTGCAGACTGAACACCCTCCTGCATACCCACACCAGACCCTTTGGGCTGGACTGCAATTGCCTCCTCCTCAACCTCCTCCTCCGTTACCCCTGATGACTCCAGAGAGTCTTACACCCTTGATGGCCCCTGCGTTTCTGCACCCTGTCGCGCAGCTGCTGAGGTGTCCCCCACCACAATCACATCCTGCTACTTAGCGTCAGCAGCCTTACCTGAAGACACTGGCGCTCCCCCAGCCAAGTTCATCCTCAGGGGAGGTGGTGTCACTGGCTGGGCTGTGTACCTGGGTCTGGTGATCCGGTCCCTGCCCTTTTGCTCCACAGCAACGCTTCGGCCCTCTTCACGAGCTGCAGCAACTGTGGAAAATGGGATAAAGAACATTGACATCAGTCATCAGTGTCAATGCATGTGTGGAATAGACATGAACAGTAACATTCAATCAGCACAGGTCAACCAGTAACTGACACACACACACACACACACACACACACACACACAGAAACATGTGCATGCCCATGTAATCAGCATGAATACTGACACACACGTGTAGGGACACTGATGACTCACAGTCATGGCACACACACATGTCAACCCAGCACATTGTTGTGTGGCCTCAAACACATTAAAAAAAAAACATGGAATGGCACAATACCAATGCCAAAGTGACACAAGTGTGACATGCAGCCAGGGCCATGGGAAGTGCACCTGGGCACCTGTCCACCCAATTATATTTTGCAACATGCATCCCTGACAGTTTGACCCGTAAGCATGTCCATGTACAGGCGCACATTTCAAGTACTTATGCCAGAGGCATTGCTAGGGAGTGGCTAAGAAGGCTATAGCCCCTGGTCTTTTGGTTGTAGCCCTGGATAGAATCTCAGGAGCTACAACCGAAAGGCCAGCTAGCCCCCAGTCCCGACAGTTCTGACATTAGCGTAGTCCCGGGTCTTTTCCAGACCTAGCAACACCCCTGGCTTATGCTATTGGGATAAGCACAAACACATGGCATGATCACATGGCAACTCTGGCTTCACATGCAGTGGAATGAAACATCACATCCCCGTCCCTGAGAGGTCAATGCATCAACATGGCATTCACAGACATCCATGCACTTGTGTCACTCTCAGCGGATGTGTCTGGATGGCCTCACTTGCAGATGTGCAACACATAGAGGTGCCCTGCATGCATGTCCCTCACATGGTCACAACATTGTAACCCGGCTTCCGTACTGTCCCGGCACTTGTTCTCATAAACTCACATTGCATGAGCATGAGTGCACCAAGTCACCAAGGACAAACAGTGCGTATACCAACACATGTGCAATCAACATATGTTTTCCATCTCCTCATACGTCCTGCATTGGCAAGAGGCTGCATGCCACCACAGATCACTGCAACACACATTCTGTATACAGAAGGGGGTACCTGCAATCATGCATGCCCATGCATGAGACACATACACTCTAGAGCATCAGTACACCACATGGGTACTCACCAGCAGCTACCAGATGTCGTTTCCACTCACAGATCAGGGAGTGAAGTTCTGAGTAGAACCTCTGAAGGTCCTCCAGCTGGAACCCCAGAGGCAGGTGTGGCTTAGCTGGGTCCTGGATATTCACTGTGGAGCTGTGGTGGAGGTGGTAGGGAGAGGCGGAATACCCAAGCTGTCAGATTAGGTGGTCACAGGGCCTACACAGGAGAACAGGCAATGGCTGAATAGCTGGCCCTCCAAGGCAGTGCTGATTGGCAGCAGGCACTTACACTCTATCAGACAGCAGCAGATGTGGAGTGTTGGAGGCAATACATGGCAGGATGAGGCAAATTCAATGGCACAGAGTCAGGAGGAACTCCAGTGCGCATCTCACATCTGAGGCCGCAGATAACAGAGTAAAGGCCCTTAGCGCGTATGTTATGTGCAACGTGCTGCATGCAGCACGCCTACGTGGCTTATGCATACACTGCAATGATGGGGATAGTTAAGAGATGCTATGCGCATCACATTTTTTGGCTTTTGGGGTGCCTCTGCATATGGGGTGCCTTGGAGCCTTGCAGCACAACTCATCTACGTAGTCCATCATGTAGATTGTTTCATTTCTTTGTTTTGAGATATTTTAATGGGTGCTTTTCATTTTGCCTGCACCATGAGTGGGAAGGTCCCAAAAGGGAAAGGGAGAAGATGGGGACGTGGTGAGGACACATGTGCCCCAGCCCCAGGAGGATGTGGTGTTCCACAGGAGACCCGGCACCTGGGCATGGACATGGTGCGAGGCCTACATGTGGTCCATTACCACCAAGGCTCACTAGGGCCAAGAGGGGATGCCCTGCAGCGTAGAAAGAGGCTCCACCCCAAGATCAGGCACAGGAGAAGGGTCCACCGAGGAAGAAGTGATTCATCGACGTGGTGCTTGATATCCTCACAAGATACGTGACAGAAGATATGTGACAGAACACCATGTGGAGATTTAGCCCTCGGCAGGTAGCACCCATATACTCCCGCCCAGCAAATGGAGAAGTGACAGGAGGTCACGGACCAGATGGCATGGAGAGGCACACTGCCAAAGAGGTCCACAAGCAGACGGATGACCTAGTTCAAAGGACCAAGCAGAAGCTGAGTGACAACCTGGCCTCTTCCAGTGGAGGGGGGCCATCAGAGGAGTAGCAGCTGACTCCATTCAAACAGGCCACAAGTAGACTACTCAGCAATGAACAGGTGCAAGGTGTGGGAGGCATGGACGCCTATGTGGACATATCTGGTGAGTGGCATTTGTGTGTATCATATGTGTAGACAATGATGGATGGCATGCCCATATTTGTGTTGTAGTACAGTTGGCTGCAGTTGGCAGCCATCCATGGCCAATGCATGCTTGCTACAGTGTACACTTCTGTCACATAACCTGTGTTCTGGGTTGTTGTTGCTTGGTTCCCATGTGTGGTACATGTCGATGTCACAGTACACAGCACTGTCTGCTGGCCTTCACAGCTGTGCCAGTACTTGTAAACTGGGCTGTTCCTAGCTAACTTGGTGTCCATTGAAAAAACCTATAATATGGCCCCCTGACTGGCATACATCACCCTCAAGCCGCACCTCTGTGTCACGCAAAAAAAACATCTGCAATATCAATGATTCATTGCTAAACTAACAGAGCCCGTTTTTTTGCATTGTACATCAAGTGTACATCAAGTGCTTTACAAACGATATCTGATGTGGGAACACAGCTATTGCTGCTGAGGTCACCTGCTCTTAGGGAACACCTTGCTAGAATGCATTTGAAAGCTGCCTGTACTGACACGCTGTGGTGTGACCAGCCCGCCCGTGTCTGAGTGCCCATGGACCACTGTAGTGTCTTGCAGGCGTGTTGTTAAAACAAGCTCAATTGAATATCGCAAGGGGTAACACTAGACCAACCATGGGAATAATTTGCTACTAGAAGGTCGTCATTCCAATGTGGACAGTCTGGTAAACTCCAATTGTATTACCTGAAGATAACCCTATGAGACAGGGTAAGGGGAATAATAGCACCAATGAGTGTTCCTGTCTGCTTTGCATCAAATCGACATGCATTTGGGAATTGGAACAATGATCAGAGGGCTATATATTCCATTCACCAGTCTGTGATGAAAAGGTTGTGTGTGTGAATCAGTGACTACATGACAGACACGTGGCTTGGTGCACACATCACTGATCACAACATTCACCCTAACAAACAAATCTCTGTAACCAAGAAACAGACATACTTAGCCAGACATCTACATTAAATTGATTATAGAATGAAATGGCAGCAACATCGGCCACTCAAAAGGGGTGTAAAGGTTCTGTTGCTCCTTGGCTCAGGAGATGGGCTGAGTCTCAGTCTGAGCATACCTTGTCGCCAGTACAGTAACATATTTTGTGAATAATGTATATAGAGAGGAACAGATGCCCCACAAGTAACACACAAACAGGAGGTACAAATGCAGGGAAGGATTGTTCAATTTACGAACATTAAACTGATCATAAATGAACAGATGAAGCATTTCATACAAAACCTGCTTCTGATACAGCGTAAAGGGTCCACATTTCCCCAGCCACTGCATCCTCACCACTGTGAATGCCTCAGGCGTTATTCCTGCACAAAAGAGCAGGACCATGCTTTGTCTGAAAGCTGGCATTAGCATCTCTTATTAGTGCTGGCCTACAGCCAGTAGATATCATGGTGTGGCATTGTAGTAAGGGTGTCCAGCCCAGTGGAGGTTCAATTTGAGGGTGCTTCAGTGATTGATTTATGTGAAGTGTGGGGACAGTATGGCACACTCATTCTAGAAGCATATGTCAACATTCCAGTGCGCTATTGTATGTACAAGTGACTCAGCTGGCTCAAGGGACGATCAAGTGGTGCGTTCACACGGGGCAACTGCAAATATAGAGAACAGCCAGCACACACAATGTAAAGTGACACAGTCTTTTAAAGAATAGCGCTGTGAAAACGGCAGGGGGCTCACAACCAACCCCAATAAATCTCACTCAGAGTGCTGGTAGACCTGGGGCTGGCACTGAGGTGACACATCAAAAATAAACAGTCATATGTGCTGTTACATATAGAAGCAACACACAAACAAGGTGGTGACTTGGTCAGAGTACTCATCATTGCTGCACACATTATCATGGCATTGATTGTACATGGACTATGGTCTGCCCAGTGACACAATCAGAGTGCAAAGACACATTAAGGAGCCATCTGGAAGTGGTTGGCATGTTGAGAAAATGGAGAGTAAATTGATGGCGAGGGGATGCATGCACTCCATGTCCCAATGCAACCACCTGTGCACATTGGATAGCACATATAACCTTCTCAGGCATGCACCATATGTAACTATGAGGTTATATTCCTGAACAGTGTTTGTGCATGAAATGACAAGACATGGAAATTAAGTACATTGTTCTGCCTTTTTCTGTGTGGCATGTTAATGTTCTGGTGAGAATGTTTATGTTTGGTCAGCTGGCTGATGCTTTGTACTGGCCTTCAAATGAAAATGCCTCATGTTCAGTACTTATCCCTGGGTTTTCAAAGCAAAAGCTTCATACATGAGCGATCAGTCATGAATTGTCCCCAATGCAAAGGCTCTGTCAACACTAAGAGCATGAGATGGACACAGGGGTGTGGATGCATGCCATAGGGTGTGTGTATCAAGAGCATCTCAGTGGTTGTGTTCTCAATGTGCACTCCTTCATTCATGCATAGGAATGCATGAAGTTTAATGGCCATGTACTCAGAGTCAGTTGTCTGGGTCTGAACCTTCCTGCGGCCACCCCTTTGTGCCTTAAGCTCTGCTCACAGGGAAGTCGCCACCTCTCAATGGACCAAGAAATGGTGCAGCTTGTACGTCTGCCAATAGCATGCAACACCCATTGGGTGTGACAATCATGACTCATGCAGAATCATGAAATTGTTTTCATGTTTTCACAGTCACCCATTACCTGGCCCTGGTGGCCGCTGGACATTAATTAGCAACAATGTCTGTTCATAGATATCTGAGGGCATCTTCCCAATGGGACAACATGTGGATGGCCAGTAGTTGTCTCTGTGTAGTAAGTTCAGTAAGGATCAGTGGCTGTGCAAGCGTGCCTTTGTCTCTTCCATGTCACAGTCTCCTCACACATGTTTGCAAGGCATAAGACTGTGACCAGCCACGAAGCTTGTGGGGCGCAATGTTGCAATGGTGTTTGGGGATATCATGGGAACACATATGCCTGCTTGGAATGTGGGGCATCAGATGTGCAGGTCGCACTTCCACATGTTGTCACAAGAAAATGTCTGAGTTGGGTATGGGATCAATGATGATGCACAGACCTCCATCACTCCACTGATGTGTATACCTGCTGCTCATATCTGGGTGTATGTATGTACCTTCTGACCCGAAAGACCATGACATGTTGCACTGCCCAGCCATGACTGTGCATGTCAGTGAATGCCATTCATCTGTGATGTACAGCTAACAGTGTGCCCAGTCACAATGTGTGATGTATGTGTGTCCAGCCATGTTGCGGCTGTATGCATTGTAATGCACATATGCATGTTCGGCAAGGTACGCATGCCTCAAAATGTTGTCTGTCTATGTGCAGGTGATGATGCAGCAGATGCAGAGGAGGAGGATGAAGAGGAGGCGGTCATACAACAGTCCACCAGTGGAGGCTGCAGTGTCAAACACCATGAACGTCCATAGGTGCTGCAGACAACCCTCGGTCAGGTGTCCGACTCTTCTGACTCTTCTGACTCTGCAAGTGAGGATGCTGAACCAGGTGTGGAGGACATGTTGATGGATATGGAAGATGACTCAATGGGCCACAAGCATGGGGTTGTTGAGTCCAAAGAGGTGTGTCATGAATCACAGGTCTGGTCAGTGCAAAGCCCTGCGTCCATGGTGGTTAGGTCTGCAAGATCGCCTTCACCTGCGTTGCAATCAGATTCAGGGACTGATGTCCAATGGAGGTTGCAGACCTGCAGCCAAGGACAGGGGTCTGTAGTATAATTTAGTGTGTTTTGGAGTACAGCTCCACTGCATATGATCACATTACTGCTATAATGTGGTACACATATAGCCAGCCATGTGTCACCAGTGTAACATATGGCTATGCAAATGAAAACAGAATTTCGTTTTTCTCTACAGATCTAAAGCACACCAGAATTTCGTTTTTCTCTACTGATTTAAAAGCACACCAGAATGTTTCTTTCTTTTTCTTTTCTGACTGGAAATGCCTCATTCACAGGAGACCACATTAGCTATCTAATTGACCGACTTATTTAACAAATACTAACACCAATATTAACTCATTAACATTATAATGTGCTTGCTCTCCATGTGGATTCAGTTTAAACATACATTTTTCTCTGATTTTCTCTGGCTGCGCTGAAAAGTGAAGGACGGAAAGGCAACAGGAAATCAAACAGAAACAGTTATTACAGTATGAAGATCCCGTTGTTTGTGACACAGGGGTGGCAACCTAATGCTCTTTCTGCTAATATGATTGGAGGGAAGTATATCTGCAGACAGACTGTGTAAGCAACAGAGGTCTGCTAGAAAAGATTTGACAGGAAAGAGATCATATCACTTTTGCTGAGCTGCTGTGAAGAGGTGACCTTTTCTCGGTTGCTGTGAGGAGTCGTTTCAGCTGCACTGCTGACCTTCAGAGACTGGGGATTCCTGGTCACTTGGCACCGGCTTGAAAACTGTGTGTTTTCGCTGTGCCCTTCAAATTGCAAGTTTACGAGGGCAACCCTGGGTCACTTCTCGGAGGTGGCAAGCCAAAGGATTTCGCGTGCCGGAGAGCTACAAATAGCTGGTAATTATAAAGTAAATTGAGGCTTTGCCGCATGGATGAAGTGTTTCTCAGGCAGGAAGGATAGCGATAGGGAGTCCCTGTGTTTAACTGCCTCGTTATAATGTTGCAATGCAAATGCTGTCCCATTGATGTAACTTTTCTTTTTCTTGTTACAAATAATGTGAAGTGAAATTCGTTGTATTATTGCCTCTGTTTCTCTTCTGTGTATTTCAGAAAGGACTGTCTCACAAGAATGGTAATGTATTATTTTGAAATGAAATTGTTATAACACACAGACTGTGTAAGAGTGTTCTTGCTTTCGTTTTTTCTTTGGTGCATCTAAAATAACATCCTCCAAGAAGGGGAAGATTTTTAAGTAGTACGTATGTTATGTTTCCTATACAGATGGAGCAATATCATCAGCGATTATAAATAGCTGTGTGCGTGATTCCACTCATTGTATGTGTGTATGGTTTCTGAGTGGAATATAATACAATAGTGCTTGCTGGGCGTACATGAATCAGCAAAAGAGGCCTACGGAAGCATAATTCGCTAATGTAAATAAATTAGTGATAATACCACAGGAGATTGAGAATGCTATATGTGAAAATGGTGGTGTTTATGAATGTAGGTCCGAGGCCTCTAGAGGTCACATGAACAGTCTAAGCAAAAAGAAGGGGGTTTGTTATTGGGGCCACAAATAAAACAGGAAATTATGCTCACCAAAATACCATCAACAAAAAGTATACCTCTAATTCATTCTGTGTACTGAAATAAGGAATGGCTCCTGAAAGGAAATAAGGCCAAACCCAATCTAAATGCAAGCCATAGTCATTGCCAAATTACCATTATTTTGGCGGTAAGAAAATACCGCCAGGCCCCAAATCTACACAAAATACCCTACATGTTTATGGTGCGTTGGCTGGGAAAGTGATCATAGGACACCTACTGGGCGTGGCAAGTGTGTCTCGCACTGCCATCTGTACATTAAAGGGAACCCATTTCATAATATCAGTGTGTCACTAAAAACGAATTTCAGAATGTCTCAAATGGAAGCCACATTCTAACAGCTAGTGCAATATTTAGAGGTACAGTTATATACACATGGAACATGGTCATCAAACAGTGCCACAGAATGGCATGATCCCTGCGAATGCAAGAAAATGATACCAAGCTGATTAACAGGTTAAAAGCCGACCTAGTTGGGGCAAGTAAAAAGTAGGAAATGTTAAGAGCAGAATTAGAAGGATGTCAAAAAGACATGCAGTTAAAATGCAGAGATTTTGATATTCGATTGTCCAAAAGCAAGAAACAGTTTGAGGACAGTGAGCAAGAATTGATACACTTAAAAGCATTGGTGGACCACATTAGGCAAGATAAAGATGAGGTTGTCTCAGAAATGCAGATTTTACAAAAAGAACATTATGATAAAGAAAGTGATCTCCAAAATGCAGAACAGGAAATGGTTAAAATGCTTCAAGAAAAAGACAAGAGAAAAACAAAGAATTCAATGAATGCCAAATGCAAATGAGCGACATGCAGGAGGTAATTAATAAAATGAGTGTTGAAAACAACTATTTGCAAAACGAGGCAGACAGGCTCCTTAAGAAGTGTAAGGATTTAGAACAACAAATATGCATTTCCAGGTCCCAGGATAGACGGCAGGGTACCACATTCAGTGGGGTTGAGGTGAATTCTATTTCTACCCAAAGAGCTAGTGCCCCAGTGACTGGGCCTGTGACTGAACTTGGTTGCAGCGGCCTTGGGGGATGTGACACTCCCATTGGGGGCTGCCACCAATCCCATACACCTGGAACCAGGGTTGAATCACCAAGTAGTGCAAATTCTATGCATTGCAACAAGTAGCCCCATAAAGATAATGAAATCTATTAAAGCCCTGGTCAAACCATTTAAAAAGGGAAGGGAATGCTGCATAGAGGATCACTTAGAAGTGGTTCATGACATTTTTAAAGCCCTCCAGATACCTAAGGAATAATACAGGCAGTATTTTCATTTAACCCTAGATGCTCCCACAGCCAGTATCATAAGAAGATTAAATGAACAGCAGAATACGACATGGGCAGAGTTTGAAAAAGAGATTAGGCGTCATTTTTCTCCTTTCCAGTTATTGCAGGAGGCAAAGAAAGTTGCTTGTACAATCACTGCTGGGCCTAACACATCCCCTCGCCAGTTGTTACAAGACTTAAAAAGAGCATTTTCTCGCTTTGATGTATCTTTTGACCCCAATTCCAATGAGTTTAAAACTGCCGACTTCTATGGGCTACAGAAAGACATCATATCCCAATTGGTCCGTGAATTTGACCGTGACAAGTCCCTTGAATGGATTGTACACCAAAGCACAAAACTATATAAGGTACTAAATTGTCAGGGTAGAGAAAGTGATAAAATGAAAGATACTAGACCTAAATCTAAAGAACCCTCAGCAACAGTGATGGAAATCAGGTCAGCCAAAATGTCCCTTGAGTCTCCACAAAGTCCAGGTTAAATAATTTGGCACCTGAAGAAAGGGGTAATCAACAAAGGTCATCACACCCTGCACCAATGTTTCAATCACATGATCCTAGTAATAGGGAGAGCTACATTAGCCCTAGGTACTATGGAGACAGACGCCGGGCAGGATATCAGCCTGATATGTCAGGTATGAATAATAATGAGAGACAAGGCCAGGATCAAAGAAATAATGGTCTTTACCAGACATTGGGGACACAAAGTAGACTTGATCCTAATACCATGATATATGGTAATCAGGACAGACCCCGATATGTGGATCGGTTTACTGATAATGGGAATCAGCATAGGGGACAGTACCCACAAAATGAGAGACAGGACATGAGGCAGAATATGAATTATGCTTCACATCAATACAATGAATCACCACCATCAGGGGACTACAATCAAAGGATGGGTGCACCCCGCTCCCCTCCACATACGAATCAAGAGTTCAGGAACAACCCCAATAGAAATAATTCACCTGAGAGGTGAGGTACCAGAATAGATCCAATCAGGGGGAAAACAACCAATATCAATCTAGGCCACAGAGAGAGGATTCTAGAGAGATGGAAAGATTCCAGTGTCTCGAGGCCCAAGTGAAAATGTTAGCTGAGCATATAGGAAAGCTCTGTACAGCACAAGAACAGACATCAAAGGAGAGGGCAGAAAGCCATAGCAATGACCGGATGGTTTCTGAAAAGTGACTAAGTACTAAGACAGATTGCTCTGATGTAATTATGCATAATGACTCTGAGATGCCTAATGATTTAAAAGTGAAAGTACCAGTAAATGAACATGTGACAGAAATTGCAAATACATCTAAAAGAGAGGTACAGTTTAACCGAGAGCTAAATCAAACATTGGAGATTTGTACAAATGAAAAAGGAAAACCTGAAATTCCAAAAGAACAAAGAGACAGATTTAAGAAAGATGACTCATGCATGGGGAATATCAATGAACAGGGAGTAAGTGGGGATGCTATAATTCCTTCCCTGGGCAATGAAAACAATGACCAAACACAGGCAGAAAAAAGAAATACTCAAAAGGAGGGTACAGGTCAATCACCTGAAGAATTCTTTGAGCCACATATTTTTGAAGAAGGTAAAAGGACTGGTACCATACTAAATGATCACAAATACACGGAATTAGACAATGACAAATTGCCAAGTAATGTTGTTACACATGTTCAGTTGGGGGATTGTAGTGAGGCATCTGATGATACCTGGATGGATGGGGAAACAGTGGCCACACTCCAAAAAACGTATGAACATGGAGAAATGAATCAATAAAGTCTCCCATGCAGAAATGGGCAAAAAGGAGGGAAAAATGTCATTCCATTTAGCAATGTGCTTAGCCAAAAGTGAAAAAGGCCTGAGAAAGGTGAGCCCTGAAATCAGTAACAATTCACACTTCTTATGTGTGTTAGAGGAAGTTGAAGACAGGTATTATGCTCCCATCACTGTAGAAGAAAAATGTAATACATTTGCAATGATTGACACTGGCGCACAGGCCACAGTTATGTCTAAAGAATTGGTAAAGAGTATCAATGAAGGGAGATCCCCACACAATCAGATCACATTGAAGGAAAATCAAGGTCCATTGCATAATTTTAACGGGGAGGAGGTACCTATTATAGGTTTCACCGAAATTGACATAAAGGTAGGAAAACACAGAATGAAACATGAGGTGCTGATCACATCTGTTTGTGAAATTCCATTTCTGATGGGAACAGATTGCCTGAAGAGATTGTCTCCTCTCATAGATGGGGTGAATGGAGTATTGTGGTCCTTAACCAAAAAAACATTGAGACCTAAGAAACTAAAATCACAAAACAGCAATATAAATGAATGTCACACCGTTGCCAAAACAAATGATGCAGTGGAGGTATATGTCCAGAATAGCTGCATACCTAGCGTCACTGTTATCTTAATGTGTCAAGACAAAATGCAGAGTGAAGATGAGAAACAATCTGTACAAATATACTTGGACCCAAGGAAAAAATTGCCATAGATGAACACACATTACGTTTTTATTTAAAAGAGAAAACATGCAAACAGAACTCTGCTCCCAAAACAAATACAGAAAAACATATCACCACTCTTGCTGAAATACACATGGAAGATGAGCAACCATGGGTTCACATTGGTATAAATGACTATTCTAAAACAATAAAAGCCACTTTAGCGCTTGAACAGGAAAGGAGCTTCATTAATGAGAAATTGTTGCAAAAAATAATGGAGAGGGAGGAGATCTTGAAATTTAGAATTGAAAACCAATATGTCTCTGGTTTGGACAGTTCAGACTATGAAAACCGAATTGCAGGAAGATGCATGCTGAAAATTAGTATTGGACAGAAGACAATTCACCATAATGTTTGGATAGTGAGTGGGACACAAAATGACTCATACATGGGCAATGATATAATGCACAGAATGTGTATGGTGTTAGATTTCCTTAATCAAAAAATATGGTCACGCCTAGGTGGGCCGGTACCTGAATTCGAAGACAAAAGAAGGGCTTATCATTGCGCACAACTGGTCCCATATGCAATTGAATTACAGCTGAGGAAGGATACTATTATCCCTGCATTCACCAAGCAGTTTGCAATAACGCTGAAGTGCAAAAATGGACAGCCGATGAAAGATTCTGATGCATTTGTGTGCTTAAATGAATCCATAAAACAGCAAGGCCTGGATTATGAATACATTCCATTGATAGATGTTGGTTATGGGTCTGTAAAAATTATTGTGAATAATAAAGGTTGTCAATATACTCATTTAGAGGAAAACTCCTCATTAGGAATGGCTATAAAAAATCACATTATGCTGCAGATCTAAATAATATGGTGATTGGAAATATACCTGAAAAGTATGTAGATGCCAAGGGTGAGTTGCCAGAATACCTGAATTATCAGCCCAAAGGAATATTTAAAATTCATTCTGTTTACCCTTATGATTCAAATGAGACAGTGTGTTGTCATCAAGAGGATTGCATAACATGTAACTTAAATGAAAATGAAACAGAAAATCAGCCCATTGAAGTGGAAGCTGATATGCCAAAATATTTAAAAGTGGCAGCTTTACAGAGAGACACAGCCACACAGTTAGAGGAAAGCACAGAGATTCCTCTACTGGAAGATTTTCCAGAATTTTAAAAAATGGTGGAGGAACAGATATTATCAGCAGATGCATGCGACAGCGATGAGGATAGAAATTAATTGAGGAAGATATTTATGGAGTTTAAAGATGTATTTGCAAAAGATGCTTATAATTGCGGGCTAAGTAATTTACATGTGGCCACGCTACCGGAAGGGTGTAGTAGAAGCCCAGTATTTGTGCGCCAGTATAGATTACCACTGGCATGTTTAGAGTCATTGGCAGAGATAATGAAACATTTGGAGTCTCAGGGAATCATCAGGCCCATTCATAGCACATCCAACACACCTATTTTAGGTGTGTTAAAGCTAAATTGTCAATTGCGGCTATGTGCAGATTTGAGAGAATTAAATAAAAGAGTGCCAGTATCCAGATGGCCACTGCCATTTATTGATCAAGGCCTAGCTCAGGTACACGGTTCAAAAGTGTTTACCACGTTAGATCTCACCTCTGGATATTGGTGCGTGCCACTGGCAGAGGAGATTCAGAATTTATTTTCATTTTCATTTGATAAGACTCAATACACATGGGTTAGAGTTCCATTTGGGTATGTCAATAGTGGGAGTGAATTTGGAATATTTTTGAGAAAGGCCATGCCTGATGCAGCGGAAAGAGGTACCATAGTTTATGTGGATGATGTACTGATAAAAAATGAGTTCTTGGACAATTGCAGAAAGCAGGCGCCAAAGTATCTCTACAGAAAGCACAATGGTGCAAGAAAAAAGTGTATTTTCTAGGCCATGAAGTGACTGAACATGGACTAAACCCACAAAAGAAGAAAATAGTGGCCATACAAAAACTAAAAGACCCTAAAAATGTGAAAGGGGTAAAAAGTTTATTAGGAATGACAGGCTATAACAGGAAATTCATTGAAAATTATGCTGAAATTACTCAACCATTGACTAAACTGCTAAAGCAGAACACACCCTGGAAATGGGAAAGAGAGCTGCCTGAGGCAGTGGCTAAATCAAAGGAATGTCTTGCAAAGGCACCATGTTTAGCATACCCCATAAAGGATAGGGATTTCTTTATAGAAATAGGTTTCTCTGAACATTGTATGTCAGCAGTGTTATCACAAAAACATGATTTGAATCACAAAACCATTGCCTATGCAAGTAAGCATTTTCCCAAGTTGAAATTAAATTCAGTGAATGTGAAAAGGCCCTTTTGACCACTGTGTGGGCGCTACAACATTTCCGCCCCATTGTTCAGGGAGAAAAGGTGATTATTGAGGCAAATCATCAACCTTTGCAGTTTTTAGAGAGTAAAAGAATTAGGTCAGGTAACCTAGCACAGTCCAGAATCACTTCATGGACACTGGCATTACAGGGTTTTCCTGTAGAAGTGAGATATGGCCAAAATAAAAAGAGCCCAGTTGCTCAAGGTTTGGCAGATCTACATGACTGTGCAGCTGAACATGTATCAAACGAAGTAGAAGTGGAATCTAGTTTACAGGAATTTGGGCAATCACCACACAAAGCTTTTGATGACAAGACATGCAAGACATGCAAGGATTTGCCGACTGTATATGTGCTTTTCACATTGAAAATGACATTAATAAACAATTAGTGTCAGGAATAGAAAATGTCTGGTTGAAATGTGAAGGCATCCCCAGTGTAGGGATGAGAATTGGAACTAGGAGCAGTCAAGTAGCAGAATTGGCAGCCATTTATAAAGCAATTGCTACTGCAGTTGATAATAAATTTAGTGAAATTGTCCTGGTGACTGATTCTGATTATGCACGAAATAGTTTCGTGGAATATTTACCTGGCTGGAAAGCAAGAGGCATGGTTACATACAACAAGAAGCCCCTTAAACATGGAAAAATGATACAAGCCATAGACAAATTGGTATCAGAGAATGATTTGGCAATATACTGGAGAAAAACTTGTGGACATTTAAAAACTCCTGGAGAGGATAAGGAGGGGAATGATAAGGCAGATCACCTGGCTAAAAATGGGGCTGTGATGGGAGAGTTGCTACCTATTGAACATTTACTTGGTGAAATACAAATTGAGGCAGTAACACGCTCTAAAGTGCCAAAAGAGGTTGGTCAACCAGTAGTACAATGGAGTTACGATACACCAGATCAAGATCTGATTAAGGCACAAAAGGATGATCCAATTTTGGGAATATATTATAATCATTTAATAGACCCTGAACAAAACCCTTTAACAGGAAATGATTGTGTGGGAAAAGAAGAGTTGAGGGTGCTATTAAAGAATAAGAAACAAATTAGACTACAGGATGGGCTCATGATTAGAGAGTCCATAACAGGACAAATACAGTGGGTGGTGCCCCTTTCATTCAGAGGACTAATGCTACACCATGCACATGATGCGATAACTGCAGGCCACAGAGGTTCACAAAAAACATTGGAGAAACCAAAAGATTATGCTTACTGGCCACATATGTCCCAGGATGTGGAATTATATACTAGAGGATGGCTAGTATGTGCCCAATTTAAACCTGCTTCACCAATGCATAGAGCCCATTAAAGAAAAGAGGCTTAACTCTTCCATGGTCAGATTTGCAAATAGACTATGTAGGGCCTGTAAAGAGGTCGAGCAGGGGGAACCGTTATATTTTGAGTGTTGTGTGTTTGATGTCAAAATGGATTGAGTGTATTCCTGCACCAGATTGTAGTGCGCAAACAGCAGCTACATTACTGGTGAATCATGTGTTTTCAAGATTTGGGTTACCACAAAGAATAGAATCAGACAGGGGCAGTCATTTCACAAGCGCGCTAATGAGTAAGGTATGGCAAATACTGGGAGTGAAAATAAAATTACACATTGCATATCGAGCTGCTTCTTCTGGGGGAGTTGAACGCTGTAATAGGGCTGTTGTGGACATATTAAAGAAGTTTGTAGCAGAAGCAGGTTCCAGCTGGGATTTGCGTATACCTTTGGTTTTGATGGCAATCAGATCAACTCCTGCCAAAGCAACAGGTATTAGCCCCCACAAGGTTTTGACAGGTAGGAAAATGACGTTGCCGCAACACCTGCTATACAGAACACATGAGCAGACACTTGTGAGTGCATCTACAGTTCATGAATACATGGATGAGCTAAGGAAGCATTTACAACATGCATTTGCTTTTGTACAGCGAAATCTAGAAAGAGCGGCTGACAGCGCAAAGTCATATTATGATAAAAAGACATCAGTGAAAGAGTATTGTGTGGGGGATCAGGTGTATACATTTCATTTTGGGAAAAGTAAACAGAAAAATTCTAAATGTCTGGCAGCCTGGCAGGGGCCATTTCGAATTATAGATAAGATATCTCCCGTAGTGTATAACATTTTGAAAACTGAGGGTGAAACAGCAACAGAACAGTTTGTTCACGTAAATCAAATTAAACCATGGCACCTCAAACATGAGGTAAAAAGACTTGAGCATGTAGAAACAGATAAAGTCCCTTAAATACATGAAAGAAGATAAGATAAATGAGTTTAGTCATAGGGCAGCGACAGAGAAATAAAATAGGGGTGATTAATTATTGTAATAGAACACAAACACTGTGACATATGTATATATAAAAAAATAAATTAAAGAAAATGGGGGTTGAAGTTGATGGAATTATTTTACAATCGAAATGTGCTAAATGTGAGATGATACTTTATACATGTTTGTTTTCTCTCTAACATGTGCTTAATTTCAAAAGGCGAGAGGAAGAGGGCGAAATGATTTATGAAGTGCATGAACATATATATATAATTTTATTTTTGGCAAAAGGGTAAAGTTAGTATTGTGCTATGTACTTAATTTGTTTCTTTTCTATTTGATTTAGAATATTAACATACATTTAGTCGGCGGTCACGGGACCAGAGGACATGGGAGACGATGGAGTCCCCTGGATGAAGATCAAATGATGCCTGCCACCGGGTGGAGGTGAAGACAAAGTAACCGGGATGCCAAAGGAGATGACTCCTATGGAAAAAAGCATCCAAGAGTGCCAGTATGAAAGAGTGCTCCAAGTGAACCAGATGCTGATCGGGATGTCTCAAGGGCAGACAACAGCAGAAGAACAATGAACTTGCAGCATTGTTGGTGCATGAATTCCGGTGTATCCTGGAGTATGGAGTTCCACATATTTATTATTTTAATTAATTATTTTAATCTGTTATTTTAATTCTTTATTTTAATTCTTTATTTTATTTTATTGTTTTATAATTGACTTCAAGTATAAGAACAGGACAATGAACTATAAACACTTCAATTGGGAACAAATATGTAAAATATTTTGTGAGGACTAATGGACTCAGAGATGAATTTTGGTATTACGGTGGATGAACAGTGATTTATTGTAAAATTGGTGAATATTCATGTTATTGAATTGCTATGATTTAAGAGAAGAAAAGGAGCAAGTTGGGTTTCTTCCAATTGTGGCTTGGACCATGGCCAAATTCTCAGGAAAAGGAGGGTATGTAGTATAATTTTGTGTGTTTTGGAGTACAGCGTCACTGCATATGATCACATTACTGCTATAATGTGGTACACATATAGCCAGCCATGTGTCGCCAGTGTAACATATGGATATGCAAATGAAAACAGAATTTAGTTTTTCTCTACAGATCTAAAGCACACCAGAATTTCGTTTTTCTCTACTGATTTAAACGCACACCAGAATTTTTCTTTCTTTTTCTTCTCTAACTGGAAATGCCTCATTCACAGGAGACCACATTAGCTATCTAATTGACTGACTTAATTAACAAATACTAACACCAATATTACCTCATTAACATTATAATGTGCTCTCCATGTGGAAAAAGAGGCAGGAAAGACATGTTCTGAGATTCAGTTTAAACGTGCATTTTTCTCTGATTTTCTCTGGCTGCGCTGAAATGTGAAGGACGGAAAGGCAACAGGAAATCAAACAGAAACAGTTATTACAGTATGAAGATCCCATTGTTTGTGACACAGGGTTGGCAACCTAATGCTCTTTCTGCTAATATGATTGGAGGGAAGTATATCTGAAGACAGACTGCGTAAGTAACAGAGGTCTGCTAGGACGGATTTGACAGCAAAGAGCTCAGATCACTTTTGCTGAGCTGCTGTGAAGAGGTCGCCTTTGCTGGGTTGCTGTGAGGAGCCGTTTCAGCTGCACTGCTGACCTTCAGAGACTGGGGATTCCTGGTCACTTGGCACCGGCTTGAAAACTGTGTGTTTTTGTTGTGCCCTTCAAATTGCAAGTTTACAAGGGCTACCCTGGGTCACTTCTCGGAGGCGGCAAGCCAAAGGATTTTGCGTGCCGGAGAGCTACAAATAGCTGGTAATTATAAAGTAAATTGAGGGTGTGCCGCATGGATGAAGTGTTTCTCAGGCAGGAAGGGTAGCGATAGGGAGTCCCTGTGTTTAACTGCCACGTTATAATGTTGCAATGCAAATGCTGTCCCATTTATGTAACTTTTCTTTTTCTTGTTACAAATAATGTTAAGTGAAATTCGTTGTATTATTGCCTCTGTTTCTCTTCTGTTTATTTCAGAAAGGACTGTCTCACAAGAATGGTAATGTATTATTTTGAAATGAAATTGTTATAACACACACACTGTGTAAGAGTGTTCTTGCTTTCGTTTTTTCTTTGGTGCATCTAAAATAACATCCTGCAAGAAGGGGAAGATTTTTAAGTAATACGTAATACGTATATACGTATATTATGTTTCCTATACAGCGATTATAAATAGCTGTGTGCGTGATTCCACTCAGTGTATGTGTGTATGGTTTCTGAGTGGAATATAATACAATAGTTCTTGCTGGGCGTACATGAATCAGCAAGAGAGGCCTACGGAAGCATAATTTGCTAATGTAAATAAATTAGTGATAATACCACAGGGGATTGAGAATGCTATATGTGAAAATTGTGGTGTTTATGAATGTAGGTCCGAGGCCTCTAGAGATCACACAAATAGTCTAAGCAAAAAGATGGGGGTTTGTATATTGGGGCCACAAATAAAACTGGAAATTATGCTCACCAAAATACCATCAACAAAAAGTATACCTCTAATTCATTCTGTGTACTGAAATAAGGAATGGCTCCTGAAAGGAAATAAGGCCAAACCCAATCTAAATGCAAGCAGTAGTCATTGCCAAATTACCATTATTTTGGCGGTAAGAAAATACCACCAGGCCCCAAATCTACACAAAATACCCTACAGGTCCCACTGTAATGGGCCTGGACCCGGCATCTCACCACCGTTGGCAGTGCACACATGGTGGATGTGTGAATGCTGGAGAGACAAAATGTGAACAGCAGATGCTGTGTGTGGCCATCCGCCATGGCAACAGGTTGCATGAGATTGCCGGGGACATGTATCGCCTGGCTGAGAACATTTCCACACCAGATGCCTGGGATACTCAGCATCTGCCTCTCAGGAACATCAGCAGCGACTGCTGGGCAGCCCGGAGAAGATACTGCATGCTGAGAAGCAGTCCTCAAAGCTCTCCCACAAGCTGGGCAAAGAGGCCAACATCAATGGCCGAAGGGCAGATCTGAAAGCTCTGCAGGACTCCCTGCATGCAGATGCAGTGGCACATAGAGAAGTGCTGAAGCAGGATATGTTGGCATCTAGAGACTCCAATCGTTGTGAGATGGAGAACTTAAGGGCTTCAATGCATGAGGAACTTTCAGCTGCAAGGTCCCAGGTCCACGAATAGTTGGATGCCTTGAGGCAGATGCTATACCAGTCAATTGATTTGTTTGTGTGTTTGTCTGTTTATTCACTTCTAATGCCCACCAGACCCAGGGGTATCAGGGCACAGAAGTTACAGGATATGCAAAGCTTAGGTCCTCCAGTTACACAATAAAGTAATTTACAGGACATAGACAAATCACATGTATAAGTTGTTACACAGTGGCAATATTACAGTGCAGAAAAAATCAAATATATACAATAGCAGAAAACATTGTTACAGTGCAAGGTGCTCGCATGGAAGGGGCTAGAGGAGGACTTGAACCAGTTTATGGAGTTGAGTCGGAATTTCAGGTAAGGTTGATCTTCTCTCATGGTATGTGTCAGGGAGTTCCATAGTTGGGCAGCTTTGACAGGGAAGCTGCAACCGCCAACCTTTGAAAGCTTAAATCTGGGGCTAGTGAGACAGTTGGAATTGGAAAGTCTTGTGGGTCTAGTAGAGGTTCTCCTGTGGAATCTGTCCATGAGATAGATGGGGCTGCGTTATTCAGTGCTTTGTAGGTGAGGAATGCAGTTTTAAGCTGAATTTTGTTAAGGGTCGAGAGCCAGTCATTTTGTTGCCTAATTATAGAAATGTGTGAAATTCTAGTCACTCCGAGAGCTGCTCTTAAGGTGTTGTTTTGGAGGACTTGTATCATCTGGATGATCGATTTGTTAGCCCCGATATAGAGGACATTGCAGTAATCAAGCCTCGAGAGTATTTACGGCTCTGACCAGGATGATGCAATTTTCGTTGGAGAGAAAGGGTTTGCCAGTTCTATTGAGCTTGCAAGTGTAAACTGTGACAGAGGCCATAGCGTTCCCTTGTTTGGTAAAAGATAGGGTAGAATCGATGTGGAAGCCAACGGTCTTAACCTCCTTCGCAATCTTAATGAGGTTGCCGTCAATTAGGAATGAGGAGTAGACCTTGTCTAATTTTTTTAGATTAACGTGGGTGCCCAGGATGATAAGCTCTGTTTTGTCATCATTCAGGCATAGACCATGGGTGGCCATCCATGCCTGATGATGAGGTACACTCTATTCACCAAGGCCAAATCCTTAACGTAATCCCCTGAAAGTGGGAGGAGAATCTGAGTATCATCTGCATAGTTGGTGTAGGTGATACCAAGATGGTCCAGATTATCGAAAAGCAGCTTAGTGAATATATTGTACAATGTAGGGGAGATGCAAGATCCCTGGGGCACACCACATGTGATTGGGATGGGGTCTGCAGCTGCAGAGGGGGAGAAAACCCTCATGGTTCTATTACTTAGGAATGACTCAATCTAAGTTATGGCGTCTTTGGAAAAGTGGGCAGCTGAATCCAGGTGGCTGCATAAGACCTTGTGTGTCAAGCAGCAGAAGGAGGGCAGTTTTTCCTTTATCTCTTAATTCATCAACTTGGGACTTAAGGTCGATAAGGGCAGTCTCAGTTCCATGTAATGGGCGGAATGCGGATTGTCGTGCTCCTAACAGTTTGTGTTTTTCCAAATATTTTTGAATTTGGAGGTAGGCAATCTTGTCAAGGATTTTTAAGAGAAAGGGCACTGTCGTGATGGGACGGTAGTTAATAGGTATAAGTGGGTCGAGGTTTTGCATTTTTAGCAACGGGAGCACCCAATATTGTTTGACATTCGTGGGAATGGTACCGGATGCAAAGGAAGCATTGATAAGTTTGGAAATGAATTGGACAAGGTCTCTTGCTGCATCCTTTATCAGCTGGGCTGGGCAGAGGTCACCTTGACAATTAGATGGCTGAAGGGAGAGTTTAACTTTTTCTACCTTCAACATAGAAGTTTTGCTGAAGTTAAATCGGGCAGGGGAGTCTGCTGGTTCTTTGGGGTGTTGGTCCAGGGCATATTTGAGCCCATGGGATATAGAGTTTATTGAGGCCTTTTTTTAAGTTGTTTTGTTTTGGAGATTGGAGACTTTGTTAGAGAGTGCCTGTTGTATGTCTTGTCTGAGCACCAAGATTTATCCTTGATGCAAATGTCAGGAATAGGGATGGGTTTTTCAAGTTCCTTGAGGATGTTGAATAATTCTTTCATACTGGAATTGGCATTGGAGATGCGTTTGTTGTAAGAGTTGGGTTTAGCTAGGCATATTTCTTTTTTGTATTGGGATGAGACATTGGTTAGTTTAGTTTTGTTAGTTTCTGACGGGCATAATCTCCAGGCGGTTTTGCAAGACCGCTTTAGTTGTTGTAGCTCCTTTAGCTGTGGGGTAAACCACTAGTTTAGGTGGGATTTGGGCTTGCTGCGTCTAAGTTTGAGTGGGGCAATGTTGTCTAGTGAGGTTAGCATGATTTTGTTGTATTCGTTAACAAGAGTTTCTGGGTCTAGGTTGTCTGCAAGTACATTGAGGGTAGGGAGGATGGCAGGGATAACCTTGTCAACAGTAATGTTCTTTTTATTCCTTGTTAAACAAGGTTGGGCAACAGGTGTAACTAGAGGAAGTGGTCTTGCGGTTAACAGGGTAAATGATAGGAGGAATTGGTCAGTCCAAGGTTGAGGTGTGATGGAGGTGATCTTGGCAGTGCAATTATAGTCAGCCACCCAGTCCAGTGTTCTCCCTTTGTTGTGAGTGGGCTCAAAAATATTCTGGGAAAGGCCAAGTTCAGACAGGATGTTGGCAATGGCTGTGGCATGTTTGTTTAATGGGTCGTTAAAGCCCAGGTTAAGGTCACCTAAAAGAAGAAGTGGGGATGCTGTTTTAAGGTTGTTTGAAAGTATGTTGTAGATATCCTCCTCGATTGTTCCAGTAGGGCCAGGTGGTCTGTAGATGAGGTGAATAGTCAGGGTCTGGGAATTAACCAGGGGGAGTTTGACATTGAGGACTTCGCAAGAATGGGTAAATTAGGTTGGAGCTAGTCTCATGGAGAGGCTGGATTTGGCAATGATGGTGATGCCTCCACTTCAAGCTTTATCTCTGTCCTGTCTAAGGATGGTGTAGCCGTCAGGGATGGCTAGTGCAAGAATAGGTCCTGCCGCTTCATGCAACCGTGATTCAGTAATGGCAAGAAAGTCCAGGTTGTCAGCCAGAATCAGATCTGGCACGTCTGTGGCATGAGCAACCAGTGACCTGGCATTTATTAAGGCTCCTTTGAACGGGAGGGCAGAGGTGGTGGCTGGGGTAGAGGTTTTGGTGGTTGGTGTGTTTCTTTTATTGGATTTGGGACCAATATGGTGCTTAGAGGTGGCATAGGGGCATGGCTTAATGGCGGTGTGGTTAGTAGAGGTGCTGTTCTGGTCATTGTGCAGATTTGTTTTCTTATTTATCGAGGGTAGAGATCTGGTACGTGGTTCAAAGATGTTGGATAGTCTGATGCACAATGTAGAGTTTCTGAGGCTTAAGGTGCAGAGAATGCTTGGGATTGGGCAGACTTGTCCAGTTATGGGTTGGACGTCGGTCGTCATTTTCGTTAAGCTAGTGGTGACTTGTGCATTGAGTGGAGAGAGCCTAAGGCACAGTAGTAGATTAATATTAACAATGGTACTAAAGGTACAGGCATTATAGGCTATGGTGATCATATTGTGAAAGGCTATTAGTTGTGGCTAAGTCTAGGTCAAACAGTAAAGGCTATATCCGTTAATATGCTGAGTTAATCTAGGAATGCAGGCAACAGCAATTTACAATTAGTAAAATGGGCTAGTTCGAATTTGGCAATAGGTTGGTAATTGCTAGACAAATCTAAAGTTTACAGTACAGACAAGGTCAGTAATATGTTGAATTAATCTAGCAATGCAGACATCAGCAATTTACATTTAGTAGAATAGGCTAGTTTGAATTTGGCAATATGTGGGTAATTACTAGACAAATCTACCGTTGATAGTACAGGCAAGGTCAGTAATATGCTGAATTAATCTAGCAATGCAGGCATTAGCAATTTACATTTAGTAGAATAGGCTAGTTCGAATTTGGCAATATGTGGGTAATTACTAGACAAATCTACAGTTGATAGTGCAGGCAAGGTCTGATCTGACACGTCTGTGGCATGAGCAACCAGTGACCTGGCATTTATTAAGGCTCCTTTGAACGGGAGGGCAGGGGTGGTGGCTGGGGTAGAGGTTTTGGTGGTTGGTGTGTTTCTTTTATTGGATTTGGGACCAATATGGTGCTTAGAGGTGGCATAGGGGCATGGCTTAATGGCGGTGTGGTTAGTAGAGGTGCTGTTCTGGTCATTGTGCAGATTCGTTTTCTTATTTATCGAGGGTAGAGATCTGGTACGTGGTTCAAAGATGTTGGATAGTCTGATGCACAATGTAGAGTTTCTGAGGCTTAAGGTACAGAGAATGCTTGGGACTGGGCAGACTTGTCCAGTTATGGGTTGGACGTCGGTCGTCATTTTTGTTAAGCTAGTGGTGACTTGTGCGTTGAGTGGAGAGAGCCTAAGGCACAGTAGTAGATTAATATTAACAATGGTACTAAAGTTACAGGCATTATAGGCTATGGTGATCATATTGTGAAAGGCTATTAGTTGTGGCTAAGTCTAGGTCAAACAGTAAAGGCTATATCCGTTAATATGCTGAGTTAATCTAGGAATGCAGGCAACAGCAATTTACAATTAGTAAAATGGGCTAGTTCGAATTTGGCAATAGGTTGGTAATTGCTAGACAAATCTAAAGTTTACAGTACAGGCAAGTTCAGTAATATGCTGAATTAATCTAGCAACACAGGCATCAGCAATTTACATTTAGTAGAATAGGCTAGTTCGAATTTGGCAATAGGTGGGTAATTGCTAGACAAATCTAATGTTTACAGAACAGGCAAGGTCAGTAATATGCTGAATTAAGCTAGCAATGCAGGCATCAGCAATTTACATTTAGTAGAATAGGCTCGTTCGAATTTGGCAATAGGTGGGTAATTGCTAGACAAATCTAAAGTTCACAGTACAGGCAAGGTCAGTAATATTTTGAATTAATCTAGCAATGCAGGCATCAGCAATTCACATTTAGTAGAATAGGCTAGTTCGAATTTGGCAATAGGTGGGTAATTACTAGACAAATCTAGAGTTGATAGTACAGGCAAGGTCAGTAATATGCTGAATAAATCTAGCAATGCAGGCATCGGCAATTTACATTTAGTAGAATAGGCTAGTTCGAATTGGCAATAGGTGGGTAATTACTAGACAAAACTAACGTTGACAGTAATCAGCAGCAGAAGACAGCAAGATCAATAGTTTACTGAGTTAATCTACAATGCAAACAGCAAAAGTTAGTCTGTGGCAGAGGAGACAATATGGTAGAGGTGAATCAGTGATCACAACCTTATATCACTTGAGCAATACAACCTTATAACACTTGATACTTGGCCCTGGAAACTGCTAAATCGACTAGCTTGCAGTGCAACAGGCATTAAGGAGCAGAATGGGCTATGACATATTGGGATGGCTATGATACGATACCACGTATTGTGGATGCGGAGCAAACAGGTCTGGTTTGTGATGCAGGCAAGAACAAGTAGAAGGCGCAGTAAGTGCGTGGGCAAAGAGGTGGCACTAAAGCATGCTATTCGAACATTACAGAGAGTATGTGGTGTAAAGCGTAGGCAATGTAAGGGCACTATAAAATACTATTTAGAGAATACAGGTGTCATATGGTACAGAGCAAGGCATAATAACATGTGGTCAGTGTGTGCTTACTGCGTGTTTCAAATTTTGAGGAGACAGTTTGTGAGCATCAACTCTATATTTGCGGTGCTGATCATATCTGCTGCAGTCTTTAGATTAGGTACATAGGCAAAATCTTTCAGGCAGCATAACGTGCCGGACTGCCGTCACGGCCCGGACAGGCCCAGACAGGCTGGGGCTTATACTCTGGGGGCCTTGGTCGAGGTGGGCTGGCTACCGCCTCCCAGCGACCCTCACGCCTATAAAAGCGCGTTATTTGAAAAAAAGGTTGCTAGGCAACCGATATAAACAAAGAGCCTCAGCGGCCATTTTGAGCACAGAAAGTGCTCGGCTCGTGTATCACGGCACGGCATGATGTTCGAAAGGAGCCTAATTCAGGTGGCCTTGGGTGAGGAAGGCTGGGGGGCTCCAGTGGCAGAGCCTGTGGTTCTGGAAGCTGGTGTCTAGCTGCTCCTGCAGCCAGTGGTGACTCTGAGGATCAGAGTTCTAGCTGCTCCTGCAGCACGCAATCTCCCACGGGAGGGGGAGTCTGCTCCAGCAGCTCCTCTGATGCGGGCTCCTGCCCGTGGTTTAGGAGGGAGTGGTGTGGAAAGGCCAGACAGGCTGGGCCTTATCCTCTGGGGGCCTTGGGTGGGGGGGCTGTCTACTGCCTCTCGGCGACCCTTGCGCCTATAAAACGCGTGTTATTTGAAAATAAAGGTTGCTAGGCAACCAAGTATAAACAAAGTGCCCTGGCGGCCATTTTGAGCACAGAAAGTGCTCGGCTCGTGTATCACGGCATGGCGTGATGGTCGAAAGCAGCCTAATTCAGGCGTCCTTGGGTGTGGGAGGCTGGGGGGCTCCAGTTGCAGAGCCTGTAGTTCTGGAACCTGGTGTCTAGCTGCTCCTGCAGCTCGCGGTGGCTCTGAGGATCAGAGTTATAGCTGCTCCTGCAGCATGCGATCTCCGGCGGGCGGGAGAGTCTGCTCCAGCAGCTTCTCTGATGCGGGCTCCTGCCCATGATTTAGGCACTCACTCTCTCTCAGCTGCACCTTGGCAGGAGCTTGGTTCATCTCTTGTATTCATTGTATCCTTTGATAGACAACCAGTTCTCGGCTGCACTTGCCTTCTTGACACTGGGTCAGACAAGCCTCCTTTATTCCTTCTTGCTCGTCAGCTACTGTTTGTGTACTGCAACACACTTCAGGCTTCCTGCTTCTGGAATCCCAGTTTGCTAAAACACGATGTGTAACATCCAGATTTCTTATGCTTACACATACCTTCGTGAAACCGCCTGCAGTCTATATACTACGTATAGCTAGCTTCTATAATCACTTAGTCTACTTGCGTTACTGGCTCTGTGCAATTATAAAACGGATTTTAATTTCCTTCTGTGCTCTTTACTCATGTAATCTTCTTTTTACACGTAACAGATTACTCGACACTTTACTTTATTACTGGATTCTATATGTTCTTTCTACGTTCTCCACTGTTTTCTCTTCTCATTGTGTCACGTTGCATCATGTGACGTCAACAGTCTGCTCTTTCATTCATCTTCTCCTGCTCTTCAGGGATCTTTCCTAAGAAGCTGTCAGTTCTTCGTGGATACATAAAGAATGGTTTTCTCAATGGATACTTTGCTTCAAAGGTTGCTCGTGTTATTGGAATCATTACAGGTATCGCCTTCATCACTATCTCTGGTTCTCAAAATATAGGAAGGTTAGGGGCGGGGCTTCTAGTGGAGGCGATCATCTCCTCCTCTACACTCCCCCCCTTGTTGATTCATCGACCACTCCTCCATTATTCTTGATTTTTAGACATCCTTTCTTAAAGAAATGCTTCTTTGGAGTCCATATCTTCATCACTCCTTTCAAGGATCCTGCTGATTTTACATGGTCATCAATGCTCCACACCATGTGGCTGCATTGTCCACTTGGGCTACAGTAAATCCATCTTCCCACATATTTCTTGTGGTCTCTTGTATACATGAACTTTGTTCCCTCAGGTGCATGGATGCTGGCCTTTATGTAGTCTATGATCTCTTTATACGTCAGCTCTTTAGGTTCGAATCCAGATTCAACATCAATCATGATTTTCATCCCTATTGCTTCCTTTGTTGTCTTCTTGCATTGTGTGATGATTATCCTGATCACACAGAATCCTAACATTATCATTACTAAAAGTGCTACAAGGAACTTGAAGATGGTCGCCATCCACTGTGGTACCCATGAGAAGATTGAAACAAACCAGCTGTCATCTGCAATATCTTCCACTTCATCTTCCATCTTGATGTGTAAATTCGTCAACATCATTATGGCCTCTGTCAAGGTTCCATTCTCATCATCATGAGAAGGTATGAATGTGCAACACGATTCTTCGATAATGGCACAAACACCTCCATCCATCGCTAGGTCATATCTGTTCTGGAGTGTCATTAGTCTTATGGCTCTTAGCTCTTTCTTGATTGAGTTAAATCCCTTTATGGTAGTATTGATCATCTGCAGGAGCTCCCATCTGGTTATTTGTAACCATTTAGTATTCGCCATCGTCTGGATCCCTGGCATGAAGATAGTCATGAATATCGGTGATGTCTTGCTGAACAAACTGTGCACATATGGAATGGAGTCAAAAGCGTCTATTGATTTAGCTGAAAAATAATTCTACCTCTTCATCTGTTTGAGAATTTCAAGTGATCTCTTCTTTCTTAGATGGGCATCAGCTTTGGGAAACTCTCCAATGTTCAGGCCACTTTTCGGAATCACTAGTGCTGGAACATGAATGATTACTATGGAACACAGTCTGTCATTCTAGAAAAATGGATACCTCTACTTTGTGACCGCAAACGTATTTTGGTGGCCGTGGGACAACCGTCTCATGCACGATATGACAGAATATAGGTTTTCGAGTTTGCCAATGAATGGCCATTTTTATGTAACAAGAATCGCCATTGTGTTTTCTAACCATTGCTCATTGCTTTCTGTTCCGATTGCTTCGCAGTACATTTTCCGCTTACACTGCTCGACTGTAAAACATTGTTGTCTGTATGTGAAAAGTACAAGGCCGCAGGGCCGAGAGGATAACAAGAGTTTGTTGAAACACAAACGTAGGCAGCGCCAGGAAGAATGCCCGGCTCCCTCCCGAATGTAGCCTTGAAGCAGAGCTGCAGGGCATTTAATCATTTTGCAGCTGCCAGCCAGTCCAGTTATATGGTAGAATATGTTAGAATAATACCGCTAAAGGCTTGAATTATGCTTTTCTTACGGCCCCCCTTTGATGAGCCCGCTAGAGCATGTCGGCTCCCAGGACACGAATAGCACCTAATAGATAGCGAGGTCCGGAATGCAACTCTTCCCCCCCGTATGAAGCTCGCTTCCAAGAACAGAAGCGCTGTGTTCTATTCAACAACTGAAAGATGCCTTCGCACTCACAAATTGCAAATTGTTACTAGAATAGATGTTTGAAGGTGTCATAGTTGTCGGAGATGTCCATCATCACACCAAGTTCAAAGAAACCCAATAAAAGGGGGGTGTTAAACATGTCATAGCTGATTGTTTGATATGCATTTTGTATATATGTAACTGATGTACGTAATTCACTCTCTTGCGTCCCTCGAGGTCTAGAGATACACGTCACGGGGCGTGAGACCGAGTTGGCCAACTGAGACTTTTTGCTTTGCAATAAACCCTAGCTTTGGGAATACAACCTCGTGTCTGGCGTATCTATCATGTGTGGTGACTCGCCTTGTTTCCTTAGACGTCAGGGTCCACTAGGGGCCCCTTTCAAGTCCACCCCAGTCCTTGGGCAACTTCAAGTATGCTCTGGATCCATAGGCCCACTAGTGGTCCATTTTCACTACTGTCCCATCCTTCATTCCTGGTACATCAAAGATTGGGTTGCACTGTTGATTCTCTGCAACCTTTCTTGTGCCATTGTTTCTGCACTTGCCAGAGGCACTATCTGCATGGGGCCTCCTCAATCTTCAACCCAGGTTAGCAGCTTGGCATGCTTCGGCCATAGAGGTTTGCATATCCACTCCACATTCTCTGCAGTTGATTTGCGATATCCTGTTACTGCCAGTGCTCTGCATACAACTATGCGTTCTTCCCATCCATCTGGTGACAATACTGTTCCCCAAATCTGCATTTATCCTCTCTCTTTGCAATTTCGGAATTCTTCTGCAGTCTTCCCTTGGCAATTAAGCTTTGTATTTATCTCCCATATGATTCCTGCTCCTTTCATTTCAGGCTGTTTGTATCTTATCACATAATTACTGGTGTGTGATCTTGCTCTTGTTTTCGAATCTTGAACATAATCATCTTCTTCTGGCGCTGACCATTCTGTTACCCAGATTAAAGATGCTGTTCGGCCCTGGAATTGACCTCTTGTATGACAGAGTGCAAGGTGAGTCAGGCAATGGGCTGTCTGGACATCTACTTCAATAGCTATAAATATCTTAGAGTTCCCCAATGCATAAGGCAGGAGAGCACAAACATAGCAACTCTCCTCTGACGTTCATTCGCCTACTTCTTTCATGTGCTAATACCACATGTTATTACCCAAATGTGCTGTACTATCAAGATAATTATTTAACTCATAATCATCTTCTCTTATACCTCTTTTCGGTCTCTTTCTTGTATAATGAGTGTGTACCCAATGATCATAGAGCAAATCAAAAACAGACCTCCCTCTAAAGGGAAGTATAGGGCCATCTGTTACATGAATGGGTGACTTCACATGTGTCACTGGTGTAGGGATAATCACATATGGCCTTGGTATTCGTGAAACAATTGTGTCTGCAACAGTCACTTGTGTGGGAAGGATCAAGGGAACTGCTACCTTCCTCCGGTCAACAAGGTAAACAGTGTGTATCGTGAGAAACAGGGAAACAATAATGAATGTGGTGCACGCGTATATTATACACCAATCCCCACCAACGATGATTCCTTATACGTCGCTGAGCTCTCTCATTGTCTGCTACTGTGTCACTATTAGGACTCCACATCATGCCTTTAAATAATTTTTTAAGGAAAGAAAAACGTCTGTAATAAGGCGAGTTTGTCAAATGCTCTGTAGGATTTGCTCAATAATTGATGAGAGCAATCTCCTTACAATTGGCCCATTTTTAGGCTCTTGCAGGAAAACATGGATATCAGTATTTCTCCCTACCAGTGCAGGATACACTTGCAGAATAAAAAGAAAAACAGCAAATAGGAGCTGATGAGCGTTGACATCAGACCAAACAAGAACTCAGTGAGAAATGAATCAGGAAACTGCTCCCTTTTCCAGTCATCAAATAGAAACTCAAGATCTGGCATACTGTCCACATTTCTAAAAGACCTCTGTGGCCCAAGCAACAGGTTTTCACACCTGCTATAATATCTATAAGGAGTGTTCAAGGGGAGCCACAGTCCAAATGCACACTTGCATTTATTTAATCAGCACTTTCTGCGTCATTCTTCCTCGTCATTGATTGAGTCTGCACATGCTGAACTACTTTGTGTCAACTTGCTTCTGAATCAACAGGTAGGGCTAGATTGGTCTCACCGGCATACGGCTTGATGTCGCTCAAATGTATCCAGGCTCGTCTTTCCTGGACTTTTACTGCTGAGGGGGTAATATTTTCAATTATCAAGGGACCAATAAAACAGTGAAATTCCAAACCAGGATTGGGTCTCCCAAGAATAGTCTAGGTACAGGTAGTAATTGTGGTAGTACGATTGCTGAATGGTCTTTGCTTGCATCCTGAGTACGACACCCCTTGCTGCTGTGTTGATCTGAAATGACAGATGTACTAGAGGTCATACTTGTCAAATAATCAAGTATCTCATTTCCTAACATTTCTGCTGTCTTCTGGGCATCAATTCTATTCCTCAATGGAGGAGTCAGAGGCGTTCTCATCCGCCTCCCAGTAACTAGTTCATGGTGTGTGAGGTGATGGTCTGACCCGGGCTGATTCCTTAATGCATATAATGCTAGGGGTAGGCAATACAGCCATCCCTTCCTCAGTGTCAATTTCAATTTAGCAATTCTCTCCTTGAGAAGACTGTTGAGTCTCTCACATATCCCCTTCACTTGTGGATGATAAGCAGAAGAGAACGTATGCTTAATATTCAATAACAAACTTATCTGCTCAAACAGTTCATTCACAAAATTTGGACCATTGTCGGACCTCAGCATTTCATATACCCCCATCCAGGAAATACTTCTCAGGCTAAAAACTTTGCTGCGTAAGTGGCATCAGGATGTGTGCATTGACTGGCCTCAATCCATATTGATAAGGGGCACACTATCATATACCTATATCCACTACATATATGCAGCATGTCAACATAGTCAATTTGTAAATGCTGAAAAGGACCGTTCGGTCTAGGGATTACTCCCCTGATTGTTCGCAGTGTATGCCCAGCAGTAAACTTTTGACATATGATGCAATTTACTACATAAAAGGCAATGTGTTCTAACAGGTTCGGTATGAACCAGTCTTCTGCAATAGTCGCAGCCAGACTCTCCCTAGTTACATGCACAGGGTAGTGCAGCTGTTCAAGCACTACATTTAACAATGCTACTGGCATCACTGGCTTTTCAGTGCTGTCTTGCCGCCATGAGGCTTCGGTGGGGGATAACGAACATCCCCGCCTTTCCCATAGCTCCTTCTCATCCTGTGGAGCATTTCCTTGAATTTCCATCAACTGTGTTTTCGGCAAATGATTAAATCCTTCTTGCATTTCCATAGCCATAGTCACCCCCCTCTTTACTGGCAGTATCAAAACTTGAAATATCAGAAGAATCTGCAACCCTTTTGGCCTCTTGGTCTGCGGCTTCATTTCCATGTGAAATAAAACCAATTCTCTTAGTATGTGCTGCACATTTAACTATTGTGATGGTTGCTGGGAGCTGTAGTGCCTTAATAAGCCTGTCCAATAATACTGTGTGTTGCACCGGAGTGCCATCCGCTCAGAGGTAGCCCCTCCTCTTCCAACGTGCAAGCCCTGCGTGCACGGTCAACGTCACATAGGCAGATTCACTGTACACTGTCACTTACTCCCCTTTGCATTTCTCAAGCACGATAATAAGCACCACCAATTCTGCAGCCTGTGCTGAAAAAATTATATGGCAGCCTTACGATTGCCACTGCTTCAAACTCCCCATTTTCCCTGTATCTCGCTACAGCTGACCCAATCCGCCTTTCTCCATCATTCTGACCAATTTTTGATGAACCATCAATAAAGAGAATCCTTCCTCCCTACAATTTGTTTTCACTTACACGTGGTATGTCGTCATACGATTCCTCATATCCAGTGCAATCATGCACATGTTCACCCTCTGCCACTGGTTCAGCTACAAATGTGACAGGGTTCACTATTCTGCATCTGACTATCTTAATTACAGGATTTGATAGGACTATTTCATATGCAGAAGCTCTCTGGTGTGTCAATGTGCCTTTGGGTTTTTCCAAAATTGCAAACAAGGCATTCTCAACAAATACTGTAATAGAGCATCCCATCACTATATTTGTAGCCTTCTCAATAGTGAACGCGGCTGCATCCAGCGTTTGTTCGCAAGGAAAGTGTCCTCTCATGACTGGATCTAAAGTCCCACTGTTATATGAAAGAGATTTATACCCCAGAGTAGTCCTTTGTGTCAACACTGCTGTCATAACTGTCCCATTTCTATGCGAAAACAGGTAAAACTCTTCCGAATAATTGGGAATCCCTAAAACTGGAGCTGTGCAAATTGGTTTCTTTAACTCATCAAATCCTTCCTCCATCTCCTCAGTCCATTCTATTTTATCTCTGTTTACTTGTGCCTTTTTGAGAGCCTATAAATGTGGTCTTGTGTATGAACTAAAATCAAATATCCATGCTCTAACATAGTTGCATCTGTTTTATCGTGTGCGGTTTTGCTGTTTTCATAATTGCCTCTACTCTTTCATGTGTAACCTTTTTTCCCTCATGTGAAATCAACTGGCCTATGTACAACACCTCCTTTTGGAAATACTGTAACCTTTCCTTATACAGCTTATATTCTTTTTCTGCTAGAATAATTAACTGAATCAAGTCTTCCCTGCACTCATCTTCTGTCGTGCTGCAAACTAAAATATGATCTACGTATTGCAGTACAACACTTTTCCCTTTCAATTCAACATTGCCTAGGTCCATCTGAAGGACCCTATTAAAGATCGATGGAAGATAATTCTTTATATATGTCCTGTTCAATCGTACCTGTATGAAAAGACCTATTGTATATTAAGTTCGCCCATTTATTTACTGTATTGCATCCACTGCACCTTTCTCTATGTATACAAATGTACAGCAACGTAACCAAGCTGAGAATATTCTTTCTGCCTTTTTGCGCACTGATACCACTGGGTCCGGTGCGCATTACAAATATTAAACAAATATTAAACTAAAAAAAACTCACAGTACCCCTGAGGTAATCTTGTGCTTTTCAGCTTCATCTGACGGAATGTAAATGACGTCAGGTCTTGAGAGACTTTATGCAACAGGATTGAGAAACATTTATTTTTCAAGTCAATCACTGTGAAATATCGTGCTTCAATGGGAATACTACACAATATCATCACAGGATTTGAACTAGAGGAAACTCTGCCTCTACAATCTGGTTAATCGGCCTCATGTCCTGAATTAAACGCCATGACCCTCCCTTCTGTTTTTTTATCGGATATACTGCGGTGCTGCATGGTGACTCTGACGTCACTAGAATACCCTGTTCCATTAATGCGGAAATGGTCTTAAACATTTCTTCATATGCCTCTCGAGACATGGGATACTGCCTTGCTCGAGATAAAATTGCTCCTGGTTTCAGCTTAATCTGGCCTTCGCTACCCCCTTCAACAGGCCTACGTCATAAGGGCCTGAAGTCCATAACGAGGTTTCCACTTTTTGTAAGTCCTCGTCAAAATATTCTGTACACTGACGTACTATCATCATCTGCTGCGGGACCTCTCTTTTTTCTATTTTAATCCAATATGTAATATTCATTTCAAATATCAACTCATCATCTGCAGGATCGTATTTAAACAATCCTCGTCTATGACATCAGTCAATCTATACCCTTCCCTGATGGCAATGACTGTTTTCCATGCCCTGCCCTGATCCCATCCTTCGAACATTGCCATGTGGGCCATGGCAGTGGACCAGGCCTACAGCCAAGGCCCACATCCTGCTCACTATTTTGAGAGCTGTTCTTGTGGCATGGAGGCGGTAAACCTGCAAATGGTGGCTGCCATGCCCTAATCACAACCCCAATGACCGCTTCCTTGATAGTATGGTTATGTCATCTGTGATGTCATGTGTGCCAGTCTGTACATTCAAAAACTACATTATATTCAAATGTAAAAAATAAAATAAAATTACCAAATATGTAACACAAAGAGTAATACACAAGACCTGAAATATTGCTATTGCAGGAAGACATACACTGAAGCTCAATGTATCTTCTTTTATTGTGCTGTCAGCCATTTCTTGAAATGTACATTTTCTATATGAAACTATATTTTTTGAGGAAGGAATTATTTACTCACACATCTGGATTGAATATAGGTGGTGAAAATGCCCATTTTGTTTGCCATACCCTGATCTCTCTGGTGGACCCAAGCAGCACTAGTGGATGATGATGCTGACCTATCATCATCATCATCTAAGTCAGCAGCAGCAGGAGGCACATGTTTAAAATCTCCCAGATGTGCTTGCTCCAAATCCTCATCATCTGGAACAGTATATGTGTGTGTGTGGCAGGTCATGTTAATTCATCTTCAGCATTGCTAGGATTCCCACATTTGCGGCTGACAGACTTGTTCTTCTGTCACCAATGATCAAACCTGCTGCATTAAAACACATTTAGAGATGATGCTGGCAGCAGGCCGCAATAGATATTGGATTGCAAGTCTGCTTGGTGTTGGCCATGGCTCCATTTTGCTGTAACAATACAGCAAAGGCTGGTCATCTACAGAGACAGGTACATTATTGTTAGGATACTGCTTGGGCATTTCCTCTGCTATCCTAGTCCAGTACTATGCGGTTCAAGCAGTGCAATAAACTGGGCACATGGCACTAATTGCCTTCAGCCATTGCAGGCTCAATGGTGCCACCATTATAGCTAACAACAAAACCAACAATCTATCCTTTTGGGCAAAGACATCTCAGAATCTTGCCATTGAATACTGACAGGATGTTTGATGTTGCCTGCTCTTTCTCAATGGCAAATGCCGAAGAGTGGCTTGCTGGCAATATTTCTGCAGTATGGCAATTGAGGCAGTGGTGATTCCCTGGCCAGTGTACTGTTCTATAAAATAAGCCCAATGTGCGAGGATGCACATATGGTCTGTTGCCTGTGCACTGATCCACATGTCCATTGTCGCATCACTAATATACACAGGAGACTTAATCAGTGTGTGTATGATTATCGCTAAAACTGTGGTAACACAGCTTCTACCAATTCCCAGAATCCGATGTGGTTCGACAAAAGACTCGGGTAGGAACAGACACCATTTTGTCCAGCTGCCCATTGTAAAAACATTCCAATGTGATTATTTCTGTGAAACTTTATAAACTTGAGTCTTGTTGCTGGTTTATTTTAGAACTGGTGGCAGTGTAATGCCAGTTCCAGTAGGGGAATATGGCTCGCTAAGAGATGATCATGGGCAAGCACGAGTGGCATCACTGTGCAGCCTGGAGAGGAAAGGGTGCATGGAGCTTGATGTCCTGCTCACATCTGAATGAGAGTGTGTTCCATCAGCTCCATGCCATCATCATCTGACTCGGACACATGTCCCTTCTGAAGACTTTAGAAGAAGCTCCAGCAGCTGAGCCCCTTTTACTCTTGTCCTGACGAGCATGTAATTCCCCTGGATGATTGTTTTTGAGGGGACTTCATAATCCCACAGTGCCATAATGCGTGTCGGTTTCCCACAACACAGCTTTTTTGCAGTGTGTGCAGATTGCAGTGTGTAAACAGCTCTTATACATGTGGAAAAAGCCCAAGCGTGTGGTGTGACCTTTTCCCACTTACAAAGTCAGTGGCAAAGCGTCCTCTTTTGGCGATGAGGGTGGCAATGTATTAGTCGACACAGAAGAACCTCGGGCCACTAGGGTTGTTGTTAGGCTGCTCTCTATTTCTGCTATTGTGCTTCCATTTGTACTACTTGCCCTACAGTGGATTAACCTTATTTTTCCTTACCCAATAAATGACATTGATGGGTACGCCCTACACTGTTTGCTTGGCGTCTTTTGCTTTGTGCTGTTGCATCTCAGTTTCATTTGCACAGACGTGTTGAGAGCTAACAGCAGCATTCTTTTCATCATCTTCACTGTATTCTTGCATCTTCTTGTTATCAAGGCCTGCAGTAGAGCACCGAGCATCCCTGGCACAGTCACCTGAACAGGAAGATGGAGAAGAATGGCTGCCCTTGGACTTAGCCTCACATTCATCACCATTCCCACCATCCTCTGAAGAAATGTCCACAGTTGGACCATCGTGTTTATTACAGTGCTTGCCCCTCCACCTGTGACTGTACCTCTCTATCTGAGATTGTCTCAAGCACTACAGTACCAGACACAAGAGGCACTTTATTTCACTATTTTGCAGCACTTTCACCTTGTTCATTAGCAGGTCCGGTACCAGCACCACGTGCACCAATGTGCACCAGGCGGTGATTGCTGCAGTAGACTTCCTCCAAAGAATTGGGATAGCTTGACCCCAGACGGAGAGGCACTGCTGGTGTTCCTGGTTACTTTCTTGCATACTCCATCTACCTTCTTTGGAGCTCTCTTTCAAGCATCTTCCCAGATTGGTCTATAATGATGTATATATGTCTGCAGGATGCATTTGCAATATTCATGTTTTGTTGGGAAAAATACAAATGTTGATGAACATATATTCATGCTGTAAATGCCTCATACATGTACTACATATGCCTGCGAATCTGGCTCAGCTGCTGGATCTGGCTGGAGCAAAGGTTTTCTGAAAGCTGAAATGGACACATTACTGGTTACATCAATTGGTTGTGCCAATTTTGTGAAGTGTGTCCTACCTTACATTTTGCAAAATTGGCATAGTCTCACTTCTCAATTCTCACCCAATGTGCAATATTTTGCTGTTCTCCTCTGCCATTCTCCATTCCTCCATTCTGATTCCTTTTACCATGTCCACTCCAGTCAACACAAATGTAACCACTAATATAAAAAAGTAAGATCTGAAAACTACAATATTAGTACAAAATACAATTGAAATTAATATGAAATAGTAATCAAGATTAATAATAAAAAAATGAAGATTCATGAAAAATTCAATAGTAATACCAACTCAAATGTACATTTATGAGCTATAGTAATCAAGATGAATAAAGACAATTGAAATAATTCCGGAACAATACAATATTAATGCAAGAAATATTAATTGGAAGTAACAATCGACACTAATAATAATTATACAAAAACAAAATAGTAATAACTGAATTAAAATACAAAATAAAAGTGTTAATAACAATTAAGGAGTATGATGAATCAAAAATTAAAATAATTCTCGATAATTGTTAATAAAGAAATGAGCATTCATGAAAAACGTAATATTCATACTAAATAAATGTATAATTAATCAGCAATAATAATCATCTTTTTTTAATTGAAAAACCTTCATGGAAAAAATACATTAATACACAATATAATTAACACTAAACAGAAGTAAGGGGGGTAGCTCAGGGGAAACGCGCTTGTCTTGGAAGCAAAACAACGTAGCGGTATTAAGAGCATTATAAAAGAACAATTGTAATAATCAAGATTATAAATAACTGATCATACATGAAAAATAAGAAATATAACAACAATTCATCAAAATGAATTGTCAAAAATACGAAATGGGCAATGGTTCATAAAAAAAGAATAGTCATAAAAAGAAATAGTGGCACAATAAAATAAAATAATCAGCAAAACAAATCTGAATGAATAAAAAGGATGTGGGATATGGACAAACTATGGAACTATAGGCGCTGGTAGGGTATAGTAGTCCTATGTCCGTTGGTTTCAGCAGAAATTGTAGGTGAAGGATGAGGCAGATTAGTTTTATATTTAACATGTGATTTGTTTTATTTCTATTAGTTAAACAGCACTAATACAATTCTTAGCCAGTTTCAACATATTGATAGCTTTACACAGCCACAGCCGACGCGCGTTTCAACCTTAGTCTTTATCAAGGCTGGTGGTTTTGTGAATTGGTGGTGCAGTTATGTGGTGTACCCATTGTAGTGACAAAAAATGAGGTCAATGCGTTATGTACATTTTTGCATTTGTTCAAAACACCCGTTAACATAGCATTTTACCAAATTTAGAAATCCCAAGTGTATTGTGAAACCCATGCGAGGTGATTAGTCATGTGTGTTGGCAATAAGTGTTAGTGACATGTCAGTTAGTTGTAACAACAATAACATATCCATATATTCATAGGTCATGGAATGACAGGTTGGTAATTTCAATTTAGAGACAAACAAGGACATGGTACCAAGGAAAGAAGAAAAGAGAGACGGTTGTTAGTCGGTTGGGGGATATTGTATAAAGGCAGGGATGCCCTGGGATAAAGTGGGCAAGGAGGAGGTAAAGGTATCTTACCCTTTGAGTAGTGTCATGTGCTTCAAGAGATTGGTGTGCTGGTCCTACCCATGTTGGGGTGCCAGAGGACTGGTTAGTCAAGCTAGAGAGAAGAAACATATGGTTGAATGGAGGTGAAGTGGAAAACCATTAGTAGGTTAGAGGTATAAGTGAAAGTTAGCAAATTAAGGTTTCTAGGAATCTCGTTACGGGTGGCGGATTATTTTATTGGGGTGGTTGGGCCAGATAGGTTAGTTTGGTAAAGGAGGAATGGAAGGACTGTTGTCTATATTAGTAAACAGGTTGTGATGTGTTGGTGTTGGGAGGCGTATGTCAAGATAAACGGCCGGATGGGAGAGACGCGGTTGCGTGAGGAATTATTGTCAGCAGCTAGATTTTGGATGGAGCGTGTTAAAATGGGTGCTGGCGGTTAATAATGCGGCCGGGTGAGAGGGACGCGGTTGCGTGAGGAATTAGTCAAATGTCTGCAGCTAGTGTTTGGATAGAGCGAGCTAAAACGGGTGCTGGCGGTTATAATGCGGCCAGGTAAGAGAGACGCGGTCGCATGGGGAATTAATGAATTGTCCGTAGCTAGTGTTTGGATGGAGCACGCTAAAATGGGTGCTAGCGGTTAATAGTGCGGCCGGGTAAGAGAGACGCGGTTGCATAAGGAAATTGGTGAGAAATCAGCCGCTAGTGTTTGGATCGAGCGGGCTAAAATGGGTGCTGGCGGGTAATAATGCAGGACCTAAGTTTTGCAGGGCTTACCTGTGCCGGCTGGCATGAATCTGCTATCTCGTCACGTTCTCTATCTCGGTTTGTTGCAATGTGGCTTGACTTCCTGTTTATATGCAAGGTCTACTGCGGTTGGCTGCTCAGTCGAGCAATCTAATTGGATGAATGATAAGAGCCCAGGGATAGGCTTGTCAGAATAACTGGTCAGAATGGTTTGGTCCTGTGATGGCATGGACAGGGTAGGGAAAGGGGGGGAGACATAGTGGAGCACAATAAGGGGTGGGGGACTAATGAGGTGGGCATATAGTAGTCTCAAAGTAAGTTAGGTGGGTGGGTGCCGGTAAATTGCCGGTAAGCTGAATGCACTACTTGTTTAAGGGAGTTTGGCACATACAAACAGGATATGTGGACTAAGGCTTACCCCAAGGGGCCGGGATCGGCGCCTGAGCTGTGTGTGCCAGTGGCAAGGGGGATATAAAGAACGGAGGTGATGTTGTTAGGAGTTAGTTGCGCATGGTAATGTGAGCAGGCAAGGGGGGTGATCAGTACCGATTTGTGGTGCAGCCATGGGAGGCTTGTTTATTACATGACACTACTCAAAGGGTAAGATACCTTTACCTCCTCCTTGCCCACTTTATCCCAGGGCATCCCTGCCTTTATACAATATCCCCCAACCGACTAACAACCGTCTCTCTTTTCTTCTTTCCTTGGTACCATGTCCTTGTTTGTCTCTAAATTGAAATTACCAACCTGTCATTCCATGACCTATGAATATATGGATATGTTATTGTTGTTACAACTAACTGACATGTCACTAACACTTATTGCCAACACACATGACTAATCACCTCGCATGGGTTTCACAATACACTTGGGATTTCTAAATTTGGTAAAATGCTATGTTAACGGGTGTTTTGAACAAATGCAAAAATGTACATAACGCATTGACCTCATTTTTTGTCACTACAATGGGTACACCACATAACTGCACCACCAATTCACAAAACCACCAGCCTTGATAAAGACTAAGGTTGAAACGCGCGTCGGCTGTGGCTGTGTAAAGCTATCAATATGTTGAAACTGGCTAAGAATTGTATTAGTGCTGTTTAACTAATAGAAATAAAACAAATCACATGTTAAATATAAAACTAATCTGCCTCATCCTTCACCTACAATTTCTGCTGAAACCAACGGACATAGGACTACTATACCCTACCAGCGCCTATAGGTCCATAGTTTGTCCATATCCCACAGACTGTCTTCACAAACAGGAACCCTGGAGTTGGTTCTCTGACAAACAAGAACTAGGCTGCAGGTCGTAATAAAGTACCAAACCAAAAATAGGAGTGCGCAGGAGTGAGGGAGTTACGCCTACCAAACTCCAAACCTTTCCTTACAATTACAATCCAGGGACCATATCCCCAGCAGCACTCCAACCCAACATGGCGAACTATCTGGAATCAAGAATTACGGATACCAAGAACCTCTTTGCACCTAAAGGATCAACAGTGCATGCATTCCCGCCCACCCCAAGGGCGCCCGACAACCTTAGGCAACATTTTATCAAATTAGAAAGGCTATGTACCAAGGAAATAAACAAATTTTGGGAGAGATTTACCCTCCAAACTTACCTGGAACAAGAGAAAATCCCAAGGGGCCTACGAATCATTATTTTCCCTGACTTCACCGACCCAGATGACGCTGACCTAGCAGCCAAATGGGAAGAAAACCTTATTATGGGCTCCAAAACAATGATGGAGCTACTACTAGAGCATGCTGACAGAGCACATGGAAGACTTGTCACACTAATTGACCAACTCAAAGATGAGATCGAAACTAACAAAGCCCCTGCAGCAACCAAGGAAAAAAACTACAAAACCATGTACGAAATATTACGATTGCACCAAGATGAGGTTAAAATCAGGAAATGCAGGAAATTTGCAAGGGATGAAAGAGACTATCAGGACAACAGAGTCTTTACTTTCCAACCAAAATTTGACAACATACAAGGAAACAATTCAAAAGAGAGCTCGGTATCCTGCTCTCCAGCAACATCTGACGCAGACAGTGAACCGGAACCCGAACAAGGAACAGAGGACACCAATGACTCCAACCAGGAATTCGAGTCAGTAGAAGGAGATAGAGGGGTACCACCTAAGCATATGGAAACTGGAAGAGAAAGTGATAGGGTGCCATCAAGACTCTCTAGACAGCATGACCAAAATAGAAGCATTGGCTACAATTTTCTGGATGAGATTCAACGATACAGAAGAGGAACGAGAGCACCACAACCTAAACAACAGCAGCAACAGCCAATCGGTAAACAAGTTCATTTTTTAGGCTCTACCCGGGGCAACATACCTCCAAGATTAGAACAAAGAGAGGTAAGAGAGCGGGATCCAAGAAACAACCAAGAAGAACAAGAAAGTGCTATCAGACTAACAAGATCCAAAACTCATCAACAACAACAAGCTCCGAGATAACTAGTCTAGTGACCAACCTCTCCAAATATACCCTATCAGAACATGACTTAGAAATTCTGAACAAAGGCCTCTCATTCGCACCAGTCAAGCACACCAACTTTGTGAATGCTCAAATTGACTTATTTAAATACATCAGAAAACTTAAACTGAAGAAATTCTTTTCTAAGCAAGTTAAATGGAAACAACCGAGGCCAACTACATTGCCACCGAGCACCTTGGACATGGAACACCTTAAAGGTACACATCTCCTTACTAACCTGGACCTTTCACCAGAACAAGAAACCCTAACCATGTCGCAAATCATGCAGGACCTCGATATTGAAGAAAGCAACCTCAGGATACCTGAAATGAAGCAGAAATCCAAATTTACTCCCAACTTCCAAGGGGACAATGCAATTGACATCTTTAGCCAGGCAGTCACAAGAGACCTCCAAGCACTAGAAGATCGTGCAAGACGGAATCCCTCAATGAGAGATGACAACATTACCAGCAAAGAAAGACTAGCTCTCAAGAAATTGCAGGATAACCACCAAATTGTCATCAAGGAAGCTGACAAAGGCGGCAACGTGGTCATAATGGACAGAGAAGACTACGTGAAAATGGCCACCACACACCTAACTACTCCAGGCTGCTATGATACCATCAATCAGAACCCAACTAAAGAAATCATAACAAAAACCCAAAACATGCTGTCTAAATGGCACAGGCGTGGACTCCTATCAGATGATGAAATCAAATACTTACAACCATCACACCCCAGGATGCCAACAATATACTTCTTACCTAAGATTCACAAGAAATTTGAACTTAGACCTGAAGGACGACCGATACTGAGCGGAATAGGATGGGTGACTGAACCCTTGAACAAATACATCAACAATGTCCTGGCACCTGAGGTCCCCAAGATACCTACCTTTCTGCGTGATACCATGCACACCTTGCTGATCCTTGAAGAAACCATATGGAGTGAAGACTACACTCTCGTTACCCTTGATGTGAAAGCACTCTACACGTCAATTGACCATGGACTAGCCCTTAAAGCAATTGACTTTGCATTTAACAAAGCATCTGCCTCATTTTGGTCCCATTTGGAACTCACGAAAGAATTTTTGGAATTCTCATTAACTAATACCGTATTCCTCTTTGAACAACAGTACTACAAACAAACAAAGGGGATTGCAATGGGGGCTACATATGCTCCCTCAATGGCCAACCTCTTCATGCACCACTACGAACAAGTGCATGCATTTACTAACCACGAATTCAACAAACTAATCCATATTTGGATGAGATACATCGATGACATTTTGATGATATGGCGTGGAACCAAAGAGGAACTTGACTCATTCAAACTCTACCTAAACCAAAACACCTTTGGTCTCGAACTAACAGGCATCTCAAGCAAAACAACCATTGATTTCCTAGACATTACCATCACACCAAACGGTAATAAACTAGCAACTGCTACTTTCAGAAAACCAACAGAAGTCAACTCTGTCCTTCATGCCTCAAGCTGTCATAAGAAATCAGTAATCAACAATATCCCCAAGGGAGAATTCTTACGAGCCAAAAGGAACTGCAGTGACCTCCCAGCTTTTGGAAATGAATGCACCACACTCAACAATCGCTTTCAAGAACGAGGATACCCTGAACAAGCTATCCAAGCTGCTATAAGCATGGCCCATAACAGAGAACGAAGTACGCTCCTGACGCCCAAGGTACATACCAGAAACAAGCCAACGAATGACAGCCCGATAAGATTTATCACCCAATTTTGCAGTGACAGCCACCAAGTACAGAAGACTCTAAAAAGACATTGGCATATCTTGGCAATGGATGAAGATATCAAGGCATGGATTCCTGATAAACCCAATCTAACATTTACTAAAGCTAGAACACTCAAAAACATCCTTAGTCCATCTTTTTTGGCACCAATTACGAAACCCAGCAGCAATTGGTTAACAGACAACAAACCAGTAGGATTTTACAAATGTGGAACATGCTCAATGTGTAAATTTGCCTGTACAACAAAAACTGTAGTCTTCAGCACTATTGACACACACATAATTGAACAGTACATTAATTGTAAATCAAAATTCGTGGTCTATGCTATCACCTGTGTCTGCAAACGGAAATACATTGGAAGCACAAAGAGAGAGCTTAGGACAAGGATTAGGGAGCACCTGAACTCTCTACACTTGCAGGATTCCAGATACCCGCTGGCACTACATTGGCAAGAACAACACCAGTGGGACAACAAGGAAGATATTACCTTCACAGGCCTTGAGAAAATCCCTATCAACATAAGAGGTGGAAACCGCGAACTACAACTGCGTCAAAAGGAAGCCAAACTGATATGCAGATACCGATCTGTAACCTTCGGGCTAAACAGTGACCATGACTTCCATGTATTCCTGTAAATAATTGATGTAACCATCATGAGCTACATTTTTGATCTGGATATATGTGTTCCAGCCACACTAATGCCTTGTACCAATCTCCATATGTCAATAAGACATCCATCCCGATGGGGCCGCATACATCCATCTACTAGTCCACTGACCCACGTGTCATGCACCCACGGGCTCTACTGAATCAATTGATTTTGATTTTATACCCTAATTGGTTCAAGCATTTCCTCTGCTGTACCCAGCTTACCCAGCAAACCCATTCAACAACGTAATAAACAAGCCTCCCATGGCTGCACCACAAATCGGTACTGATCACCCCCCTTGCCTGCTCACATTACCATGCGCAACTAACTCCTAACAACATCACCTCCGTTCTTTATATCCCCCTTGCCACTGGCACACACAGCTCAGGCGCCGATCCCGGCCCCTTGGGGTAAGCCTTAGTCCACATATCCTGTTTGTATGTGCCAAACTCCCTTAAACAAGTAGTGCATTCAGCTTACCGGCAATTTACCGGCACCCACCCACCTAACTTACTTTGAGACTACTATATGCCCACCTCATTAGTCCCCCACCCCTTATTGTGCTCCACTATGTCTCCCCCCCTTTCCCTACCCTGTCCATGCCATCACAGGACCACCATTCTGACCAGTTATTCTGACAAGCCTATCCCTGGGCTCTTATCATTCATCCAATTAGATTGCTCGACTGAGCAGCCAACCGCAGTAGACCTTGCATATAAACAGGAAGTCAAGCCACATTGCAACAAACCGAGATAGAGAACGTGACGAGATAGCAGATTCATGCCAGCCGGCACAGGTAAGCCCTGCAAAACTTAGGTCCTGCATTATTACCCGCCAGCACCCATTTTAGCCCGCTCGATCCAAACACTAGCGGCTGATTTCTCACCAATTTCCTTATGCAACTGCGTCTCTCTTACCCGGCCGCACTATTAACCGCTAGCACCCATTTTAGCGTGCTCCATCCAAACACTAGCTACGGACAATTCATTAATTCCCCATGCGACCGCGTCTCTCTTACCTGGCCGCATTATAACCGCCAGCACCCGTTTTAGCTCGCTCTATCCAAACACTAGCTGCAGACATTTGACTAATTCCTCACGCAACCGCGTCCCTCTCACCCGGCCGCATTATTAACCGCCAGCACCCATTTTAACACGCTCCATCCAAAATCTAGCTGCTGACAATAATTCCTCACGCAACCGCGTCTCTCCCACCCGGCCGTTTATCTTGACATACGCCTCCCAACACCAACACATCACAAGCTGTTTACTAATATAGACAACAGTCCTTCCATTCCTCCTTTACCAAACTAACCTATCTGGCCCAACCACCCCAATAAAATAATCCGCCACCCGTAACGAGATTCCTAGAAACCTTAATTTGCTAACTTTCACTTATACCTCTAACCTACTAATGGTTTTCCACTTCACCTCCATTCAACCATATGTTTCTTCTCTCTAGCTTGACTAACCAGTCCTCTGGCACCCCAACATGGGTAGGACCAGCACACCAATCTCTTGAAGCACATGACACTACTCAAAGGGTAAGATACCTTTACCTCCTCCTTGCCCACTTTATCCCAGGGCATCCCTGCCTTTATACAATATCCCCCAACCGACTAACAACCGTCTCTCTTTTCTTCTTTCCTTGGTACCATGTCCTTGTTTGTCTCTAAATTGAAATTACCAACCTGTCATTCCATGACCTATGAATATATGGATATGTTATTGTTGTTACAACTAACTGACATGTCACTAACACTTATTGCCAACACACATGACTAATCACCTCGCATGGGTTTCACAATACACTTGGGATTTCTAAATTTGGTAAAATGCTATGTTAACGGGTGTTTTGAACAAATGCAAAAATGTACATAACGCATTGACCTCATTTTTTGTCACTACAATGGGTACACCACATAACTGCACCACCAATTCACAAAACCACCAGCCTTGATAAAGACTAAGGTTGAAACGCGCGTCGGCTGTGGCTGTGTAAAGCTATCAATATGTTGAAACTGGCTAAGAATTGTATTAGTGCTGTTTAACTAATAGAAATAAAACAAATCACATGTTAAATATAAAACTAATCTGCCTCATCCTTCACCTACAATTTCTGCTGAAACCAACGGACATAGGACTACTATACCCTACCAGCGCCTATAGTTCCATAGTTTGTCCATATCCCACAGACTGTCTTCACAAACAGGAACCCTGGAGTTGGTTCTCTGACAAACAAGAACTAGGCTGCAGGTCGTAATAAAGTACCAAACCAAAAATAGGAGTGCGCAGGAGTGAGGGAGTTCCGCCTACCAAACTCCAAACCTTTCCTTACGAATAAAAAGGATGCATGCCAACATTTTTTCCTCAACTCCTCGCATCATTGTCACTAAGTCATCCTCATGCGTGACTTGTAGACACAGTGAAATTACAGTTACATTTAGAAACTGCTTGATAACTAGTAGATGTCTTTTGACAACATGTTGACTGCTCTGCATGGTGAAACATGTGTTTCTTCAAGTTTTATCAGGAGCTCACCCCGAAATCCCTTCTAATGCGCCATTCCCTTCCAAGACTCCCTGATCTTTGCGACCCCTGCAACCACCTGTCTCCGTGAAACAAATCCAAGTAGAAATGTTTTGGGGCATTCCCCCTGCCTCACACAGTGTGCGCTCTGTGCTTCCAACCCCTGGCCCTCCATTTGCACCAAGGCCTGAACTCTCCCAGGCTCACTGCCTCATCCCCCCTCCTCTTTAAAGCTGTAACACCTGAAACATGTTTGGAGGTTCCACCCCACCCTCCACCTAACTTCTACCCTTCAGTCAGACAGACCCGATTCCCCCTACCCCGGAGGAAATTAGGTGCCCCCTTCTCATTACCAGCTTTGTCTGCCATTCGTGGAAGGCAGCCCTGCGCACAATTGTCAGCATCACTTGAAAGCTGTATGGCAATCTTCTGCGTGGGCATGGGCCGCCTTCTGGCGTTACTGTATGGAGCAGTGCAACAGGTAGGTCAGAATCAGCTTATGCATGTCGCCCAATTAGTAATGCCGTGTATATTAATGTGCAGTGAGGAGGAGTAACCCATGAGCAAAATGACATGTCCGCCCAATAAAGTGTGGGGAGGAAGTGTCCCAATACAATAATACAATATTAACACAAATAAATGGAATATTAAGGAATGATTAAGCGTAATAACATTGTTTTAAAATAAACTAGTAATACATTAAAAAATTAAAATATAAAATAAAATTATAACACAAAATTAATGATCAAGGTTAATACAAAATAATAATGCTTCATGAAAATACAACATTAGTACAAAATAAGAGTAATATTAATCAAAATGTTTTTTTTAAAAAACCCAATGAAAGAATTAAAAATAATACATTAAGGACCGTAGTGATTTCTTTACATTAAGAAACACAAGATCATGGAAAAGAAAAGCACACACATCATTACAGAATATAAACTGTTTGCCCTTCTTAACACACTGACAAAATAGAACCGTGCAGTGATCTTCAAGCCTTCTTTAGATGACTCACACCAAGGAATCTTTTCATGGCAAACCGGACAACAGCCAGAACAGCAATGGAATTATCAGCCACTAGTACATAAAGAATGACAGAAAACAAAACTCCAGCTGGACCCCAACATTGGGCATAACCGGAAACTGGACCGATAAAATGAACGTTTCAGACATAGAGCAAGATCTGCTATACTGGGCAAATGCATTGAACACTGCTACAGTCTGTCACCTACAGAAGGGAGGGTTATAAGGTTTCTAAACAGCAACCAGAGTATTACAATCAAACCAGAAGACACAGGCAGGCGGGGCGGTTATCATAATGGACACCACTGACTATGTGCAGGAGGCACACAGGCAACTCTCTGACACGATATACTACAAAAAGCTGCAGGACCCAACCAAACAATAAAAAAGGGAACTCAACAATATTATAAAGAAACTTCTGAATGACATTCAGGGCCTGGTTCCAGATAGCCCAGTACCTTTCTGCATGCTAGCCAAGGTACACAAAGAACACCACCCTGAGCGCCCGATCATCCCTGGGCCATGAATGCTGACAGAGAGCATCTCCAGCTGGGTTGCGAACATCTTGAAGCCACTGGTAAGAGAGACACTCAGCAACATCCAACAAACCACTGATTTACTCAAAAAACTGGATTATATAGGTCCATTCTCAATGGGCACATTCCCTACGTCCATGAATGTGGAGTCACTCTACACAAACATTCCCCACATGGATGGCACTGAGGCATGTAAGAATACTTTTGGGGATCCTAAACCGCTGGCTGACACTATAGCCAAGTGTATAGAATTCATCTTGACCCACAACTAATTCACATTCCGTACTGACACATATCTCCAAACAATGAGGGGAGCCCTTGGTACTCGGCTGGGACCACAGTTTGCAAATTTAGCCATGACACGAGTAGACACAGATTTCCACGCCACCAGTGACTGCAGACCTTTGAAATATGTGTGCTACATCAACAATATCCTTCTGATTTGGACTGCTGGGGGGCAAGACCTCCTAAGCTTCCACAGATGATTTAATTAATTCCACGCAACCATCAAGCAGAAACTCTCATAGTCACTTGAAAAATGACATTTCCTCAACACCACCATAACAATGAAAGGTGAGCAGCTACAGACCACAGTTTATTACAAATCAACGGGCTGGACCGGAAACTTTCTATTAATTTTTTTAAAGCTAAATCCTAAAACCGGGTTCCCACATAGCCCCCTTAAAGGGAGCCTTGAGCATCAGGGAGGCCATCAGGACTACAGGCTCGGCCTGTAGCAACGAGGCACTTCTGCGAGAGAGTGTAATAGTGTGAAACCAGCTTTGCCCTGAGTGAAAAAACCTGTCAGCGCACCTCGCACGCCCAAAAAAGAACAATGTACAGTGGATCTTTGCATCACAAATCTACCCAAGCAACAAAAAGTCTGCAGGTCTGGTGGGGTGATGCCAACCGCCTATCGGTGAAGCACAGAACTCGTCCTACCAATTGTGAGACTCACACGAGTGTGGGATGTAGCATGCCAATCTTGGTCTTCTCTTTCCTGTCAAAATAATCTCAGCAAGGTTCATATTGTTTTTTGTATTTAATAGTTTTTTTATAACGCACCTAATACCATACCGGAGTTCGGTTTCTAAGCACGGATCTGGGATTCTAACCTCTGTTGCTCTGCACGGTCTTGTTTCCAAGACCAGCACCTTGCC